>NC_069141.1:34667067-34977452 GCF_943734755.1 Anopheles moucheti | reverse complement strand
TAAAAGTATGCAAATGACACAACTATTGACAGCGCCTGTTATTATGCTTTTTGCTTTACAAAAAATACAATGTGACAATGCAATTGCTTGAATACTTACCCATATTCAAAGAGGACAGTATATTTTTCTTTCGATAAAACTTTCATAATTCCATTTTTGTAAACACCAGTGTGTTGTAATTTTAAGTAAATTTATGGTTCAATTATAGTTTTAATTACTATTCATTAAAAATGTACAGCATTTTACAAAACGACAAAAGAATCGGTATGTTAGCTAGTCTGACCGTAGGTATCAGGAAAGATTTTTAACGGAGATTTACAATAGGGACTGATTCTGTCCATTCTTGTACCTTTCGTCCTACTGAGAGTGGGGTTTACCTATGTATTCTTCTGGACGTAAGGGGGCTATTTTAGTTTCTTCGTCATTACCAGTTTTTATTGCATAAATTTAGTCGACTTTACTGACATCACGCTATCATCGACGACTTTTCTTATCTTGGCACATTAAAATTCAACCTCATAGGTGGGAGGTATTCGAGCAAAACAAAACAACATACCGTCTCTATACACTCCCGCACCGTACTAGTGCTTCGGGGGTTCAAGGTTAAAGATTTATTTTGTAAATTGAAAAATAACATAATTCCACCACAGATATTGCGGTCGCGGTCAGACGACCACACCGTATGTGGTCTTGAACACCTTAGCATAATACTGCCAAATTGTTTCCCATTTCGGGCCGATTCCGTGGGAGAGATCGGCGCAAAACGCATCTGATTTGTAGACATGATGATGTAACCATCCATGTCGTTTCTTGTTTGCCTCTCTCCATTCGGAGATATATCGTTGCGAGCCCGTAATCATAAGAACTCATAGAAACATTGAAGACAAAATAAGAATAAAAAAGAATGCCAAACTTGGCAACATTCGTCCCACACTGTAATGGTACGAAATAAAACTCAAACAGCCGGAAGCGTTAGGAAAAATACTTTTACCCCCAGAAGCATGGTGCTGCACCGAACAAGCACGAATCTTTTTGCCCCTTTCCCTATCATGCCTCCGCAGAACCACCCGACACTCGGTCTTGAGCTTGTCTACTGTGTGCGGTGATGTTTTTGTGAAATTAAAAAGCACAACAAAAAAAAATCATCAGAAATTGTGGAAAAACCCACCCCCACAACAAGAGAGCGAGTTGCATGTACATCGGGGTACAAGTGGAAAACTGTACGGGGACAGATTTATGCCTTCGGGGTTATGGTACCGTTTGGCGTCGGTGCCCCAGTGCCACCTCCCTCCAGGTCGGTATACTTTTCCATCTGGTACATGTCGATCAGCAGCCGGGAGATGGGTACGGTACCGATCGTTTCCTTGAAAAACAGTGTCTCGATGGTGGTGGAGCGGATCGTGCGTAACAGGGGCAGCAGTAGCAGAAGGCGTCCGAATCGGGTCGGCTGGCGTGGATAGCGTACGCGCACATGCTCGGAAAGAACACACTGGGCCTGGTCCTGTAGCATCTCGACCGGCTGTACGTCACACAGTTCGGACGTTTCTGTTGATGGAATGTGATGAAGAACATAGGAGAAATCCATCAAACTTTCGATTTGTCTTGTCCTAATGCTAATAGACGATAAGGAAGATTGATTTTTTGACATTCGCCTAAAGTTATGCAATTCGAATGTTTTAATGAAATTTTTATGGAATTGCTACTAGTTATGTGATGTATTTTGGCAAACCTCAAAAGCTTATGAATATCAAACAATGTGTCAGAAATAATAATTGTTTGTGAAATCGTTACGAAAATGTGGAATTTACCTTAGTTTCGTATTATAAACAATCATCATTACTTACCCGGTGAGAACAGGATCACCGCCTTCATGCAACCCAGCTCACTCAGATCGGGCGAGATCTGGCGAAACCGGCAGAGTATCTCCTGCATCGTCTTCATCTCCAGCTGGGTAGCCGCATCCGGTGGCAAACGATCGCGCACCTGTGGTGAATCGAGCAGGCTGCTCAGATCCCACGGCACACTCCACTGGGCAAAGTTGAGCAGGAAAAGTTCCTTCCACGATTCCTTGGATAGCAGAAAATGGAAGGAACAAAATAGTGAGCTTGTTTTTAATTCGCATAAGATGCGCTGTGTTTTGCATACCTGTAGGAGTAAATGTTGGTCATTTTTGGAGAGCGTTTGGAATGGAATTAAACACCGTACCCATCGCACGGACATGAACAGCAATCGGGCCGTTGTTTCCTGTGGGAGACAATATTGAGCAAACACAATTAATCGATGTTCTGCTTTAGTGGAATTTAAAAATGGCGAATCGGTGGACGGTCACATGGTAAATATGGCTTACCTGGAGAATCTCCCAGGTGGGAAGTCGCACAATGGTTGGACCCTCGGGCGGTAGAGCAGTTAGTGCGATCGGATGTGGAACAAGTGGGGGCGGTGGTGGTGGCGGTGGTTGTGCAGATCCCGTTGTAGTGGACGGTGGTGGCACGGGCGGTGGCCCGGGCTGTGCCGATGTTGGCGTCACAACACCGCTGGAGGCGCTACTGACGGGTGTGAACGCAGGGAATGCGATACTGCTGTTGTGCATCTGGTACTGGATGAACTCTTGGCACTTGTCCGTGCTCATGAGTATGTCGAGCACACCGTTCTGGGACAGTGGCGACGGAAGGCTAAGACTGGTGGCGTTGATCGGTGTTGGGCTAAGAACACTCGAGCTACCATCCACCGTCGAGTGCGGGCTGGTGAGACTTTCGGACGGTGAGTCAACGCTGATCGAACTCTTCGAATCGGTCGGCGATGGGGGCATCGGTTCCAGCGACTTGTACATGTGCTGCATGTGCCCGGCCGCGGTGAATTCGAACCCACCGACGGACGTCATTTTGCCGTGTTCCATCTTGATCGGAGACAGGATGTTCGCTCCCGGCATTTGTCCTGGCCCAACACCACCATTGCCGTCGCCACGGTTAGGAGCACCGAGTGTGAATTCGAACTTGCTCTGTTCCAGCTTCACCGGCGGTAATAACGAAGGTCCCATGTGATGGCCAAGCGGGGCGAACGACAGTGGTTGTGGATGGTGCAGCAGCGTGTTCGAACCGGTCATGGCCGAATGGTGCAGTCCGGGTGGGAAGTGAGACATCGCGTGCCCGTAGGATGCACTGTTCACGAACGGACCGGCCAGATGCGGATGTCCCGGGTGACCTCCGTTCGCTTGCAGGTGCTGTAGCTTCGGTTTCCGCGGGCCACGTTCGTGTTGAACCGCTGTAATTAGAACGAAAAATGGGCAGAAATGGAGAATTACTTCATCCAATTAACGTAGTAATAGAGTTTTTCTAATATGCCAGTATATTCAAGCAAAATTTACATCACCATCACCCGGGAAACGAGGTTAATCTATTCTTAATACAAGTGAAAACCCAAAAAAAATACGCACCAAGAGCGTTAGAACATTTCGCCCGGCTAACATTTTCCTGGAGGCAATTTTATCCATTTCCGCGGAAACGAGTTTTTACAGCAACGGAAGTGGAACTTTTTTCTTTGCCTTTCTGTTTTAATTGAACATGCAACCGGTTCTTGCGAATGCACTTGATCGATTAGTGGCCGCAAGCAGTTTCGATTTGTTTCCATCTGTTTCGCTTGTTTCGTTTGGGATTTTTATTTTGTGTAGGGGGGGATCTTTACTACCTAAATTGGCACGAAATGTACAAGAAACGTGTAATTTTCAATTTGAATCTTATAAGAGTGCGGATGGTGTTCCGTTAAGCCGTATCCCTTCAAGGAATGTTAATCAATATGTATGCAATCCTTTTGAAAATGCGATTCGAATAAATGTGTATATATTAATTGACATCTTTTAGATACCTTTCTGCAGGATGTGGCGAGCATGTCTGAGATTGTCCAGAATTTTGTCTGAAACGGTACAATTTATTAACAACGTTCCTGGTAAGTAAAACCAATCCATGTTTAATGACCAAATTCGACGAGTAGTTTGTAATACATATTGCATACTTTTAGGGAGATAGTGCGCAACGCATAAACAGGCAATCAATCGTTGCCCCTGAGGTTATGCAATGTGTACTAATTTTTTTTTGTGGTGAATTTATTATCTAGTTGAATTCTTATACGATTTGAACACATGTTTTTAAACAATCGAAATTGTTTGATTTTCCAATAACTTCTTGCAATTAACTGTTTGAAGTGATCTTTCTACCCAACCTACTTAAAGTTTATTTCTCTTTCATGATAGTTTTGAAAATCAATTTCTCCACATACACCAAACGAAACGGTCACAGCAGAACGGTCCGATCCCTAATGTTGTTCAATCTAATTAGGTCATGTGAAAAATACGATCGAATAAACAATGTTTTCTAACCGATCGGACACGGGCACGTTCGCCTTCGTGGTACGCCCCAGCGATCAACCACTCCGCTCGATTATTTGTGTTTTACACTTCATTTGTTCCGAAAAGGGACGAAATTTATTCGATTACCACCGCCACAAAGCAGCGGGGACGGCTGAAGCTGAAGGTTAATTGCCACCACGAACGAATGGAAATCGATACGGATCGGAAGGATCATCATCATCATCCTCAACATTATCTGAACGGGGGAAATGGGATGGATGTGGGTGAGGGTGATGGGAATGGAAAAGCGGCTTAGGATGCTGTTCCGATTCCCCGTCAGCACCGAACCTCCGGCACACCCTGTGCTGTGCTGTAACATTTTGACACATGACTTAACGCACATGGTACACAACGGCCTGTGGGAAAGTTGTCAGCTGATCGAGAGCGCATACGGATGGACTTTGGTGGTGGTGGTGGTGTTGGTGGATGGAGAGAAAAAAGTGTCTTTCCCCCTGTTTGTGAGGCTTCTTAGGGCAGAGTGAAAGAAGGGCATCTTACCGATGGTGAGGACAACAGTATTTCGACGCTCGCAATGAAGTGCCTAATCCTTTCTATCGGGTTTGATCGACATTTAATGTTTGCGAGCGATTTACTTTTAGACTTGGGAATGTCAAGTGTTCCGGATGGTGTCAATGGCGATTTGAAAACGGATACGGTGTAGGGCAGGGCAGGCGATTATAAACAAAAAAGAAGCAGTGGATTTCTCTTTGAATTTGTATCATTTTTAAATGCTGAAAAAGTCTAATCAGATTGAACATACGGAGAGGGACAAACGGATTCCTTTTACTTCGGCCAAATGCCCAATTCCTTAGGCAACAAAGCCCATGGAAGAGCCATAGGAAGGGAAAAGTCCTTCAACAGGGAGTGATTTGATTAAAGATGATTGAAATCTTCCACAACAGCGTGAATGTGAAGAACTGAAGGGACCGGTATCACAAACCTTCTCTCGGCGTAACTTTTGACGCCGAAGGACCTTTAATCCTTTCTTTACCCCAAATGCGTTACCCGACCAAAAACATCGTAACCGTGTAATGAGTGTCTGGAAGGAAACCCAACCGACCAGCGCGTTAAAAGATATTATATTCCAACCATAAATCCTTCGAGAGGGTTACCAGAATTAAAAAGTTTCCCGTCCCGGAACGCGACAATCAAACGATGCCAAGTGGTTTCTTGATGTTGCCTAAGACTTTTACGCAAAACTTGTCCGCCCGTTGTCCCCACGGGCAAAAGGCGTGGAGTTTTGCCGCACGACCAAAAAACTCCATACCGGAAGATACAAAACCATCAAACGAGGCACGGGACCTCAAACTCAAATATTGAACAAATCCTGTCGCCTTTGGAACGGGGGAGCAACCGTTTCTGTTGTGGTGTGCAGTTTTAAGATGGAAATTTAGTCTTTAGTCCCGCCTTTCTTTGTGTTCCCACTTGCGGGTTTGGGGGAATTTCCTTGTTCCGGGGGGTCTTTGCTAATGCGATCAGTGGTATGTGCTAAAGAAAATAGCCCCGAAAGCTAAAAGATGCGGGAACTGCTCAGAGTGGATGATAATCTTGCCCAACTTTTGGACTCGGGTAATGATGATGGTGCCTGGAATATGATGGCGCAACTCTCCCAAGGCTGACGATGTGATTTATTCGCAATTTGGCTACGCTAACAGCTGGATGCTGGTATGGTAATCGTGTCTCGATATGGTTAGCACGCACTCAATCCAGCAGCAGAGGAGTAACATGGGGATAAGAAAGCGAGAACTTGAAAGCTAAATTGACAATAATACGGTTTAGTGTGGGGAGGAAAGGTTTTTATGATGTTGTTCGTTAAATTTAAAGGCAAACGCTCGTAGTGCAGTGATTTATGCAAAATGTTATCGGAGAAGAGCATTTGTTTAACGGCTACAACGTTGATAATTGTTTATTCTGATGCGTTTCTTATGACTCCTTGTCATAGCGGCGGAAAACAGATTTCCATACAAAATTTTCCAACATAAAATAATTGAAACCAGCTTAATTTTTTGGTCATGTTCCTAATACACTTGCATTATCTTTGACCTTGTTGTACTTTTTACTATTCTACTTCATTTTCCTCATCAAACTCCATTCCATTTCATCAAACATCAAACAAATTAATGGACATTTTAATAATTAAAAAAATAGCCGTCGACTATTGCATGGGCGTTTGACCTGTACGTCGATTTTAATTGATGCGTAAGGTTCTGAACTGTTAATGAATGTGCTGGATCATCCTAAGACGTATGTGTCGTACACTCGGTTCTTGAACATTCTTTCATAGCTGGGAAGTGGTCATTTTTTTTTGTTATTTGTGTTATTTTATTTCTTAAACTCAATGGCCGTCAAATGGCCCCTATGAAGCGGTTTTAGCTAATTAGCTACATAATTTTACAAATAAATAAATAAGCTTATAAATTAAGACGAAGTTGACGGTACGAATACAATTAAAGAACGCGTAATACGACATGTCAGGTTCGTAACGGTCATAAACTGCAATAAACTCGCGACACGACATGATTAGTAACGAATCGGACGGAGAGGAACCAAAACGACTATGGCTTTCCTGTACGTTAAGTAACGTTCTAGCACGAAGCCTCCTAGCTGGGATGTATAGATTAAGTATGGAAAGCAACGTCGGCGAGTAAATTCGAAAGTTAATTCGAATTACAGCGCATTACAGTTCCGCTGTTTTAGCGACTCAAGGATTTGTCGTCAAGGATCGTCACTCCAAGGTCTCTGAAATCAACGACAAACACCCACTGTCACTGGGAATATCGACTGCACTCGCGAATATTTGCTATCGCACAATTTGCTTCTGGAGACCTTTTACTAGTAATGTCTACGAGTAACAATAAAATTTTTCTTCGAAGGACTTCGAAGGAAATTCGATGGAGTTCCTTGTACCTATGTCAATCTTGTAAAATCCGCCTTAAAGTTCGATTATGTAACAAATATATTTGAAGATTAGACATTAGACAAAGCCAGAGTTATGGTAAGATTATTATATTTATTTTGGTACTTGTATGGTTTAGGACATTTGTACACTAATTTCTATATAACTATCCATATCTTAAGCCTTTCTGAACTCTTTAAGGAACGTCGGCAATCTAGACAAACGTAACACTATCTCAAAAGTGTTCAATCTGAAATCGGTAGTCGTGTGGAACTGTTAGCCCAAAATAATACAAACCATGACTCGTTCAATGCTGCTTACCAAGGTATATAAAACATTAAGATGGGACTCAGATGTATCAGATAAACACCCCTATATGAGGTTTTCTCCTTATCACATGTCTTTTTCGTTCACACGTAGAGCAAACCCTCACAGAAACACTATTTACATGTACTCTCATTGTCTACATTTAGGCGCAACAACAAATAGCCTCTTAAAAATGTAACTTTTCACCGCGGATTGCATACTAATAAGCGCAACTATTCGTTCGCAAAATAATGCAAGATACCAAAGCATAAATCAAAAGGCCTACGACTAAATGTTCATCAACCTATATTTAACACATCAACCTTTGTTATCAAGCAGCGCGATAGAGGCACAAGTATTAAACAATTTGTCTAAAAAGGCCTCTGTTTGACGAAACAAAATATTTGATTATGTTATGCTTTGTTATTCAAGCACAATATTTTATCCACTTCCGCTCGTGTGCAACATATTTGATGAATCTGCATAAATTTGCAAACACCGGAAAAGACCACACCTGGAAAACAAAATGCTTGATCGATCGGGGATGGATGCACGGAAACGAAAAAGCTGTTTCCAGCGCATGGGGAAAGATCACTAAATCGTTTGTCGGATAAATATTGGAACGTAAAATCCCCGGCAAAGCCACGTCGCTTGCAAACCTGCAGTTGCACAAAACGCAGCAAAACCCACTGTGGAAAACATCGACGCTAAATCGCCCATTGCAGTACGATCACCCACGGCTAATCCCTTTTCAGCTGAAACGAAAACAAATCGGGGTGGGCGTTTGCGACGGTAGGACGGCCGGGCCGGGAAAATGTCTGACAAATTTGGCATCATCAACATTGAAACATACAGCAATATTCAGCAGTGCGTTCGTGGTAAAATCAAACTTGTCCGTGGGTTGATGAGAGGTGGCAACGGAGAGGGCGGTATCATATGCACACACCGGCACACCGGATGTGGCTTGTGGCACCACGGGGTGGATGAATCGCGAAACTTTGCGCGAAGGATATATGTGCCGTTGTTTTCCACCCGACTGCCTAACGCTCGAAGCACGCGGGCAACGATGTGGAAAAGCCGACCACGGACTTAGCACCCATCACCCATCACCCACCCAGCCATCCATCCATACGGTGCGAATTAAGATGAAAAACAACCGCGCACGAATGGTGGTGCTGAATATCTGGAACATCATCAAAAAGATTCATGACCCGACGCACCCATCCCGAACTGGTGGTCCGGGGAAATTGCGGGGTTATGCGGGGGATCGGCTGGCTTCTAATGAGGGATGGTGGAGGGGTGGTGCAATGGTCGTGGCCAATGCCGAAACAACGCTGAGAACCGGGACACTTGTGTTGCCAGCGCTCGAGTGAAAACGCGATACCCTTTTCCGGCTGCGCGGTTCCGTGTGTTTTGGCGGGGACATAAATATTTACTTGATACATGGTGCCTGGCTGCTTTGCACACCTTCTACATGATGCGGTTCACATAAGCACCCGCACAACCCACCGTGCACACATATGGTGCCGGATCGCACTGTTCGCCTTCATGACGGAGCGAAATCCACCCTCCACCCGAGGGCGATATGATAGGTGTAGGTGGAACGGATGCCACCGAGTGGCTCGGTAGCATTCGAGTGGCTTAACAGCGAAATTAGCTAATTTATAATTAATTTAGTGCGCGATCAAAACAAAACCCACTTTTCCCTTACCCGGTGAGGGTGTTAATTTTTTGTCCGCCTGTGTCCCCGTGTTTCGGAGAGTGCATTTACGGGCACAGCATCAGGCACCTAGCAACCCCTTTTCCAGGTAGGTCAGTTCTATACACACACACTCCCTTCACATGATCATTCGGTGCGTCATGTGGAAAAGGGCGTTTTTTACACGGTCGAATTCATGTCTCGGCTTTTCCCTCCGCCATTTCCGTTTTTGGGGAAAGCGCATTAAAACTTCATAAACAGTCAGACAAGTTCCCACGGAATTGGGAAACCTCCGCCATGCAGCTTCCATCGAATCGCATTTTTTCTCACTCTCACTCTCTCGCCACATCACGGGAATTGTTCCGGAGGATTTTTCTAATTCCGCTAGGGATCGCGTGGGTGGATGGATCAATATACGATTTTGGGCGAGGGTGGCACAAAAAAAAGGGAACAGTGTAACCGAGCGTGGTGTACAACATCAACGCCGAGGTCAACGGGATTCGTGCCGCTACCTCAATTCGTTAGAGCGCAACGATTCGTTACGTGGTACATCCGATTGACCGATGGATTTTCTTGAGCCCTGGTCAACCTTTTTCCGATGGGATGATGGAAACTCGGTACAGCTGTTGTGCGTTGTGTGGATAGCCACAACTCTCCTTGGCCTGGACAATGGTCATCAACAAGTTGAATTGTGCGCATTAAGAGCGGTCTGTCAGGTTCACAATGCGAAGCGTTTACACATGTGTGTTTTGTAGGGAAATGAAGGTTTTCGGTTGCCCTCGGAACCATAAAAGAGGCGAAAACTGCACGGTAATGCTCACACCAGGAAGTGACTGTTTATCGAATTGCTAGCTAAATAATTTAATGCGCTTTCTAAGGTGATGAAGCAGTGGGCAAACATTAAAGCAATCGTTTTAAAGTTGGTAACTTGAACTCACTTTTCCTTCATGTCTGCTTAAGATTGGATCTGTTTGGGAAGTTTAAGTAGTGCTATTCTTTGATGAGCCTTAGTTCCGGTGCATTTGGGGTGCGCCAAAATGTGCAACTTGGCTTCGATTCACTCCATGAAAAGATTAGAATAGTTGCTCGTAATTAGATCAATAGATCAGAGGATCTGTAGAGGATCTACAGAGGAAAGCAGACATACCTGTAGACATTCTTTGAGGTAGATCTCCCCGTTTACAGTGCCGGTAGTAACGAACTAACGAACTCGAACTACTTTTTTCGAGCTTTCTTCTTTCTTCTTTGCAAACTTTGTAAGATTCCGCTACCTTAATTCCTTCTGACACCAAATTTGTGCTGGGCGATGAAGAGCCAGCAGCCCTGAAGACATGGTGAGACAATGAGGTACGTCAGTATCTGGTGCTGAGGCGATTGCCCATGTGTTTGCCATATTTCGTGAAGTTGTTTTTAAGGCAACGTTTAGTTGAACATAAACGATTGGACATTGGACAAAAAACATTGTAAACAAAACATTCTAAACAGGCTGGTTTTGAGAGGCAATGAAGATAAAGGAGCGTAATACAGTTTGCAATAATCCTGTATTGAAACCGGACATTTGGCTAGAAACAAAAGCCGCTCAAAACATGCATGCCTGCTTTCAGTTCAGTATTTTCAACAACCATCTCTCTGTTGTGGACTCAAAATAATTGGATGAGATTTTCCGTTTGAGATTTGAGAGCTGTAAGATGTGATTTCTTAGTATTTTGTGCCAGTTCAAAAGTACACATATGTTTTCCACCGATACTGTTTTTCGAAAGTAACAACTTCAAGAGAACTTTTCATGTTCACATCCGAAATCCTGGCTAATTCGGATGGGTTGAAGTCCGTAATGCGGCTGAGAATACCCGGTATAAGGTATCCCACCGCTATTCGGAAAACGGTACGGCCTGGTCCTTGTTCATGAATAAAAATAATTTGCTACAATCAGTACATACTGAAAAAGGCCATATGTAAACGCTTCGCACTGTAAGAATTAAGCTAAAAAGAAGCAGTTCTTTTTTAATATACACAGTTTTCTATACGAAACACACAACTACAGCCTTCAATACAAACAAATAGTCTACGCCTTTGCATTTACTTCACCACGGTCTCTTCCAGGGTCACCACGCCTAAAAGTATGCAATGAATGCTTGCGGGTTCATTAGATGCTAGTGGACATTTTTTTAACCTTTTTTATACCTTTTCTCTTGGAGAAAAATTTATATAAAGAGTCAGACAGGTGTTACTCAAATGTGAGACAGTAACATTAATCTCGTTCACTATGGATGATGTCAATTATTTAGTGTGAGTTAGTCGCCTGTGGTATATTGCTATAGGAAATGGTTTCACCGAATATTTTTCAATCTTATAAATTTACTATAACAATTCTGTGTACGTTGGTGCTAGTAGTAGTAATCATATGTCGGTTCATATGTTTGTTCAATTACATAAACCCAAATGTGGTACTGAGCAAACAGTCGCGTCCTTTCTTTCTTTTCACCTATTTTTATGTGCCTTTTGATCGTTCATTTTCGATTCGATTCGCTCAATCAACAATCGTATCAACCACAACGAAAACGAGTGCACAAAGCAAAAGCTCACCATCGCACGAAATATGGCTTCGGCTGACAAAATGTGCCACCGACCCACGGCCGCCACATTATCGCCAAACCGCTAACAGACGACATTACTGGAAAATATCGCTTTCCGGCGGATTACAGGGATTCCGTTTTTGGTTTTCCATCAAAATGCCCGCACTTAGTCGAGCGTCACTTTCACTCCCCGGGCACACTCCCCAGAGAACCGGCACAGCGGGGTCTGAGGAGGATCGTATTTTCCACGCGATGAACAAATTGGTGACAAGCTTCTTAACGCTGGCCCGACAGAGAGATCCTGGCGCTATTACTTGTGCGCAAAACCATGACGGGAAGGGAAGAAAAAATGGCTCAAACTCAGCACCGTGAAGTAAATCGTGCGCTCCCGAACCGCACGGCCACACGGAGCGCGAATGGTGGTGGGAAAATGTAATGGAACGCTTCATTTGATTTGTTTGCCAAGTGGGAAGCGGTGTTGGTGACGGTGAAAAAAGCGATGCGGAAAATGATGGAAAATGCCGATTACGCCGTTCTACATCGACGTTCACTTCCCGGTTACGGCTGGAGTCTGGTCGGAAATCTGACAGCTGTGTTTACACGCAGTCGTTCATTTGCAGGCGTGTCCCTGCGCTAGGGAGTCGACAGCGTGAGGTGGAAAATTGTCGCATCTTAGAGACAGTCGGCAATCACATCAAACCGCAACCGTTCGCAATTGATTAGCATTCCATCACACCGTAATCAGTGCTAAACGCGAAACGATGCGTAATGCCAAACGATTCGCAAACAACGTGCCAATCCGTCTCTGGGGAAACCAAAACCGCGAACCTGATCCGGAGGGCACGTAAACTTCCTGGCAAGTCTCACCGTACTTACCGTCCTTGTTCATCGCCGATTGGAAGCACTTGGAAAGCCGACAGGCACGGCACTGGTTACGATGGGTTTTGTCGACCGGGCAGCGGCCCTTTAGCTCACCGGCCGCCTTACACGTGTACACTCGGTTTCGATGTATGCTGCGCTTGAAGAACCCGGAACAACCTGCCAGAGAAGTTGGGCACGTGTGAAAAGCTAAGCAAAAAGGAAAAGCACGTCGTAAAGGATGCAGGTCGCATCCGAAGAGCTTACCATCGCAGCTGTAGATTCCGTAGTGTTTGCCCGAGCTGCGATCTCCGCACACTTTGCACGGTATGTCTAGCAATCTGTCACCTCAATAGGTTAGTGAGTATCCGGAAACGAAATGAAAATACAACAATTATTATAGGGTCAAAGGACAGATAGTTAGATTTAATAAAAATTTTGTTTGTAATGTTAATGTAAATGTACATGTAAATAATGTTATGCTGATCAAAATGTAAGTTGTAAGACCAATAAGTTCGAGCAGCCAAATATATAAGGGGAATTGCATAACAACAGGCGCCAACCACCGATATAAATGGTATTCCTATAACTGTTGCGTTCTCACCGATTTGTATTGCATTGCATACATTCAGGCGGAAAAACTCAAGGTTCGCATGTCGATGTCGAAACAATATTGGTATCGTCTGTAAATTACTACTTAGATTTACTCAACCTCCTAAGCGAAACATTTATGTTTGCATAGTTATATCAGATTTATTATCAATAAAAATCACAGTTGTCGTCTAATTGGTAGATTATTCTCGTCAATTTTTATAACAAGTTCAGGATAATACATAGTATTTTCATCCTTTAAGGTGACATATCTTCAAGACCTATTCATGACATAATATCATTGAGAACTGAATACAGAAAAAAGACCTAAAATAAAAGAGATAAATAACATCTACCAATAAATAATAAATACTACCAAAATATAGTGAAGCGTACGTTAATCTCAATTGGTACTGTGAGTGATCCTTTTTCACTTTCTTCCGCACTGGAATCACTGACTAATGAGCTTTCGTTGGATGGTTCGTTTTTGTTATTTCAAGAACTGAGCTTCATTTACGCTTGTTGCCTTCAATCTTCTGCCACTCTTTGGGGTTTGAACAACCAACGTAAAGTAAAAGAATCTTTTGCTTCACCAACACACCGTTTGCCGAAACACCGTTGAGTGTGGCAGCAAAAATAAAGCAATTATTTAGTCAGCTCACCCTTTTTTTTTTGTTTGACGCCCGAATTTACCTCTTAAGAGGATTCACAGTCAACACGCCGTAGCTCGTTTACCGTTTTGCCGTGCAAAAAGGGACACAAAGTGTGCATCGGTACAGAAATCAACCAAATCAGGAAAAGTGGAAAACACTCATTTACTCACGACCCGGGGTTTGCCTGCGTCCGAGACGTAATGCCGTTGTTTTTACAACGTCTCATGCTCATTTGCGTGTTCTTTTTTTTTGTTGGTTCTACTCCCCGTTGTACATTTACTGCTGGCTTTGCTTGTGATTTTGATTTGACATTTGGCAACACTTCTCACGCAAGGGGCTGCAAATGGTTTGGTCTTGTAAAAGGACAAAAACTGGAAGACTAGAAGCTTTCAGCTTTTTTTTTTATGCGGAAGTATTTATGAAGCGTCTTTCCATTTTAAAGTGGGTTAATCGCCACGTGGCATAATTTTGTGAATCTTTTTGTTGATAAATGGTACTAGTGGACAATCAATAGGGCATAGAATGGCAGTAAGGGAAAATACAAGCATAAATTGAAAATGTAAATAGAAAATTTTAGATTTTTCAGTCACGTCAAACAATTTATATCATCAGCTACAAATCAGCGTCACTTCCGAGTTTCCCAATTGTTAAGTCTTAAATTAATGCATTTTAATAAGATTATTGCATACTTTTAGGCGTTTAAATAGGCATAACTGATTTATTAGCAATTGCAGTTATCAACAAACTGTTTCTTAGTGGCTGACGTACTATGGGAAAAATGCCTAAAATACTAATTGCATACTTTTAGGCTCAATAATACTTAATACTCACATTATGGACACAAAATTATACTTTTTTATGCTAAAGCCCTTAATTATAACTTCAATGATTAGTTTCTAAAATGTAAACTGGTGGTCTGAAATATTTACGTCACCTAATAATTCCCTTATACAATGCAACAAATATCAAGCCATAGAATGCAACGAATGTCCAAACAATATGTTCCATTATTTCGCTAATAAATCGATTCGTCACGATTTCCAGTCAGTTTTCACTTTTAACCACTCGCGACCAATCAGCTCGTGTCCATCAGCAAGATTTACACATGAAGCTGTACACGTTCACAAAGCCACCCGGGTTTCACGACAACGGTATCCGGACGTCGTGTCACCGTGCGGCTACACCCATTCAACCTGTGTGTGCCAACTTTTCGGCTCCGTCGAAGGAAAATGTTTGCTTACGGACGCTGCACACGGCCATGGGACTGGAACTGGACTGGACGCTGTGTTCGCCATCCCGTCACGAATCCGAATCGATCCGGCTAAAATCAAACCAACCGACTTGACCACTTCTCTGCCGTACCATATCACATTAGTAGACATCCCGCCGGACACGCACTCACTCACAATGGCATATGCCCGTTCAAGCGTTCAAACAAAGAGAACACAGCGAGTGCACAATAAATCAATTGCATCCTGCAGCGTCCTGCTCGGTTCCCTGTAGTGTCCATACGCCCAGTGCCTCGCCTTCCAAGTGCAACGTTGCGTAACTTTCTGATATTGTGATGTGGCGCCAATTGCGAGTGGCGTAGTATACTTTTGACAAAATGGCGCCCGTTTGTGGCCGTAGTGCAAGAGCGGTATGCAAAGCGATGTGGCCGAGTAGGCCGAGGTGAAGCTGGTGCGGGGTCGTAGGTAAACATTCAATAAACAAACGTTCGACTCGGCATTCGGAGACTAAACCCCGGCCATAGTCGGGAATCGTGTTTATGAGGCTGATGTGGACACAGGCACGGGCGGCCCCGTGTGCGCCGAGCGGTACAAAACCAACATTGAAAAATTAATCAAAATTTTAATTCATGTTTTTCTAACGCCTTCCGGTCGGCTGGTTGTCGGCTTGCATCACTCGAATCGATTATCGAGATGGCTTTCACACTCGCTCGCTTTACTCTCCGGAGGGCGGCCGGGAAACCGGTTGAACCCTTTTTCCCGGGAGTGTCTGTGACTCTTTCCGGCTGCTGGCCTTTCCGGTGCATGGATTCGGAGCTTTGCCATTGGGTTAACGAGAGGGAAACGCTATTTGCGTTTCTAATCCCCCTTTTTCGCTACGAGACAAACCGGAGCGTGCCTTACGGGCCCGTTTCAGTGGGTGCCTTTTGGAAACCGGTGCTGGTTTGTCTTTGGTTTTTGGTTAGCCGGACCGGGGCAGAAGTTGACATCGTTGAGATGACGCTCCTTACCGGGGAGGTTGAAAGTTTTTCATATTTTGGAAAAATAAAACCGGAACTGATGATCCTTTCGTGCACTCGGTATTAGAAGCCACTGCTATGGTAGAACTTTCGACTTGATGGTTCTTATTTTTTTTGCAAACACTTGCCACCTACCCATCCAACACACCCTTTCCTTCCCTCCGGGTTGTACAACACTCGATTGTTTTGTTTTAATTTTAAATATTTGTGAAAGGAAAACACTCGTTACGGCAGGGATTTGAGAGTGGTGGAAAGCGTTGGCCAGCACTCGAGCGTACCGGACGCCGATAGAACAACATTCGAAACTGGCGTGGAAGGAAAAACTGGTTCCGCTTGGTGCACTCGAACACCGGGAGGGGTGTGTGATTGGTGTTTGTTGTGATGTTTGAAGCATTGTAGTGTTTTGCAGCGAGCTGGGTGTCGCCCTCGGGTGGGAAGGATAATGTGTAATGCGGTTATAACGTATGTTTCCTTTCATCAGTGTCATTGTGCTAGTTAATTGTAACTTTTGTTTTGGTAGCGAATGATGGGAGTTTGTGTGTAAGACGACGTATTTGTTAAACCGAATTGGTGGAAGAAGAATCTTTCGATTACGGTCTTAATACATGCAATAGTGCCTGAAGGTATGCAATCCTCTTTGTAACAATCCCCTAATACTCCGTAAACTATGCAAAGTACAGGGAATTGAGTGATTGAATACTAAAACTACGTTAATCTTCGTTCAGAGTAATGTTAACGTGCGGAATCATTCTTATGTTAAGGGCAAGTAATATAGGTTTCTAGAAGAACTTTATGAATCAAGCTTTGATTTTTTTTGGAACCTGACGAATAATCTTTAAAAAGTTTTAATATACAAATATTTTTCTCTGTATAAAAAAAAAATAAATAATAGTTGAACATGAAACATTGAACATGAAAATAAAAGATAAAAGTTTCGAATATTATGCAAACAGAAATACAAATCACATAATTGAAAATAAATTATTGAAACTAAAATTAAATGATGTCGTTTTAAAGGATTTACAATATGTTTGATCACTTTTCTGCAGTCAGCAAGAGAAAAGAAATAAGACAACTGTGACAAGAACATCTTTTCCTCCTATTTTCCATTCATCCTTCATTCTTCTTCATTCACAAAACATTCTTCAGGACAGATATGTCTGCAATATCACAGAAAAAACAAAATTAATTGTATTTTTAAATAAACCCTACGTAAATAAGAAAATATGACTCATTTTTGCCTTATTTATAAATAAATTGTTTAAAAATTATTTATTTCATATACAATATTTAGCATTTATCATTTTTTTAGGTATTACAACATTGGTTCATTAAAGAACGAAAACCTTGATGGGTGAAATCACTAATTTAAGTTAAAAAATCTTGTCCCACTTGTTATAGGCTAACAAAATACAATTAAATAATTTGTATGTTTATTTGTATTTGTTATTTGTATCAATGATAAACAATGCGGAAAAGTTAATGTAGATTTTGTTCTTACTTAAGAGCAAGCATCAAGAAAAATGTATTTGTTAAGCGATTAATCATAAAATAAAATATTTTATGAATCAACTAGAGCCAAATAAATTTAAACAAACCATATAAGTTGAATGTATATAATTAATATTCGCCAGATTGTAAAACCTGTGGTGCACACACACTCGAAAACAACTGTACGCAGCAAAATACAGTGCTTTACTTGAGTAACGCCTAAAGTTATACAATCAGAACGACAAATATAGAACTGCGGAGATTTGTGTCTCGATTCCCAATGATTATACTAATGAAAAAGTAACTTGAATAATAATATGCAATAACTCCATTCGTCTGTAATCCGTACCTGTTCCCATTCTGCGCGGTTGCCAAATGAGTTTGAAATCCACCGTGAGCCAAGTAGCCTGAATGGCTGCACAACGCAACAAAATTCCTACACCGTGCTTTACCGTGCTCGTTGTGCAATTTTAACGAAAAGTGACCGAGAAAGGACTCACTAAAAACACAGCGACACAAAAAATCCCGCAGTGAAAATGACTTTGTTGCTGCCACGTTTTAATATGAGCAAATGTATTCTTGGCACAGAACGTCGGACATTTGGGGCCACTCTCGGGTCACTCGTTGCACCTCGTTTAGACGAAGAAAGTATCTCGTTTGACTTTTGTTTCTTTTTTTTGCTTTGTGGAATTCAAATAAAAAATCGCACAAATTCAAACACACCGTTAGGCACACAGGAAAGAATAAATGGCAAACCAGTTGTCACATTGCAAAGGTACTCGGATAGTGGACCGGTTGGATCATGATTTCTTTCTCCGGTACACTTTTTTTGAGAGCCACTACGAAATGTTTGCACCAAACCTCAACTTTTGGAACACTTCGGAGCACTCGATTCGGACAGCCGACTAGACACTTTAATTATTCCCAACTGCACGGACCCGTGTAGCACTGCAGCAAACGATGTGTTGGTTGTTTGTGCTCCAACGTCAAAGCCTTCCTGGATCTATGTCTTGTCACTCTTTACCGACGATTCAAAATTGGCTTTGGTTTCTATCGCTGCAGTACGTTAAATGTGTGCTGGCTAGTTGGGGACAAAAGAACCCACGGTTCTCCGGAAGTCCATCATCGTTCCACTATATCTGTCGCTCTCTTTCTCACACACACACGGCACAAAACTAAAATCCGTTCAGATTGGGGAGCAACTGTCGAAGCCTTTTTCTTGTCGACCCGATGACAGTGACACCACCGCCTGGCTGGCTGCGATGGAAGCTGCGTAAAGACTGATATCAAAATTGACTTCATCCTAGTTCACGTTGGCTGTCGTCAGCCATCGGTTGGCTTGCTAGGGGGTTGAAACCAGATGATGTCTACCGCCTCGGATGCCCTTCCCGTACAATGCGTCTCTCATCTTTTCCGAAGCTAACCACGGATTCGTCGGTGCCTTTCGTCGTTAGCTTCATGTCCTTCCGGCTCGCACACATACACCGTGGCCCGGATGTTCGAGTATCCACAGTCACCCTCACCGTTTCACCGAGGGTAGTTACGTATCACAGCAAGGGTGAAAGGACGAGCGAGAGCAAGAGAGAGAGAGAGAGAGAGACACCGACATCAATGAGTGGTGGCCTTATGTTCGGGCTAGGGGAGATCCCCAGTGTTGCAGTCATCACGACATCGTATGTCAGTTTGTGAGCCCTTGGTGGAAGGTACAACTGCTAATGCTCTTCACCGGCGGCCGTGTGGAGCTGGGTTGGGTAGTTTCACAGTGTCAGTAGCGTAAAATCCAACCTCTGACCGACTGCTGCTGTGTGGCAACCGCAATCGAGTGTTTGCCATCTTCCTACCGAGTTGTCCCCGCATATAGAGCCTCACCCAGCTCAGGGCTCAGTTACACACGTTCACCCATCGATCGTACCTTAAACCTACTCCACTGGCAAGTGTGATGCAACTTTGCAACACCGGGACATAAAATATTCCGTGCGCCTCCACATTTTCCGAAGAATGTGAACAAGCTATTTACTAAGAAGCAATGGACGCCATATCCTTCTGGGAGGCGTGGCCTACCTGATGAGAAATTTATTGCTCGTACACCAACACACAGCCACTGCAAGGGGCGTGGAGTTTGCGTACGAATATCCTTCCGCTCTCTAGTACACACGCACACCATTGTACGGTCATTCATTCATTCATACATCATCAGCGTATCCTTTCGTCCCAACCATTCATTCATCCGTCTACCAAACCAAGCGATCTGCGATAGAGAGTGAGAGCTAGAGATTTCAGTTGCATTGGATACTCGCTCGTTTACGCACGGTTTAATCAGGACCGACATACTTATACACTATGCTGTTTGGGCACATCTCGATTACTTCCTCTTGTTCGCCGGAAAGTCACGGATGTGAGAAGCGTGCGAGATTGTTTCACGCAAAGCCACATGCTGCGAGTTTGCTGACCGGAACTGTGTTACGAACACTGACTTCTCTTTTGATTTCCTTTTTTGGTTCGGTCAGGTCTAATGTGGTTGATAGTGGATGACTTTCGTAGAAAACAGACTACTAAGTTGCAGTTGTTATAGTTTAGATGTGCTGCTTATGATATATCACATCGGTATGCTATAAAGTATACTAAGTAAGTATAATATCTCAACCGTTGCAACTATGCTACATACGGTTTGTATTTATCCCTTAATACTTTCCAACTACATTTAGAGAGTGTTTTGAAGCGGATTTGTTTGCACATATCCTCATCTTTATCCTTATCACTCTTAACAAACTGATCCATTCTACTTCGGCAGTCTTTCATCACCCACCAGCGAGTGGGTTTTAAATAGCTCTACTGCTATTTGAGTTAGTTAATATGGTCATCTTGGGTCACATAATACTAACATCATATTCTGATATATGCTTAATAGCTATGATGGTTTCTGTCTTTCCCCGTTTGCTATAATGTCTGATGTTGCTTACAGATCTTTGGTCATTATTTTTATCTATGGATGAATTGTTGTTTTAAACAACCTGCTGCTCTCAGTGCCGTGTATTTTATATGCCAGGTCTAGTCACTTGATGAGAATGATACTGGACAACGTAGCCTCGAAAAAGTCTCGGCCATTTAAAATATGTCTCATTTCAGTCATTTGAGGTCTATTCCCAAATAGCTTTGGAAAGCCAAGGAGCGAAAAACCTGCTGAAATGAGTGACTGTGGAGCACCTTATCAAGTACGTCATCGAGTTCTCGTTGAACAAGCCAAGGCTACATACTACTGTAAGGAATAATTAAAAAGATTATAAATTGAATTAGTCGTAACCTGAACCTGAAAAATTAGCTATACCTCATTAATTGTTATACAACATCATAAAAATTCAGCAGACTTGTCCTCCTTCTTAACATTTTTTTATTTTTATTTTATTTGCATTTGTATGATGTCATGGGTTTTAGAGTTTTTACTATAAAATGTACGAAAGAAAGTTAGAAATAGAAAATATTGAGAATATGAATATGAGTTGTGCTGTAGTTCGAAATTTAGTATATAAAAAAATTGTTACTCTAATCAAAAGAATGTATATGATGAAACAATGTTATCAGAGTATCCTCACATCTTTCGATTGACGCAATTTTTGCGGGATCTCCTTTTGCCACCGTTAACGGCACACGATACACATTGGCCTTTCAGCAATTTCACACGCCTCCGCCATTAACGATAGCAGGCACTTATGGAGGGAAGGAATAAATCATAAGAGCAGCATCAGCCGCATACCACCGTGAGCAGTTCATGTCGTTGCACAAGGCGAATGGAAAAAAAAATACACATCCAGGACACTCGCAAGCCGTGAATCCGAATTCGTGACACTGCACTAATTGAGAGCAATTCCCAGTACTTTGACGGTGTGAGTTTATCGTCTTACTTTCTTATTAAAAGTATTTTACATTTTATATCATCACTCCCCCTCATCCTATCCTCATCACTCGTCCTTCCCGTGTGTCATTCGTGGTACAAGGTACCGGTACGGTAGAAAGCACTTTCCGTCCCACGGGGTATGCACTTTCTGGTGACAAAATTGACGGTAACAACGGGCCACATTAAGTGGATGTGACAATATTTCGTGTTCCTGCTTTTCCACCCGCATGGATGCTTCTTTGCTTTGCCACCAAACCGAATATGTATCTCGATCTTTTGCATACCTCCATCCTTTGCTTCACCATTATGGGTTTTGAGAAATGATTGATTGATATCGATTCGGAACGTGGGTGAAGGTTGGCAGGGTTGTGGAAATAATAGTACTGTGAGAGATGAATTATTGTTGCCTAAGAATTTTTTTATTCCTTTGCAACGTTTTCTTCAAATATAAGATAAAATATACATAATAATATAGTGTAGCTAATTAAATTCAACAATCTACAACATTAAATGTTTTTAAGGAATGTTAAACAAAGAAGAAAATAGTAAGAAAAAACAATAAAAAATGAGTTGATAAAGGAAAATAAGCGAAAATTTTAATTTTTAAGCTAATTTGTGTAAAAATTTACTAATTGACAATATTTACACAATCATTACTAAATGCTGAAGCAAATTGCCTAATTCAAAATAAAAATAATTTGAATATTGTTTAATGTATTCATAATATTCAAGAACCCTAAAACGAGTAAAATAACAGAAATGGTTAGCATTGTATTAAAAAAAACTAAACTTACATAAACTTTCTTTTGTATAAGTTGAACAAAAAACCAAAAAAGGATGCTTAACCGCACGTAGAAAAAGAGAAAACAAAGGAAAACATTAGACAACAAAAAATATCATCCCAATTCTCAACCACTACCGAACTGCCCCGGATTGTCGGATTTGCCTAATTGAATTTGATTTGATTTGTTTATGCTAATTATGATTTTGGGGTTGGGTGAATGGGCTTTTTTTTGTTCTCATGTTCCATTTCTACTTTTGGCCACCGTTAGATTTGTTTGTTGCTTTTTTGCAACGTCCCATTTAATGATGCTTTTAACATGCCGGTATAATGAGTGTGTTACAATGGTAGGACGGGAATGCGCCGGATGTGGAGCAGAGCAGAGGGTTTCGTGCTAACAATAGCCAAATCATCATGGCATTTCACCCGTACAACGCAACCGAAACGATGATCCTGTGGGTATGTGACCCAAACGAGGTGCAAAAAAAAAGGAGGGGTGGAGGGGGCTTTGGGGGCAAATAATACCCACAGAAAAGAGTGAAACTGCCACCCACCCGGGAGGCAGACAAAATCGACACCTTCCTGTGTCTGTTGTCGACCGGTAATGAGATTCTAATCGCACCGAAAAACATCAATTCTCGCCTAATTGAATTTCAGCCTGGCATGAAATGAAAGCAGCAGTCAGAAAAACAACAGAGCCAAAACCAGAACAAAACACAGCAAACAAGATGAGACAAAAAAAGACGGTGAAAAGAAAATCCTACCACCAACGGGCTAATTAATTCGTAGCATACCTCAAAACCCGGTTTGCCACCATTCGTACTAAAACGTTCACCCGCGCCCAACCATTATGCGGTACTATTTTGCCCCCGAACCGCGGGTCAAACCGGAGTGAGCCAGTGGAAAAGCGAAAAAGGATGTTTAACAATTCATAAGTCTGGCTTGGCCGTGGGAAGGACCCACGGCCAAAGGAATGGGTGTAGTGTTGGAAACGAAAAGTTTCCTCATTAGGAAGACTTACAGGGAATGGTTGCCTCTCCGTGCGGCTTCGTGCGGCTAAGCCGGGATAAGAAACATCACCGAGTGTGGCGTGTTGTTGGCGGGTGAGCTGAGTTTTCTCTGGTCCCTGCCCAGTTCTGCCCGACTGCCGCTCCGGGAAGATCACCGGAAAACCACCGGAACTGATCCAGATGTTTACCATTAATCATTTTCACCTTTTGTCGGTGAAACAAACAAACATTATAACTTTCGGAAATTTTCTAATCTGCGGCCAAGGAGCTAGGTGTTAGGTGTGTTTCGTGCGTTTTGCGTTCCGCGATACGGTGGATGTTAAGTTGGGATAGAACAGAACTTTCTCTTTGTATGAGTTCACAGTGTCACAGTGGGAGATTGTTCAATGCATGAAGTCCAAATGATTCCACGAAAACTTGGTTCTAATTCTGTAACAACTTTAATATTAAAAAAAATGAACTCAATAATTTTGGCGTTAAGGGAAAATACAACAGAAATCATTAAAACAAAATAGATTGTGTATAAAAAGCAGAGTCGAAATAAATCAGTTTCTGTAACTCTGCAGAAGCACTAAGAATTCGAATAAGTTATAGCGTTACATTGAGCAGAGCCACCAGTTTTCAGAAAAGTTTGCCCATGGAATTTGGGCCCCGTGGATTTTGTCCGGTGGAATAAATTTGCCCATCACTATTGCATTGCATACTATCACACCCATGAGAGTGATCGCTAGTGTAAGGAAGATGGATGAAACGGAAAGCATCCTTCATCTCGCTCAAACTTCCCGTCGACCGGTACGAAATTCCCTACAAAACAGCTATTTTCAGATTGCCGATACCAAAAAAGCATCAACGGAAGAGGTAGCACCTAGTACAGCAATTTTGCTCAAAACCCGCCGAAAGGTATGCAATGTTTAAACACTAACTTTCCCGTTGGTCAAGTAAAATTTTGCAGTAATTTTGCTTAAAAACCGCCGAAAGTTATGCAATGTTTAAACACTAACTTTCCTGTTGGTCGTGAAAAATTTCTTCGAAAACTACCAGTTTTTGAATGTATAATACCAGGAGAGCATGCACGGAAGAGGTAGCTCCTGGTACTGCGCCGAAAGGTATGCAATGTTTAAACATTGTTGCAATCCTAAGTTGTTGCATCTAAGATGTTGCATGCCAGATGTTGCGCAACATATGTTGCGCGACATATGTTGCATGCCAGATGATGTGCAACACATGTTGCGCAACATGTGTTGTGCAACATGTGTTGCGCAACATATTGGTACCAGGTGTTACCTCTTGAAAAACATGCTCTCCTGGTATCGGAAATCTGAAAACAGCTGGTTTTGTATGGAAAGTTACTGTTTAAACATTGCATGCCTTTCGGCGCAGTACCAGGAGCTACCTCTTTCGTGGATGCTCTCCTGGTACTATACATTCGGAAACTGGTAGTTTTCGAAGAAATTTTTCTCCACCAACGGGAAAGTTAGTGTTTAAACATTGCATACCTTTCGGCGGTTTTCGAGCAAAATTGCTGTACTAGGTGCTACCTCTTCCGTGGATGCTCTCCTGGTACTATACATTCGGAAATCCTGGTGCAATTTCGTTTATACTTTAAAGTCACAAAGTCGATATTCTTCTCTGCATTTAATTTATCACATAGAAACAAATGTTTTATATAACCAAGGAAGATATTTTTGATCGTTTTTTTGCCTTTAAAATTAATTTTTTTGCTATAAATTAACTCTTCTGTAAAATTTTCACAAATCGCACAATCGGCACAACACGTCGAGGCCCCAACACGGCGAGGCCTTAGACGACCGCCTACTCCGCCTACCGTTTGATCCGCCGCTGACGACATAAATTACTTTCGTTCAGACCCTGTCATAAATAACGAGAATAAAATAAAACCTTGTAGAATTTTTATTCTAAATTTAATAATATGTGCTAAGAGATGCTAACTACAGATTCTACCAGAGCTCTAAATATTGGGAAACTATGTCCCAAATTTATCTACAGCACACCCAGCGTGCGCATGGAAATCATCATACGGCCTCATCCAGCGTGGCAAAGTGAAGATGAGCTCATCTTGTCGTTTTCGTGACCGATGATGGCCGTAACGAGCGCACCCGAACCGGGAAAGATTGAGGTTGCCCACACCGCAGCAGCAACATTTCCACTTTATGACGTTCCGTGTGTTCCGTGCGCCTCGAGGAAGCGGCCGAACCGGATGATGTGTAAGCGTCTCGTCCCTCGGTTTGGAGGTGGAAGTAATTTCGCACCTCGCTTCCATGTTCCGTGCACAGGTCGCTTTTCGACCGACAAGCATTATTCGTTCGGGTCGGTAAGGATCATCCTGGAAGGTGAGCCACAGCTTCCTTCAGCCGGCCGTCGCCCATGGCCTCTTGTTTGGTACGAGTGTAAGGCACAGGTTCTGGTGCAATCATTTGCCAAGGGGGAAATGATGTGATGCTGATACTTGTAAAACATTATTATTATTGTGAGAACGGTAACAACTGTTACCGTGCCGGTGGCCGGTAACTCGTAGGTTAGCAGTTCTTAAGCCTCGGTCGGTACGGCGATGGCTTTCGTGCCGAACAATAGTACAGCCGGTGGAAGTTGATGAGAGATTTTTAATGTAGCCAATGTGGCCACAGCAGGACCGTCGACCACGATGCTACGCGGTAGGTTTGTTGGGCACCTGGGGCATTCATTTCGTTTGCCGAAATGTTCGTCCATCGGGGGAAAAAATTAAATAAAGGAATGGAGAAGAAAAAGAATTATGATTGCCACAGCGAAGGGGCAACATTGAATTAAGCTAGGGACACAATTTTATTTCCATCCTTCTGTAAATGAGGATCATAAAGAGAGTTTACACTAACTTGTAGCTAAACTTGGAGAGTGCGTATTAAGGGACTTTCATGTTTAGAAAAACATAATTTGTCAGCTAATGCAATCGTTTATTTAAAAGGCAAACAATCTTTGCAAATGGCATTAAACTTTGAGTTCATCGTTTCAATTTTTCACTTTTAAGATCAAGCATGATCAAGGGATGCGTTAATGGAGTGAATGTGTGGAGCTTTTGGTTTCTAGTTAGACTTTTCCAACATTAATAACCGTTGAATAACCGATAGATTCAAATTATCGTTGATTCATACAGAAAAAAATTGCATATTTTCAGGCACTTTTGCTCCAGAACCCCAAGAAGCGGCAGGATAATTAATAGATTAGTATTTGAAAATTCTTTTCACTGGAATCGTTTTAAACTGGCATAATACCACTTTAGCAAACCATTTGCACCAGAGTGTAATCGATTTTGGTAATAAAAATGTGGGAAAATCTCAACTAATTAATCGCCTACAGGTGTTCATTTTCTTTACAAAAAAATACCCCACATTTGAATCCCTATCCAGTGAATCAGCACGTTTCTCACTGCTCGCAAATAATCAATCTCTACACCTTCCCACCGTTGTTTCGTTTCCATTCTGACGACCCAACGTGAACGTTTAGATGTGAATTCGTCCAGTAACCCGAGAACACCATCTCTATTACATATCGATTATTTATTTTACATCAATATTTCAATTGAGGCTCGTCCTATTGGGGGTAGCGCTTTTTCCAGCACACGCGACACTTGCACAATCAATCTCGGAGGCCGCCAAATTGTGGCGAACGAATTTTCTGCCAATGTCATCACTGGCATCGCCGGTTTGTGCTGGTTGTTTTGGGGACGATGGGTGTGGAATTGAATAATATGAGGAGCGAACAGTACAAACAGCGTCCAAGCGTAGCAGATGTAGGGTTCTAAGGTGGAACGGTTTTCGTGGATGAATGGGATGTGAAATGAAAGAGATGTGCGATTCCCTGAAATGTGTCATTCGATGAGTAAAAGCTTCCCGTGATAGAAAATAAGAAGAAAGGTGTTTCACATCGTACACATACCCCTAGAGGAAATCACATATACAGTGTAGTTTTGTTAAAATAAAAACGTGTAGTTCGCAACTAAATAAAGTATGTTTCATAAAATAACATAAGCTCTAATTGTGAAAGTAAAATAGGGGTAAAAATAATGAACAAAATTACTCACGCCATTAAAATAGTTAAGAGATAAAAACAAATGTAGGGAAATTGACACCCCGTAAGAATTAGTTCATACATCCCATGAAGAAAGACCAATTGAAGCAAGAAAAATGAAAATTTTGCACGAGCATTGCATACCTGCAGGCGTTTAATCTTAACGAACGATTAAGTTGTGTTGCTATGGGTAAACTGCTCACAGTTGTCAACTATATTTAAGTCCATTTTACGAGACCATCAAGGTATCATGTTTGGTACATTGATGGAATTTTGTATATAAAATTAACAATTTTATTTAGTTTTTATAGACTCAATAATTTAGCTTTAAAATGAATCAAATAGCTATCGGACGGATGACAATAGGATAGGATTCTACTGTTTTTCTTCTATACACGCAAAAGCACGCAGAAATCATGGAGAAAGATTAAATATAAGAGTAAAAAGACATCCGCCTACGAATGTAGGTCCATGTCGACACCATTTCGATACCATTTCCCGCTACTATTGTGACCCTTTTCCACAACTTCCACAACAGCAACTAATGACACTGAGCTTGGTTGCGCGACATCAAAGGTAAACAATTTGTCACGTTTCGGAGCAAAGCGTCATCCAGGATATTGATGATACCGTGTGCCGTTACACCCTGAGACCGCACCGTACCAGATATGGGAAAGGATTTTCCACCTTTTTCCATTTACCTCGCCCACATTTCCCGCTCGACGAATCCTGCTCCGTTCGTCGTCTAAAATGGATTGAAAGAAAAAATCACCACGGTGACATACCACCACCATGGGGTTGTCGTTAGAAACCGGGCGAAACAGGAGCAGTAGTAGTGGCATCGGAGCGCAAGAGGAAAGAAAAAAAGGCAACCAAGATGTGGCAAGCGTTGAAAAAAAAAACGACACATTCCAACGACGGGGCGGCTTTCGGTACAAAGTGAAATCACACTCGATGAATATTCAAAATGGATGAATAGGAAACGCCATTTAGCCTTTCCCCATCGGAAGCGATCGGAAACGGGATAGCTGGAAACGATTGGCGGATGGAGGTTTGCGCTAATGGAATTGTCATCTGCCAGTTCACGCGCGCAATCGTACCCGTCAGCTGGTTCGCTAAGCGGTTGCTTTTGCGCGCCCGGTGGCAAATATGTGGTGGATAATTCTACTGCCCGCTTACACACATTGCTTTGTCGGCTGGTGTTTTTTCTTGGGCGACAACTTTTTCTACATTAGCTTAAACATTAGGGGGGATAATTTTTTTATTACCATCGAAACTACGGATTTCACGCCCATCTTAGCTCATTAGGATCACAGACACACTGCGAGGAACATGAAAAATGTTTGGCAGAGAAACTTTGATTAGAAACTCTTGTGTTATTTCCAAAATGGAATTAATGCAAACGTATGTAATTGACAAAAAGCAAACTGCTGCTAGTTTGCAAAAAAACAAATTTGTATTTGTATCCTTATTTACTTATATCGTATTTACTTAGATGAGAAGTACAAAGAATCATTTCTAGGAGCATTTAAGCGTTGTTTTCTCTTGCTTTCGTTTCGGAAATCGAATTAAAGTGAAAGGATGACATTATCTCGGAATACGCCTAAAACTATGCAATTTGAAGGACAAATCTATACTTCAAACATTTTTTACTTAGCTATGGAGACAGACAAATTTATTTGTAAGAAGTCAATAAAGCAATCGCAATCTACCCTAGTGCTGCTCAAATCGTCAACCTTAGAATGCTTTAATGACACAATTTGCGTCTGTGGAGTAAGTAACAACACCCACGGTCCCTTTTCACGGTGGAAAATGGATGATTTTTACGAAATTGCCCTAAAGTCGCACCAAATCCGGCACGCGTGATTTTTCGCTCAAACAAACACACTGGCCGCTTCGGATTACGGACACACCCAAGTGGACAGCATCCGGCCACTTCATGCTGCGTACCCGTACCTTACGCGTTTTGTGTTATGCTGCGTTTAAAACACGCATCGGGGTGTGAATTGAACACGTGGCAAGCATGTGTAGTGCGCGGACGACATCACTGTCGTTTCGGTCGCACTTGGAGTGAATTATTTGTAGGTGGATATCTTCACTTCACCGTGCGTTAAAGTCGGCAAACACTCTTAAGGATGGTGCATTGCAACTCGATCAGCTTCCGACACAGATCTGTTAAACTAATCAAAAGCCATCAGTCAGATTAGTCTTTTTTGGAGCTCGGGCGATCGGATCGGGGTTCGGCAAGGGTTTGGATAGATGGTGCGAGTGATGACAGTGACAACGGTTTGAGTCTGCACTAGTGGTTGCGGAATGTTTTTAATAGTTTTTCCAACGCGTGTCATGTTTGTATGGTGCTCACATGTTGAGTTGTGTTGCTAATGGTGAGTTTAGTTAACAGTGGGTTTTAAAGTTTAAGAGACTTTTTTTGTAACAAAACATTACATAAATGACTATTGTTTAGCTGTGATTTTTTTTACATCGTGATTACATTTCAATCAAAGCAATCAAATTTGCTAGGTCGATTCCGAAACCACCTAGCAAACTATCTCGTCCAAATGTAATTCTTATTACGCACATAGATGAAATCATCTTAAAGTTGCCATCAAAAGTAATTTAGCAAAACATACCATCAACGATCAATCTCTCAGCACCATTTTGCTCTGAATGTATCCGCTAAACTGTGTGTCCCACTTCTTGCTTCTCAACCATGGCCCAGCCCATCCGCCCTGTTCGCAAAGCCTACCCAACACATCGACGACAGTAATCGCTTCTCCAGCTACAGCGTAAGAACAAGTAAAGATGTAATATCAAGAACGTCCACGCACCCGCAACTTGCGAGTGTCGTGCACGAGGGGCAACGCAATCTAAACTCTTCTTAACGCCCCATCACTAAAAGCCTGTGCGCAGCCCGGCTTCCGATCAGTCGGTGATCGTTGTTCGTGGCCTGCAGATCGGAAAACCGTAAGCCGTGAAAAGTAGGTTCTGTTGGGCGGGAGTATTCCTGAGTTAGAACTGAGTGATTATACGATTGTGCCACGTTACAAGCGTTAGAAGATGACACTGATCGTTCTGTACAGGGGATAACTTGTAATGAGCGATCTTGCGGTGTTGAAGTGAAGTGTGATCTTTTGCTAGTTTATCAAACGTTGTTCCTGTTAACCACGTGGCTTAAATTCGTGGCTGCTAGCCTAATTATGATGCTATTTCAGTGCGACCCGCCACTGCTGTTGATAAGACGCTGGCCCTGCTCTATTACAGTTCAAATGCTTGTCACAGTTTTGGGGCAGGAAAAAAGTGCCAAGAGTGGCCGTTTTGATAAAGTGACGAAAATTGAAAAAGAAATGAATTAAACCAAAGCGTGTCCCACAAAAGCATATAACAGTAAAGAACAGGGCAACTAGTTCAGTGGAAGTGACATAGTTATGCTTTCCCTATCGTGTTCCATATTTGATTCTGTGATGTTTTCGATTCCCGTTTGAATGATTGTCTTTTTTTTTGTTGCATTAAATAGAGCCTGTCGGTGTGGCCCGTTTAGTTAATGTTTTGTTTTTGTCCTTCCATTTCCCATTTTCTTCAGTGAAATCATCCGACACCGGAAGCGATCGGGATGTGAAGTGACGACCCAACGTCCTAGTTTTGTCCGACTGTTGTTAAATGAGCGTATGCGTATGTGTGCGTGTATTTCGAGCGAGCAAGACAAGGAAAGCTAAAGTGCAAGCAAGTACGAGTGGTCTGCAATAGAGCGATAGATAGAGAAAAACGGCTGCGTGTATGCGCCAGCAGTGGAGCTTCCGGTCGTACCGAACCGCCACCGGGCATGCAGCAGTTGCATCAGTACGGCGTGTCCTTCCATCGTCCCCGGGGGCGAAGGAAGCGTCACGAAATGAGCCCCCCAAGCTGGGTTAGTGTGACGCCGATGATGATGATGATGATGATGGTGATGATCGTCGGCGGGTTGATCGTGTACGCAGCTGCCGAACCTCGGGCGGGTAAGTTGTTTAACATGTGCGGTTAGATCGGTTCGACATACTAACGACTGCGATAGCCTTACCAAATGAGACTTGTGGACGATAAGTACTTTGACAAATGTAGCTAGAATTAACCCGTACCCGAGCCATACGGACATTGTGTTAATGTATTTTTAAGGGTATCAAATCAGAAGATTATCTTATCGAACATTGCACAATTTGTAGTACAAAGCCTTGAAGTATCGAAGGTATACACTTGAAAATAACTTGTTTAGCAAGGTTGTAAATGGAGTGTTCCAATATTTTTGAACTTCTTCGTGGCATAATGACCACAGAACGCAGGCAGTTCTGGGTTCTGGGTTACTAGACAACATACGAAGCCAAATAGTTAATCATTGATTCTGTCTCTGTCCTGTTGTGTGAGTTCGACTCCGTGTGTATTACCAAATAAACCGCCCCGGTAAACAACTCTGAAGCAAATCACAGAAAAAATGACAATCTTAGGAATTTTGACTGAACTGGAAACCAATAAAATAGGGCCTTAGGAATATCACCAGTGTACTTCTTCTGCTGACACCATTTCTGCGATTTTTAATCGAGTCGAGATGTGCCATTACTAAGTTACTTCTAAGGTTTGGAGACAAATGTTGCAAGTGTTGATCCGAGTGAGTCGAAAAAATCTACCATTAAGAACTAATGATGTGCGTAATCTTTTCAGAAGTTTCAATCAAATGAATCTTTAATGAGGATTCATTTATATTAGTAGTTGACTCTCCTGAAGACTCCTGAATCCTCACACGCTTTTTCCAGGACTTCAACTATTTGTTACTGTTACTCTCAAAATGCTAAGTGCTAAATGCTTATGCTACGGAGTGTACTAAAATTCTTACGTCAGAAGCAAATGGCATTAAAAAACAGCCCATAAGACTGGCCTTAGACAGGATCATTAATACAATAATTGAATACTCACTTCCTTATTCACTGATCATGGCGCTACACCCGTCTTGTGGGCTTCACCTGGTGCAGGAATCTTCTAAATCACTCACAGTTTGCGACGATGTCGTCTTACAATTCAAAATCCCGGCCTCTCTGGTGGACGCTTCATCTTCATCACTCCATCTCAGTTTGGGTTTACTACATCTCCTCTGTGTTCGTCGACCATCTAAAGGGGTCTTATGGGCTGTGATTAATGGAATTTCGAGTCCACCGAAGCCTGGTGCATCTTGATCGCTGTACGATAGTGAGTTCATTGTAGTGCTCCATCGTGGAGCACGTCATTGTAGCGGCTTTCCCATTATCCTTCCACATTTGAGGGGTCAAAAATCCTCCAGAGTATCTTCCTCTCATTAGTTTCGGGGTTCCGTTACGTTAGTTACTCTGTTATCCTTAAATAATTTTACATAGGAGCTACACGAACACGAGAGCGAGAAGTTGAAAAAGGTGCATAAGTCAAAACCACAATCGAATGCAACTTAAAGTGGAAAACTAGGCACTAAAGAACGTTTTCACTCACATCAATTGGAAGCATCGATTTTTACCAACCGACAACAGGACGAATGGCATTAATGGTAAAGTGTAAATAATTTTGTATTGGTAAAAAAATCGTATCGTATTAAAAGGTTAAGTGAGTAAATCCACCCAATTACACACCCAATCGGTGTTGTTTTTCCGATCCCCAAATAAACTCCATTGCTCCCACAGTTTCACTTCCTTACAATATGCGCAATGTAATCGTTGTAATCATAATGATAATCATGCCGCTGAAACATCATAAGCACATGCCGTGTTTGCAACGTTTACAACACTTGTAACGCCATCCTGTTAATCTGCGTAAACACGCCAGCGCCAGTGAATGGCACGATTCCATGCGATGCTTGTACGGTGCGTTTCGGTCAATGAAGGCTTATGGAAATTTATGGGTTTTAAATCATTGCATTCGTTTCATGTTCCGGGTACCGCTGCACATCTGCGGCAACAATGTCCGACCGGGAGTGTTGTACTGACCATGCTGTAATTAATCTACATTTAAGCGCTAGTGGAGAAGGGTTTCAACAATCGACAACTTTGTTAAAGCTGTACGGTAACCCATCCACACATGTTTTGCAATTGGTAGATGACACACTGAAACATCCTTCAAACTCCCATCCACCGTAATGTAAACTGTAACGCGTTCGCAATCACGGAAAAATACTAATAAACTCGGTCAGCTGGTGCGGGGTTTTCGTCGAGCGTTTAATTATTCAAAAGTGCAGTGGAACAGCGGATTTGGTTGTTGATCGGAACTATCGGAAAACTCTAATTCTGTAGTGTAGAGTTTATATGAATTTTTCATTTTGCACCTGAATTAATAATCTAACTGTATGCAAGATGTAATCCGTTCTTTTAGCACTAATTCCATAGCAATGCTTGAAATTCAGCATTCCAATTGATTGCAGGCTTATTTTATTTAAATTTAGAAACAAACAACGTTGTATTGTTAAGATATCTACGATTTTTTTCTGCAAACTTTTTGGGGAAATTATAGCTCGTTAATAAAGCATACAACATGGAAGCTTTGGAGTAAAATGTTCACCAACGGCTCATTTGATTTTGAAAATGAAGCTAACTAGCATACATTTAGGCGCAGCCCAATTTCTGATTAGCCCAAAAAAGTGCAGAACACTAACATACTATCCTTTTTTTAATTAAACTCAAGTTCACTAATTCCTCGTAATGGTGCAAGCAGTTGCGCTATCCGGGTCAGGAAGTCAACATTTATCAGGGATCTTTGAATCTTTAAAAAGTTTTTACCACTGTCTCTGGAGGTTTATTTGTGATTAATGAAGAAGATGGGTAGGAAAAAGAATACACTAACACCACAATTGTACACTAACACATACACTAATGTATTATGTATGGGGTGACCCCCGGTGGCATGATGTTAACGGGGCGGGTCGTCACACGAACCCCTCAATCCCCCGTACGAAGGACTGGCTATCCAGCTAGGGGTAAATAAAGTCACAGAAGGTCAGAAATGGCAGACCCTAGACCTCTTGAGGTTGATGTGTCGATAAAGAAGAAGAAGAATATACTATGTATGGAAAGAAGATAATGTTGCAGCATAAACAAAACAAGTAGAACTAACATTGCCAATCAAAAATGTCAACCTCCATCGAAAGATCATTAACGTAGGCTCAATGTGGATTTTCTTTCAGATGGTCTGGTGGACATGATCGAACAGTTCGGCATGCCGAGTTTACCGTCCGGCGTATCACCCACCACCGGCATGTGCAATGGCAGTCGGAACCAGTACCAGTTGCACCCGGAACCAGCGTACAACCTCAATCAAGACACGGTTCTCAGCATACCGACGATAACGACTTTTCCGGCCGGGTTTCCAATAGATTTTTCCTTACTGGTAACGCTCCGCGCTAGTCCCAACCTTGAACGGGCGCCCCTGTTTGCCGTCTATTCGAGTGACTCGGATGAGATACTGATGCTGATGGTGGGCCGTGATGTAGCGCTGTACTACTACGACGGCAATCCGGAAGATGATGAGCAGGATCAGTATCAGAACATGGTCAGCTTCGGTGTGAGCATTGACGATGGACGCTGGCACCGGTTGGGTTTGAGTGTTAAAGGGAACTCGGTAACGCTGATCTTGGATTGTGGTACGCAGATCACGCGTCCACTGAACCGACGGCCCGGGGTACAGCTGGTTACGGATGGGCTTATACTGACGGGGTTGCAGCTAAACGAGGAAAATGGATTCTTTACGGTACGGTAGACACAGGATGGCAGGTAGGGAGTAAGTAAAGCTAATCCTCATATCTTCCCAGGGTGATCTTCAACTTTTCATGATTGCAAACACACCGGATGAGGCGTACAACATCTGTACCAGGTACGCTCCCGATTGCCCGGGCGGAGGATCTTCCAGCGGTTCGGGATCTTCGTCCTCCGTAACGCGCACCGTTACGATACAGAGCACACGTACGGTGTCCAACGGTACAACGGGAGGGTCTGTTACTCGTTCGCAGAGTAGTAGCACCACTAGCTCCAGTTCTAGTGGCAGAGCGTCCTCCCAAGCGGCCGGTGCAAGTATTCGTGATCAGGTGTTGCGTGAGTCGGTTTCGGTTGCCGGTGGAAGCCACTCTGGAAGTTCCCGTGGGAAACAGACAGCATCGGCTAGCTCCTCCGGTAGTGGCCGAGACTTTGTTGATCTGTACGGTGATGGTGAAGGTTTGGAGGCGATTGGAGATGACGATGATTACTACAATAATTTAGAGTTCGGCGGCGATTTAAGTCGAGTCGCTACAGTGGAGACACAACCGGAGCGGAGTTCAAGGAACCGAACGGAGGTAACACCGGGAGCTTACGATCAGTTGCGTCCTGGTGTTTTGCCTTTGCCGGACCCAGAATATGACACTTCGGCGGGCGGAGAGCCAAGACCGACGGGAGCAGGCGGTCCAACAACCAGGCCACGGGTGGGTACTGTGAACCGTACTCGGGCTGATTCGGGTGGTTTCGGTCCAGAATTCGGTGAAGAAGAGGAGGTAAGTGGTTGAAACGATTAATTAATTTGCAAGATGTCCTAATGTTATGTTACTGGTTTCAAAGGATCGGTCAATTGGATTTCCTGCCCAATCCACCGTAACCATCGTTGGTGGTGTTAAGACCGTACGAGGACCTCGTGGACCACCGGGAGATACAGGCCCAAAAGGAGAACCAGGTCGTGACGGATTAAGCGGACAATCGGGACCTCCTGGACCTGCCGGACATGTGTTCATGATGCCACTCACCTCGGCCGGTAACGAAAAAGGACCCGACTCACAGGCGGAAGCATTGAGACAGATGCTTTCGCAGCACATGACAGCGATGCGTGGTGCGGATGGTCCGATGGGATTGACTGGAGTTCCCGGTGCTGTCGGACCTCCAGGACCGGAAGGAGCCAAAGGTGAACCGGGGGATGTTGGCGAACCGGTAAGAATTGTTTTTTTCCTAACCATTATTATCGAAGAATCTCCGAGTTATTGAGTGTATGTTCGTTGTCTATCAGGGACCAATCGGACCTAGGGGTGGTGTCGGTGCAAAAGGGCGCGAGGGCCGTCGTGGACGGTCGGGAAGAGATGGAGAGCGAGGAGCAACCGGTCTGCAAGGAGGTAAAGGAGAACAAGGCCCCATTGGGTTGCCCGGTTTCCCAGGAGAGAAAGGTGAACGTGGACGGCAGGGATCAGTCGGCGAGAAAGGTACCCAAGGACATGATGGCGCACAAGGCGAAGACGGTCCTCCGGGACTGCCGGGTTTACCGGGTGAACTCGGACCACGTGGTTTCTCGGGGCCGCGTGGATTTCCAGGTCCCTCCGGTAATCCAGGCCTTCCAGGTTCCGAGGGTATCTCCGGCTCGAAAGGAAATCCAGGACCACAAGGACAACCAGGGGCACCGGGTCAAACAGGATCGCCCGGTCCGGTAGGACCTCCGGGCCCACAAGGAAACCTTGGACCACCAGGAATTCCCGGTCCACACGGCAAGCCGGGTCTTCCGGGACTTCCGGGAGCTGATGGGCCACCGGGTCGGGACGGAAATCCAGGAATCGGTGGACCCAAAGGTGATGTTGGATCACAGGGTGTTCAAGGCCCCATAGGTTTCCCCGGTAACCGAGGACCGAAAGGTGATGACGGTGAGCGTGGTTCTGCTGGCGATAAGGGTGAAAAAGGCGAACTAGGACACGATGGTGATAAAGGTGATATGGGATCTCCGGGCGAACGTGGACACCCAGGTGTAACTGGAGCTCCCGGTTCGGAAGGACCCGAAGGACCGAAAGGCTTCGAAGGTCCACGAGGAGAAACGGGCATGATGGGATTGACTGGTGATAAGGGAAAGCAAGGTGTGCAGGGTTTTCCAGGCTATCCAGGACCGCCAGGTGATAAGGGAGACAAAGGGTCCTTTGGAATGGCCGGTCTGCCAGGCGAAAAGGGTGAACGTGTAAGTGTAGAATGCATTAGTCTGATGTTATTCGTTTGAAAATGACCGTTTGCATCGTTTTCTTTTATAGGGAAATACTGGACTTCAAGGAGAGCGTGGAGAAGTGGGCCCAAGGGTAAGAATCCGTTTCCGAACAGAACTGTGACGAAATGATGAAATGAATAACTTGTTTGGCAGGGATTCCGAGGTCCGCGTGGTAGACGAGGAGCAGACGGAACCACCGGTCCAAAGGGAGATACCGGACAGCCAGGATCTCCCGGAGCGCAGGGTGAAATTGGTATGCAAGGTCCAGAAGGGCCACGCGGCTTCATTGGACTTCCAGGACCACCGGGAAATAATGGCAAAGATGGACCTCTGGGAGCTTCAGGCGAACGTGGACCTCCGGTATGTTCAGTTACATTTTCACTTTTATTTTGAATACGTACAAGACTCTATAAATGTGACATATTGCAGGGTGAAAATGGAAATCCAGGTCCCATTGGGGCCCCGGGTGTTGTTGGACCGCAAGGCCCAACAGGTGAACCGGGACCAGTCGGAGAACCAGGTATTCCGGGACTCCCGGGATTGCCAGGAGAGCCTGGAGTACCGGGAGATACCGGAAAAGAAGGTCAGAACGGTCCTCCTGGACCACCGGGTAAGAATGGACCGCAAGGTGGACAAGGCCTGCCAGGATTTCCAGGTGAACGTGGTATGATGGGAATGCCTGGATTGCCCGGACTGAAGGGAGAGCTCGGTTTGCCCGGACTTCCGGGACCAATCGGTGACAAAGGGCAACCAGGAGAATCTGGCAAGGAAGGACCACCAGGCGCTGAAGGACGCCCCGGACCACCTGGGCCAACTGGTCCATCAGGTGCAAAGGGTGAACGCGGAGAGCAGGGTTTGGTCGGACCAGTTGGACGAGACGGTTTGCCCGGACAACGGGGTCTAGCTGGTCCACCTGGTCCGGTAGGATCTCCAGGAGAGGACGGTGACAAGGGAGACATGGGACCGCCGGGTGAGAAAGGTTTCAAAGGTGCCCAAGGTGAAGCGGTAAGTATGGTAAACTGCCGGACCTTTTAATGAAGAATAACTGTTTGGATGTTGCTACTCCATCCTAGGGACCTGTCGGATCACCTGGATCGCAAGGAAGTCGGGGAGAACCGGGCGCTATTGGACCATCGGGTGAGAAGGGTCCTCCAGGAGAGATTGGTCGTACGGGACCGAAGGGTGAAGATGGACCAACCGGTTTACCTGGCTCACCTGGACCGGCGGGACCACAAGGAATGCCAGGACCACCGGGCATGAAAGGAGGCCGTGGCGATGATGGTCCACCCGGATCTGTAGGGCCCGCTGGACCACCAGGAGAAGTGGGAAGACGTGGACCACGTGGTGCCGAAGGTGGTCCCGGCGCACCAGGATCTCCCGGACCGCAAGGTATTGCGGGTGAAACTGGCACGCAAGGACCTCCCGGTCCGATTGGACCCGAGGGCAAAGAGGGCGAAAAAGGTTCCATAGGGCCCAAAGGCGAAGAAGGAAAATCGGGACCACCAGGACCACCGGGTAAACGAGGACAACCGGGCATTGAAGGTCCCAAGGGTGTTGCTGGTCCACCGGGATTCCCTGGAAATCCTGGTGAACCGGGACTGGTGGGACCGAAGGGAGACGTAGGCAAGGATGGAGACGATGGTAAGCAGGGTGAATCTGGCTTACCGGGTGAACCGGGACCGCCGGGATCTGCGGGTGAGATCGGACCACCGGGAAAAATAGGACCGGAAGGACCAGCAGGGCTACAAGGTACAACGGGACTGGCTGGAGAAAAGGGAGACCGTGGATTACCAGGACCTCCGGGAAATCAAGGACTCAGTGGACCACAAGGAATGCCCGGGACTCAGGGACCAACGGGCTTAAGAGGATCACCAGGTCCATCGGTAAGCTGAAAAATGGATGTAAAGACAGTGAAAGAGCACTAACCGCAACTTCATATCCATCCCATTAGGGGGAAATTGGTCCCGTAGGTAAACCGGGTGATAGTGGCGCACCTGGCAAAGCGGGAGAAGTAGGTGCCAAGGGTCCGAAGGGAGATCGTGGCCGGCGAGGCTTGAAAGGACATCGGGGTGAGCTTGGATTGGTCGGTTTGAAGGGTGACTCCGGCGAGAAAGGTGACAAAGGCGTTCGTGGAATAGCAGGCCCCGAAGGCACCAAGGGAGAACCTGGTCCGGTTGGACCATTGGGGCTCAAGGGTAACGATGGACCGCAGGGACCTCCTGGACACGAGGGACCATTAGGACCGAAAGGAACGGAAGGAGTGGCAGGTCTGCGGGGAGAACCCGGTCCACCAGGACTACCAGGACCACCTGGTCCTCCTGCTGATGCGCCGCTCATCCCACCAGAACTACTGTTCCGCATGAACGAGTTCACCTTGACGAAGGGTGAGGATCGACAGAAGCGTGAAGCTGATGCGGTTTCGGAACTGGATGATGAATTGTTGGAGGTGGACGATTTTGACGAGGAGATCCTTAAGGTGGAGCCACGCAAAAAGAGCAAAAAGAAGAAACCAAAGTCAAAACCTTCCGATCTTGGTCCGAAGTTCTTGGATATGTATAGTTCGATCTACTCGATGCGACAGGAACTCGATCGGATACGTAAACCGGTCGGGACGAGGGAAAACCCTGCCCGAACGTGTCGTGATCTGCACCACGGACATCCACAGTTCAAAGATGGTGAGAAATTTATGGAGGAGAAGCTTCTTGCACAGTAAACAGTGAGGAAATATTTATCCCTTTCCCTACAACAGGTTGGTACTGGATCGATCCAAACCTTGGCATGGGAGACGATGCGGTTTACGTGTTCTGCAACATGACGGCAGCTGGCGAAACGTGTGTTTTCCCGGACATTCACAGTTCGCAGATGCCAACCATACCGTGGCGCAAAGAGAATGACAAGACCGATTGGTATTCGAATCTGCGCGGTGGTTTCAGGGTGAGTGATACATTGGATTTTGGTATTACATTAAGATTTGGAAGATATTTAACGTTTGTTGTGCACTTGCAGATATCTTACGAAACAGTCGGTACGGTGCAGATGACTTTCCTGCGACTTCTATCGCAAGAAGCGTATCAGAACTTCACGTACGCATGCATGAACAGTGTCGCCTGGTACAGCACAAAGGACGAAAGTTACGACAATGCGATACGGTTCCTCGGGGAGAATGAGATCGACATTGGGTACGAGAACTCCAAGATCAAACCGACCGTGCTGGTGGACGGTTGTAAGACAGGGCGAAGCAAGAGCGAGACGGTGTTTGAAGTGCGAACACCGAAACTTCAATACCTTCCAATAATCGACTTCTATCCAATCGACTACGGACTGCCACAGCAAGCGTTCGGATTTCAGGTGGGACCAGTATGCTTCAAATAAAACGCTGCTAGTATACTGCTATTAAAGATCTTTTTCGATGTCTAACACTATACTGTTAAACATGTATATGAAGCGTAGGGTAAATGAGATTAGTTATAGTTTTAAAGGTTAGTATTTAAAATACAAGTACACACACACACATTTGCGCGCGAAAAAAGACGAAGAGGAATGGATAGGATTAAAAATACATCGAGATAGTATTAAGGGTAGGCAAGAATGAAATCTATGTATCATATCGATTGGACTGAGCACATCGTTAGTCAGGAGAGGAATCGACCGACCAAGAAGGAGAAGGCTCACAATGCTTTAAATCATCATTCGTTTGTTGTTATACCTTTTCTTTCGTGTAAATATATCCCCTTTCTCCCTGTTCCTTTCCACATTCGAAACAATTCACATTTTACAAACATACACACACACATACGTAAGCGCACGTGCAAAGGAAATGAATGGAAAAAGAGGCATTGTAAACACAAAAGAAATAGGCAAAGGAAGAACTATGCCCTGTGCACTGCCAAAGATCGTCTGTTGTTGAAGAATAAATTATCAAAGGAAATCAAACTAAACTGCAATGTATTTTAATTAGTTTTCCACTCGTTCAATGATGAGAAGGTTGCGTTGAACCGTTGCGATTCACGTTGTGATTTAAATGTTGAAATAGTTCATTGAGTGGTGAAATATTTCAGAAATGCATTTCAAATTAAGAGCTTGAAGCGACCTCTAGCGTAATTTGTGAGCAACTTTCATTACCGACCGTTGAACTGAAAGTTTTTCATCATTATGTCCTGCGTTTCAGTTATTTTTAATCATGTTTGGCTATGCAACAGAACTCCGATGTGTATGCCAACGCATTGATGTTCAAAAAGAGGGTTTTTTTCCCAATTGGTGGACGTTTAGTTTAGTTTATTTATTTTATTTAGTTTAATAAGTTGTCAAATTTCTCATCTCGGGCCACCTCATAAAAATTTGGCTCTTTGGCTCTCATAAAAAAAACTATTGAGCCAAGCTTATTTCAAGTCACATATGGCTATTGTTGTTGTTATAGGTTTTAACAGACCTTGATGGCTTCGTTCTTCTCTCAGTCTGATATAGCCATTCCTCTGATCTGGACATGTTGCGTCGTGTTTTAGATATTTGGTCATTGTAGTAGTTTAGTCCTGAATACTCGTCGTTTGGTATTGTTTCCTCTCACCGATTTCAAATTTTCCTGCCTGCATGTTTCGGAGGAGTATTGTGGTGGAGTATTGTGTTAGTATTTCGATTGTCACAATTGTTGCAAGTTTGCAAGCCGGTAATGTTGTTATAACCGACACAATCTGTCAGTGTACTACGACATAGCTAGCATTGTCATAGAATACAGCGGCGGATCAAACGGTAGGCGGAGTAGGCGGTCGCCTAGGGCCTCGCCGTGTTGGGGGCCCCAAACAACTTGTACCGATTGTGCGATTTTTGGAAATTTAGCTGCAGAGTTAATTTATAGCATAAAATCTAATTATAAAGGTAGAAAATTGGTTATCCTTGGTTAGATAATTTTTTTATATTTGATTAGCTATATCGGCCCGGTTACACGGCTACGCAAGAGAAGTATGCAGTGTATTCAAACTCCTTCTTCTTTATCGGCACGACATCTTTAGGATGTTTAAGCCTTCCATTTCTTTTTTACTTTATTTTCCTGTAGGATAGTCAGTGCTGCGTACGGAGGTTTGGTGGTCCAAATGAAATTTTTCCGTGGTCCTATCTTGTACAGACCGACTGCGCTACCAATACACCATCTGGCCGCCCCGTGAACCCTTATATGCCCTTTTACTTCAACCTATTCACGTATTCTATTTCTTGAACGGGATTTTTTCATATGTTCGTAAATGATCCTACCGTTAGATGCTAGAATAGAAACCATGCTTGTTTTCACTTCCGCAATATTTGCAAGCTATTGCCATTGCGATACTCGTGGTGTGGTATTGTTTTCTCTCCCCCATTGAACCGTGAAAATGTCCAGCCTGCGTGTTTCGAAACAGTATTGTGGTGGAGTATTGTGTTTAGTATTTCGATTATCACAATTTCTGCAAGTTTGCAAGCCGGTAATGATGTTATAATTGACACAATCTGTCAGTGTACTACGACATAGCTAGCATTATCATAGATTATGAATAAAATCATATTTCAATTATTAGAACTATCTTTTTCGTTTGATTTTGCAACTACTATTTCTGTCTGTCTGGAATACCATTTCTGTCTTTCTTGGTTATTACTTATTCGAAGCTGGATTGTAGGTTCAGCTTATGTTCACCCATCCCAAACTGTTCAAACACTTCATCATATCCCCGTGTAGAATACTGTTCAAACTACATTGTTGTAATCTCGGTAACATTTGCATCGTTGTTAGACTGAAATTGTTCTAAAATTTCCAATTCGAAATCCATACGGTTGAAGATCATCAACGCGAAATCGTTGATCTAAACTAAAAAAAGAACATGAAAAAAGATACTTGAAGAAATCAAATATGCATTGATATAAAAACGATGTTTTCAGTGAAGAACCTATCATGGTAGTCTTGCTAAAACATTGTCGTGCGTGCTGAAGGCGGTCTCGTTTTTTGCATTGAAAACTCAGTTTGTTTGAGAAAAATTAGTGAGAGCTTTGAGGTGTTGTAAACCTATAATCTGCTACTGACTATCAAATTGTGCCTGAGGAGCACGTGGTGTGTTTCACATTGATGTAAATGTGCAAGTGTAAATGTGACGAAATGATCGCAAGTGTCTTCACAATGAGCGAAGAGATCGGCCCAGAAATTCTTGGATTTCTTGACGCACGGGCAACCGACCTAAAATTGGAGCATCAAATTTAATACGCGAAAATCAAGCGAACGATCGAAATTCACATTAATGTGTGCAGGGCCACGAGAGTTGACAAATTTGTCCAATGACCAAATCAACTGGTTAACTATGAAAACCACTATACCGTTGCCGCGCACACAACTGATTTCAGATTTCCGATACCAGGAGAGTATGTTTTTCCAAAGGTGACATCTGCAGCTTGGGACAAATTTGCCCATCACAATTGCTATTGCATACTATCAAACACGTGAGAACGATCGCTAATGTAAGGAAGATCAATAAAACGGAAAGCATCCTTCATCTCGCTCAAACTTACCGTCGGCTGGTACGAAATTCCATACAAAACCAGATGTTTTCCGATTTCCGATACCAGGAAAGCATCCACGGAAGAGGTAGCACCTTGTACAGCAATTTTGGTCGAAAACCGCCGAAAGGTATGCAATTTTTAACACTAACTTTCCCGTGGGTCGAATAAAATTTTGCAGCAATTTTGCTCGAAAACCGCCGAAAGGTATGCAATGTTTCAACACTAACTTTACCGTTGGTGGAGCAAAATTTCTTCGAAAACTACCAGTTTTTGAATGTATAGTACCAGGAGAGCATCCACGCAAGAGGTAGCTCTTGGTACTGCGCCGTAAGGTATGCAATGTTAATACACTAAGTGTGCAACCTATTTTCCGCCGTAAGGTATGCAATGTTTATACACTACCTTTGCAACCAATTTTCCGCCGTAAGGTATGCAATGTTTATACATTAACTTTTCATACAAACCAGCTGTTTTCAGATTTCCGATACCAGGAGAGCATGTTGTTCAAGAGGTAACATCTTCCTTCTCCCCCCCCCCTACCCTCACCATCGGTCCATGGCGGCCAAGATGGCGACCAAGATGGCGACCAAGATGGCGGCCAAGATTGCGGACAAGATGGCGGACAAGATGGCGGACGCAATATGGCGGCCAAGATGGCGGACAATATGGCGGCCAAGATGGCGGACAATATGGCGGCCAAAATGGCGGCCAAGATGGCGGACACAATATGGCGGCCAAGATGGCGGACAATATGGCAGCCAAAATGGCGGCCAAGATGGCGGCCAAGATGGCGGACAAGATGGCGGACAACATGGCGGACAAGATGGCGGAAAAGATGGCGGACAAGATGGTGGCCAAGATGGTGGACAAGATGGCGGATAAGATGGCGGCCAAGATGGCGGACGAGATGGCATCCAAGATGGCGGACAAGATGGCGGACAAGATGGCGGACAAGATGGCGGATAAGATGGCGGACAAGATGGCGGACAAGATGGCGGTCAAGATGGCGGACAAGATGGCGGCCAAGATGGCGGTCAAGATGGTGGCCAAGATGGTGGACAAGATGGCGGCCAAGATGGCGGACAAGATGGCGGACAAGATGGCGGACACAAGATGGCGGATAAGATGGCGGCCAAGATGGCGGACGAGATGGCATCCAAGATGGCGGACAAGATGGCGGACAAGATGGCGGACAAGATGGCGGACAAGATGGCGGTCAAGATGGTGGCCAAGATGGTGGCCAAGATGGCGGACAAGATGGCGGACAAGATGGCGGACAACATGGCGGACAAGATGGCGGATAAGATGGCGGACAAGATGGCGGACAAGATGGCGGCCAAGATGGCGGACGAGATGGCATCCAAGATGGCGGACAAGATGGCGGTCAAGATGGCGGACAAGATGGCGGCCAAGATGGCGGTCAAGATGGTGGCCAAGATGGTGGCCAAGATGGTGGACAAGATGGCGGACAAGATGGCGGACAAGATGGCGGACAAGATGGCGGATAAGATGGCGGACAAGATGGCGGTCAAGATGGCGGACGAGATGGCGGCCAAGATGGCGGTCAAGATGGTGGACAAGATGGCGGCCAAGATGGCGGACAAGATGGCGGACAAGATGGCGGACAAGATGGCGGACACAAGATGGCGGATAAGATGGCGGCCAAGATGGCGGTCAAGATGGCGGTCAAGATGGTGGCCAAGATGGTGGCCAAGATGGTGGACAAGATGGCGGCCAAGATGGCGGACAAGATGGCGGACAAGATGGCGGACACAAGATGGCGGATAAGATGGCGGCCAAGATGGCGGACGAGATGGCATCCAAGATGGCGGATAAGATGGCGGACAAGATGGCGGACAAGATGGCGGTCAAGATGGCGGACAAGATGGCGGACAAGATGGCGGTCAAGATGGTGGCCAAGATGGTGGACAAGATGGCGGACAAGATGGCGGACAACATGGCGGACAAGATGGCGGATAAGATGGCGGACAAGATGGCGGACAAGATGGCGGCCAAGATGGCGGACGAGATGGCATCCAAGATGGCGGACAAGATGGCGGTCAAGATGGCGGACAAGATGGCGGCCAAGATGGCGGTCAAGATGGTGGCCAAGATGGTGGCCAAGATGGTGGACAAGATGGCGGACAAGATGGCGGACAAGATGGCGGACAAGATGGCGGATAAGATGGCGGACAAGATGGCGGTCAAGATGGCGGACGAGATGGCGGCCAAGATGGCGGTCAAGATGGTGGCCAAGATGGTGGCCAAGATGGTGGACAAGATGGCGGACAAGATGGCGGACAAGATGGCGGACAAGATGGCGGATAAGATGGCGGACAAGATGGCGGTCAAGATGGCGGTCAAGATGGTGGCCAAGATGGTGGCCAAGATGGTGGACAAGATGGCGGCCAAGATGGCGGACAAGATGGCGGACAAGATGGCGGACACAAGATGGCGGATAAGATGGCGGCCAAGATGGCGGACGAGATGGCATCCAAGATGGCGGATAAGATGGCGGACAAGATGGCGGACAAGATGGCGGTCAAGATGGCGGACAAGATGGCGGACAAGATGGCGGTCAAGATGGTGGCCAAGATGGTGGACAAGATGGCGGCCAAGATGGCGGACAAGATGGCGGTCAAGATGGTGGCCAAGATGGTGGACAAGATGGCGGATAAGATGGCGGCCAAGATGGCGGACGAGATGGCATCCAAGATGGCGGACAAGATGGCGGACAAGATGGCGGACAAGATGGCGGACAAGATGGCGGACAAGATGGCGGCCAAGATGGCGGCCAAGATGGCGGTCAAGATGGTGGCCAAGATGGTGGACAAGATGGCGGCCAAGATGGCGGACAAGATGGCGGACAAGATGGCGGACACAAGATGGCGGACGAGATGGCATCCAAGATGGCGGACAAGATGGCGGACAAGATGGCGGACAAGATGGCGGACAAGATGGCGGACAAGATGGCGGACAAGATGGCGGACAACATGGCGGACACAAAATGGCGGACAAGATGGCGGACACAAGATGGCGGATAAGATGGCGGCCAAGATGGCGGACAAGATGGCGGACAAGATGGCGGACAAGATGGCGGCCAAGATGGCGGCCAAGATGGTGGACAAGATGGCGGACAAGATGGCGGACAAGATGGCGGACAAGATGGCGGACAAGATGGCGGCCAAGATGGCGGACACAAGATGGCGGATAAGATGGCGGCCAAGATGGCGGACGAGATGGCATCCAAGATGGCGGACAAGATGGCGGACAAGATGGCGGACGAGATGGCGGACAAGATGGCGGACAAGATGGCGGACAAGATGGCGGATAAGATGGCGGACAAGATGGCGGACAAGATGGCGGTCAAGATGGCGGACAAGATGGCGGTCAAGATGGTGGCCAAGATGGTGGACAAGATGGCGGATAAGATGGCGGCCAAGATGGCGGACGAGATGGCATCCAAGATGGCGGACAAGATGGCGGACAAGATGGCGGACAAGATGGCGGATAAGATGGCGGACAAGATGGCGGTCAAGATGGCGGACAAGATGGCGGCCAAGATGGCGGTCAAGATGGTGGCCAAGATGGTGGACAAGATGGCGGCCAAGATGGCGGACAAGATGGCGGACAAGATGGCGGACACAAGATGGCGGATAAGATGGCGGCCAAGATGGCGGACGAGATGGCGGACAAGATGGCGGACAAGATGGCGGACAAGATGGCGGACAAGATGGCGGACAAGATGGCGGACAAGATGGCGGACAAGATGGCGGACAAGATGGCGGACAAGATGGCGGACAAGATGGCGGCCAAGATGGCGGACACAAGATGGCGGATAAGATGGCGGCCAAGATGGCGGACGAGATGGCATCCAAGATGGCGGACAAGATGGCGGACAAGATGGCGGACAAGATGGCGGACAAGATGGCGGACAAGATGGCGGTCAAGATGGCGGACAAGATGGCGGCCAAGATGGCGGTCAAGATGGTGGCCAAGATGGTGGCCAAGATGGTGGACAAGATGGCGGACAAGATGGCGGACAAGATGGCGGACAAGATGGCGGATAAGATGGCGGACAAGATGGTGGACAAGATGGCGGACAAGATGGCGGACAAGATGGCGGACAAGATGGCGGATAAGATGGCGGACAAGATGGCGGTCAAGATGGCGGACAAGATGGCGGACAAGATGGCGGACAAGATGGCGGATAAGATGGCGGACAAGATGGCGGACAAGATGGCGGACAAGATGGCGGACAAGATGGCGGACAAGATGGCGGACAAGATGGCGGACAAGATGGCGGCCAAGATGGCGGACACAAGATGGCGGATAAGATGGCGGCCAAGATGGCGGACGAGATGGCATCCAAGATGGCGGACAAGATGGCGGACAAGATGGCGGACGAGATGGCATCCAAGATGGCGGACAAGATGGCGGACAAGATGGCGGACAAGATGGCGGGTAAGATGGCGGACAAGATGGCGGACAAGATGGCGGTCAAGATGGCGGACAAGATGGCGGCCAAGATGGCGGTCAAGATGGCGGATAAGATGGTGGCCAAGATGGTGGACAAGATGGCGGACAAGATGGCGGACAAGATGGCGGACAAGATGGCGGATAAGATGGCGGACAAGATGGCGGACAAGATGGCGGTCAAGATGGCGGACAAGATGGCGGCCAAGATGGCGGTCAAGATGGTGGCCAAGATGGTGGACAAGATGGCGGCCAAGATGGCGGACAAGATGGCGGACAAGATGGCGGACACAAGATGGCGGATAAGATGGCGGCCAAGATGGCGGACGAGATGGCATCCAAGATGGCGGATAAGATGGCGGACAAGATGGCGGACAAGATGGCGGTCAAGATGGCGGACAAGATGGCGGACAAGATGGCGGACAAGATGGCGGTCAAGATGGTGGCCAAGATGGTGGACAAGATGGCGGCCAAGATGGCGGACAAGATGGCAGACACAAGATGGCGGATAAGATGGCGGCCAAGATGGCGGACGAGATGGCGGACAAGATGGCGGACAAGATGGCGGACAAGATGGCGGACAAGATGGCGGACAAGATGGCGGACAAGATGGCGGACAAGATGGCGGACAAGATGGCGGACAAGATGGCGGACAAGATGGCGGACAAGATGGCGGCCAAGATGGCGGACACAAGATGGCGGCCAAGATGGCGGACGAGATGGCATCCAAGATGGCGGACAAGATGGCGGACAAGATGGCGGACAAGATGGCGGATAAGATGGCGGACAAGATGGCGGACAAGATGGCGGTCAAGATGGCGGACAAGATGGCGGCCAAGATGGCGGCCAAGATGGCGGTCAAGATGGTGGCCAAGATGGTGGCCAAGATGGTGGACAAGATGGCGGACAAGATGGCGGACAAGATGGCGGACAAGATGGCGGATAAGATGGCGGACAAGATGGTGGACAAGATGGCGGACAAGATGGCGGACAAGATGGCGGACAAGATGGCGGATAAGATGGTGGACAAGATGGCGGACAAGATGGCGGACAAGATGGCGGACGCAAGATGGCGGTCAAGATGGCGGACAAGATGGCGGACAAGATGGCGGTCAAGATGGTGGCCAAGATGGTGGACAAGATGGCGGCCAAGATGGCGGACAAGATGGCGGACAAGATGGCGGACACAAGATGGCGGATAAGATGGCGGTCAAGATGGCGGACAAGATGGCGGCCAAGATGGCGGTCAAGATGGTGGCCAAGATGGTGGCCAAGATGGTGGACAAGATGGCGGACAAGATGGCGGACAAGATGGCGGACAAGATGGCGGATAAGATGGCGGACAAGATGGTGGACAAGATGGCGGACAAGATGGCGGACAAGATGGCGGACAAGATGGCGGATAAGATGGCGGACAAGATGGCGGACAAGATGGCGGATAAGATGGCGGACAAGATGGCGGACAAGATGGCGGTCAAGATGGCGGACAAGATGGCGGATAAGATGGCGGCCAAGATGGCGGACGAGATGGCATCCAAGATGGCGGACAAGATGGCGGACAAGATGGCGGACAAGATGGCGGACAAGATGGCGGACAAGATGGCGGACAAGATGGCGGACAAGATGGCGGCCAAGATGGCGGACACAAGATGGCGGATAAGATGGCGGCCAAGATGGCGGACGAGATGGCATCCAAGATGGCGGACAAGATGGCGGACAAGATGGCGGACAAGATGGCGGACAAGATGGCGGTCAAGATGGCGGACAAGATGGCGGTCAAGATGGTGGCCAAGATGGTGGACAAGATGGCGGATAAGATGGCGGCCAAGATGGCGGACGAGATGGCATCCAAGATGGCGGACAAGATGGCGGACAAGATGGCGGACAAGATGGCGGATAAGATGGCGGACAAGATGGCGGACAAGATGGCGGACAAGATGGCGGTCAAGATGGCGGACAAGATGGCGGCCAAGATGGCGGTCAAGATGGTGGCCAAGATGGTGGACAAGATGGCGGCCAAGATGGCGGACAAGATGGCGGACAAGATGGCGGACACAAGATGGCGGATAAGATGGCGGCCAAGATGGCGGACGAGATGGCATCCAAAATGGCGGACAAGATGGCGGACAAGATGGCGGACAAGATGGCGGACAAGATGGCGGACAAGATGGCGGACAAGATGGCGGACAAGATGGCGGACAAGATGGCGGCCAAGATGGCGGACACAAGATGGCGGATAAGATGGCGGCCAAGATGGCGGACGAGATGGCATCCAAGATGGCGGACAAGATGGCGGACAAGATGGCGGACAAGATGGCGGATAAGATGGCGGACAAGATGGCGGACAAGATGGCGGTCAAGATGGCGGACAAGATGGCGGCCAAGATGGCGGACAATATGGCGGACAAGATGGCGGACAAGATGGCGGACACAAGATGGCGGCCAAGATGGCGGACAAGATGGCGGACAAGATGGCGGATAAGATGGCGGACAAGATGGTGGACAAGATGGCGGACAAGATGGCGGACAAGATGGCGGACAAGATGGCGGATAAGATGGCGGACAAGATGGCGGTCAAGATGGCGGACAAGATGGCGGACAAGATGGCGGACAAGATGGCGGATAAGATGGCGGACAAGATGGCGGACAAGATGGCGGTCAAGATGGCGGACAAGATGGCGGTCAAGATGGCGGACAAGATGGCGGCCAAGATGGCGGTCAAGATGGTGGCCAAGATGGTGGACAAGATGGCGGCCAAGATGGCGGACAAGATGGCGGACAAGATGGCGGACACAAGATGGCGGATAAGATGGCGGCCAAGATGGCGGACGAGATGGCATCCAAGATGGCGGATAAGATGGCGGACAAGATGGCGGACAAGATGGCGGTCAAGATGGCGGACAAGATGGCGGACAAGATGGCGGTCAAGATGGCGGTCAAGATGGCGGACAAGATGGCGGACAAGATGGCGGTCAAGATGGTGGCCAAGATGGTGGACAAGATGGCGGCCAAGATGGCGGACAAGATGGCGGACAAGATGGCGGACACAAGATGGCGGATAAGATGGCGGTCAAGATGGCGGACAAGATGGCGGACAAGATGGCGGTCAAGATGATGGCCAAGATGGTGGCCAAGATGGTGGACAAGATGGCGGACAAGATGGCGGACAAGATGGCGGACAAGATGGCGGATAAGATGGCGGACAAGATGGTGAACAAGATGGCGGACAAGATGGCGGTCAAGATGGCGGACAAGATGGCGGTCAAGATGGTGGCCAAGATGGTGGACAAGATGGCGGCCAAGATGGCGGACAAGATGGCGGACAAGATGGCGGACACAAGATGGCGGATAAGATGGCGGCCAAGATGGCGGACACAAGATGGCGGACAAGATGGCGGCCAAGATGGCGGCCAAGATGGCGGACACAAGATGGCGGATAAGATGGCGGCCAAGATGGCGGACGAGATGGCATCCAAGATGGCGGACAAGATGGCGGACAAGATGGCGGACAAGATGGCGGATAAGATGGCGGACAAGATGGCGGACAAGATGGCGGTCAAGATGGCGGACAAGATGGCGGCCAAGATGGCGGTCAAGATGGTGGCCAAGATGGTGGCCAAGATGGTGGACAAGATGGCGGACAAGATGGCGGACAAGATGGCGGACAAGATGGCGGATAAGATGGCGGACAAGATGGTGGACAAGATTGCGGACAAGATGGCGGACAAGATGGCGGACAAGATGGCGGATAAGATGGCGGACAAGATGGCGGTCAAGATGGCGGACAAGATGGCGGACAAGATGGCGGTCAAGATGGTGGCCAAGATGGTGGACAAGACGGCGGCCAAGATGGCGGACAAGATGGCGGACAAGATGGCGGACACAAGATGGCGGATAAGATGGCGGCCAAGATGGCGGACGAGATGGCATCCAAGATGGCGGACAAGATGGCGGACAAGATGGCGGACAAGATGGCGGACAAGATGGCGGACAAGATGGCGGCCAAGATGGCGGACACAAGATGGCGGATAAGATGGCGGCCAAGATGGCGGACGAGATGGCATCCAAGATGGCGGACAAGATGGCGGACAAGATGGCGGACAAGATGGCGGATAAGATGGCGGACAAGATGGCGGACAAGATGGCGGTCAAGATGGCGGACAAGATGGCGGCCAAGATGGCGGTCAAGATGGTGGCCAAGATGGTGGCCAAGATGGTGGACAAGATGGCGGACAAGATGGCGGACAAGATGGCGGACAAGATGGCGGATAAGATGGCGGACAAGATGGCGGCCAAGATGGCGGACAAGATGGCGGACAAGATGGCGGACAAGATGGCGGACAAGATGGCGGATAAGATGGCGGACAAGATGGCGGACAAGATGGCGGACAAGATGGCGGACAAGATGGCGGCCAAGATGGCGGTCAAGATGGTGGCCAAGATGGTGGACAAGATGGCGGACAAGATGGCGGACAAGTTGGCGGACGCAAGATGGCGGACAAGATGGCGGACAAGATGGCGGCCAAGATGGCGGACAAGATGGCGGACAAGATGGCGGCCAAGATGGCGGACAAGATGGCGGCCAAGATGGCGGCCAAGATGGCGGCCAAGATGGCGGCCAAGATGGTGGACAAGATGGCGGACAAGATGGCGGACAAGATGGCGGACAAGATGGCGGACACAAGATGGCGGATAAGATGGCGGCCAAGATGGCGGACGAGATGGTGGCCAAGATGGTGGACAAGATGGCGGCCAAGATGGCGGACACAAGATGGCGGATAAGATGGCGGCCAAGATGGCGGACGAGATGGCATCCAAGATGGCGGACAAGATGGCGGACAAGATGGCATCCAAGATGGCGGACAAGATGGCGGACAAGATGGCGGTCAAGATGGCGGACAAGATGGCGGCCAAGATGGCGGTCAAGATGGTGGCCAAGATGGTGGACAAGATGGCGGCCAAGATGGCGGACAAGATGGCGGACAAGATGGCGGACACAAGATGGCGGACAAGATGGCGGCCAAGATGGCGGCCAAGATGGCGGCCAAGATGGTGTACAAGATGGCGGACAAGATGGCGGACAAGATGGCGGACGCAAGATGGCGGATAAGATGGCGGACACAATATGGCGGCCAAGATGGCGGACAAGATGGCGGACAAGATGGCGGACAAGATGGCGGCCAAAATGGTGGACAAGATGGCGGACAAGATGGCGGCCAAGATGGTGGACAAGATGGCGGACAAGATGGTGGACAAGATGGCGGACAAGATGGCGGACACAAGATGGCGGACAAGATGGCGGCCAAGATGGCGGACAAGATGGTGGACAAGATGGCGGACAAGATGGCGGACAAGTTGGCGGACGCAAGATGGCGGACAAGATGGCGGACAAGATGGCGGACAAGATGGCGGACAAGATGGCGGACAAGATGGCGGACAAGATGGCGGACACAAGATGGCGGATAAGAAGGCGGCCAAGATGGCGGACGAGATGGCATCCAAGATGGCGGACAAGATGGCGGACAAGATGGCGGACAAGATGGCGGACAACATGGCGGACAAGATGGCGGACAACATGGCGGCCAAGATGGCGGACAAGATGGCGGACACAAGATGGCGGATAAGATGGCGGCCAAGATGGCGGACGAGATGGCATCCAAGATGGCGGACAAGATGGCGGACAAGATGGCGGACAAGATGGCGGACAAGATGGCGGACAAGATGGCGGACAAGATGGCGGCCAAGATGGCGGACACAAGATGGCGGACAAGATGGCGGCCAAGATGGCGGACGAGATGGCATCCAAGATGGCGGACAAGATGGCGGACAAGATGGCGGACAAGATGGTGGCCAAGATGGTGGATAAGATGGCGGCCAAGATGGCGGACAAGATGGTGGACAAGATGGCGGACAAGATGGCGGACAAGATGGCGGACAAGATGGCGGACAAGATGGCGGACAAGATGGCGGTCAAGATGGTGGCCAAGATGGTGGACAAGATGGCGGACAAGATGGCGGACAAGATGGCGGACAAGATGGCGGACACAAGATGGCGGATAAGATGGCGGCCAAGATGGCGGCCAAGATGGTGGACAAGATGGCGGACAAGATGGCGGTCAAGATGGTGGCCAAGATGGTGGATAAGATGGCGGCCAAGATGGCGGACGAGATGGCATCCAAGATGGCGGACAAGATGGCGGACAAGATGGCGGACAAGATGGCGGACAAGATGGCGGACAAGATGGCGGACAAGATGGCGGACAAGATGGCGGACAAGATGGCGGTCAAGATGGCGGACAAGATGGCGGTCAAGATGGCGGTCAAGATGGTGGCCAAGATGGTGGACAAGATGGCGGCCAAGATGGCGGACAAGATGGCGGACAAGATGGCGGACACAAGATGGCGGATAAGATGGCGGCCAAGATGGTGGCCAAGATGGTGGACAAGATGGCGGCCAAGATGGCGGTCAAGATGGTGGCCAAGATGGTGGATAAGATGGCGGCCAAGATGGCGGACGAGATGGCATCCAAGATGGCGGACAAGATGGCGGACAAGATGGCGGTCAAGATGGTGGCCAAGATGGTGGACAAGATGGCGGCCAAGATGGCGGACAAGATGGCGGACAAGATGGCGGACAAGATGGCGGTCAAGATGGCGGACAAGATGGCGGCCAAGATGGCGGACAAGATGGCGGACAAGATGGCGGTCAAGATGGCGGACAAGATGGCGGACAAGATGGCGGTCAAGATGGTGGCCAAGATGGTGGACAAGATGGCGGCCAAGATGGCGGTCAAGATGGTGGCCAAGATGGTGGACAAGATGGCGGCCAAGATGGCGGACAAGATGGCGGACAAGATGGCGGACACAAGATGGCGGATAAGATGGCGGCCAAGATGGCGGACGAGATGGCATCCAAGATGGCGGACAAGATGGCGGACAAGATGGCGGACAAGATGGCGGACAAGATGGCGGATAAGATGGCGGACAAGATGGCGGACAAGATGGCGGTCAAGATGGCGGACAAGATGGCGGTCAAGATGGTGGCCAAAATGGTGGACAAGATGGCGGATAAGATGGCGGCCAAGATGGCGGACGAGATGGCATCTAAGATGGCGGACAAGATGGCGGACAAGATGGCGGACAAGATGGCGGACAAGATGGCAGACAAGATGGCGGTCAAGATGGCGGACAAGATGGCGGCCAAGATGGCGGTCAAGATGGTGGCCAAGATGGTGGACAAGATGGCGGCCAAGATGGCGGACAAGATGGCGGACAAGATGGCGGACACAAGATGGCGGACAAGATGGCGGCCAAGATGGCGGCCAAGATGGCGGCCAAGATGGTGGACAAGATGGCGGACAAGATGGCGGACAAGATGGCGGACGCAAGATGGCGGATAAGATGGCGGACACAATATGGCGGCCAAGATGGCGGACAAGATGGCGGACAAGATGGCGGACAAGATGGCGGCCAAAATGGTGGACAAGATGGCGGACAAGATGGCGGACAAGATGGTGGACAAGATGGCGGACAAGATGGTGGACAAGATGGCGGACAAGATGGCGGACACAAGATGGCGGACAAGATGGCGGTCAAGATGGCGGACAAGATGGTGGACAAGATGGCGGACAAGATGGCGGACAAGTTGGCGGACGCAAGATGGCGGACAAGATGGCGGACAAGATGGCGGACAAGATGGCGGTCAAGATGGCGGACAAGATGGCGGCCAAGATGGCGGACAAGATGGCGGACAAGATGGCGGTCAAGATGGCGGACAAGATGGCGGACAAGATGGCGGTCAAGATGGTGGCCAAGATGGTGGACAAGATGGCGGCCAAGATGGCGGACAAGATGGCGGACAAGATGGCGGACACAAGATGGCGGACAAGATGGCGGTCAAGATGGTGGCCAAGATGGTGGACAAGATGGCGGCCAAGATGGCGGACAAGATGGCGGACAAGATGGCGGACACAAGATGGCGGATAAGATGGCGGCCAAGATGGCGGCCAAGATGGTGGACAAGATGGCGGACAAGATGGCGGTCAAGATGGTGGCCAAGATGGTGGATAAGATGGCGGCCAAGATGGCGGACGAGATGGCGGACAAGATGGCGGACAAGATGGCGGACAAGATGGCGGACAAGATGGCGGACAAGATGGCGGACAAGATGGCGGACAAGATGGCGGACAAGATGGCGGACAAGATGGCGGACAAGATGGCGGTCAAGATGGCGGACAAGATGGCGGACAAGATGGCGGTCAAGATGGTGGCCAAGATGGTGGACAAGATGGCGGCCAAGATGGCGGACAAGATGGCGGACAAGATGGCGGACACAAGATGGCGGATAAGATGGCGGCCAAGATGGCGGACGAGATGGCGGACAAGATGGCGGACAAGATGGCGGACAAGATGGCGGACAAGATGGCGGACAAGATGGCGGATAAGATGGCGGACAAGATGGCGGACAAGATGGCGGTCAAGATGGCGGACAAGATGGCGGTCAAGATGGTGGCCAAGATGGTGGACAAGATGGCGGATAAGATGGCGGCCAAGATGGCGGACAAGATGGCATCCAAGATGGCGGACAAGATGGCGGATAAGATGGCGGACAAGATGGCGGACAAGATGGCGGTCAAGATGGCGGACAAGATGGCGGCCAAGATGGCGGTCAAGATGGTGGCCAAGATGGTGGACAAGATGGCGGACAAGATGGCGGTCAAGATGGCGGACAAGATGGCGGACAAGATGGCGGTCAAGATGGTGGCCAAGATGGTGGACAAGATGGCGGCCAAGATGGCGGACAAGATGGCGGACAAGATGGCGGACACAAGATGGCGGACACAAGATGGCGGCCAAGATGGCGGCCAAGATGGCGGACAACATGGCGGACAAGATGGCGGCCAAGATGGCGGCAAAGATGGCGGACAAGATGGCGGACAAGATGGCGGACAACATGGCGGACACAAAATGGCGGACAAGATGGCGGACACAAGATTGCGGACAAAATGGCGGACAACATGGCGGACAAGATGGCGGCAAAGATGGCGGACACAAGATGGCGGACAACATGGCGGACAAGATGGCGGACAACATGGCGGACAAGATGGCGGCCAAGATGGCGGACACAAGATGGCGGACAAGATGGCGGACAACATGGCGGACAAGATGGCGGACAATATGGCGGACAAGATGGCGGACAAGATGGCGGACAAGATGGCGGCCAAGATGGCGGACAAGATGGCGGACAAGATGGCGGACACAAGATGGCGGACAAGATGGTGGGCAATTTGGCGGCCAAGATGGCGGACAAGATGGCGGCCAAGATGGCGGACAAGATGGCGGACACAAGATGGCGGCCAAGATGGCGGACGAGATGGCATCTAAGATGGCGGACAAGATGGCGGACAAGATGGCGGACAAGATGGCGGACAAGATGGCAGACAAGATGGCGGTCAAGATGGCGGACAAGATGGCGGCCAAGATGGCGGTCAAGATGGTGGCCAAGATGGTGGACAAGATGGCGGCCAAGATGGCGGACAAGATGGCGGACAAGATGGCGGCCAAGATGGCAAACAAGATGACGGACAAGATGGCGGCCAAGATGGCGGTCAAGATGGCGGACAAGATGGTGGACAAGATGGCGGACACAAGATGGCGGACAAGATGGCGGCCAAGATGGCGGCCAAGATGGTGGACAAGATGGCGGCCAAGATGGCGGCCAAGATGGCGGACAAGATGGCGGACACAAGATGGCGGACACAAGATGGCGGCCAAGATGGCGGACAACATGGCGGCCAAGATCGCGGCCAAGATGGCGGACATGATGGCGGACACAAGATGGCGGACAACATGGCGGACAAGATGGCGGCAAAGATGGCGGCCAAGATGGCGGACAAGATGGCGGACACAAGATGGCGGACAACATGGCGGACAAGATGGCGGCAAAGATGGCGGACAAGATGGCGGACAACATGGCGGACAAGATGGCGGCCAAGATGGCGGACAAGATGGCGGACACAAGATAGCGGCCAAGATGGCGGACAACATGGCGGACAAGATGGCGGCAAAGATGGCGGACAAGATGGCGGACAAGATGGCGGACAACATGGCGGACAAGATGGCGGACAAGATGGCGGCAAAGATGGCGGACACAAGATGGCGGACAACATGGCGGACAAGATGGCGGCCAAGATGGCGGACAAGATGGCGGCCAAGATGGCGAACAAGATGGCCGACAATATTGCGGACAAGATGGCGGACAACATGGCGGACAAGATGGCGGACAACATGGCGGAAAACATGGCGGAATATGGCGGACACAAGATGGCGAACAACATGGTGGCAAAGATGGCGGACAACATGGCGGATAAGATGGCCGACAAGATGGCGGACAAGATGGCGGACAAGATGGCGGACGAGATGGCATCTAAGATGGCGGACAAGATGGCGGACAAGATGGCGGACAAGATGGCGGACAAGATGGCAGACAAGATGGCGGTCAAGATGGCGGACAAGATGGCGGCCAAGATGGCGGTCAAGATGGTGGCCAAGATGGTGGACAAGATGGCGGCCAATATGGCGGACAAGATGGCGGACAAGATGGCGGACACAAGATGGCGGACAACATGGTGGCAAAGATGGCGGACAACATGGCGGATAAGATGGCCGACAAGATGGCGGACAAGATGGCGGACAAGATGGCGGACGAGATGGCATCTAAGATGGCGGACAAGATGGCGGACAAGATGGCGGACAAGATGGCGGACAAGATGGCAGACAAGATGGCGGTCAAGATGGCGGACAAGATGGCGGTCAAGATGGCGGACAAGATGGCGGTCAAGATGGTGGCCAAGATGGTGGACAAGATGGCGGATAAGATGGCGGCCAAGATGGCGGACGAGATGGCATCTAAGATGGCGGACAAGATGGCGGACAAGATGGCGGACAAGATGGCGGACAAGATGGCAGACAAGATGGCGGTCAAGATGGCGGACAAGATGGCGGCCAAGATGGCGGTCAAGATGGTGGCCAAGATGGTGGACAAGATGGCGGCCAAGATGGCGGACAAGATGGCGGACAAGATGGCGGACACAAGATGGCGGACAAGATGGCGGCCAAGATGGCGGCCAAGATGGCGGCCAAGATGGTGGACAAGATGGCGGACAAGATGGCGGACAAGATGGCGGACGCAAGATGGCGGATAAGATGGCGGACACAATATGGCGGCCAAGATGGCGGACAAGATGGCGGACAAGATGGCGGACAAGATGGCGGCCAAAATGGTGGACAAGATGGCGGACAAGATGGCGGACAAGATGGTGGACAAGATGGCGGACAAGATGGTGGACAAGATGGCGGACAAGATGGCGGACACAAGATGGCGGACAAGATGGCGGCCAAGATGGCGGACAAGATGGTGGACAAGATGGCGGACAAGATGGCGGACAAGTTGGCGGACGCAAGATGGCGGACAAGATGGCGGACAAGATGGCGGACAAGATGGCGGTCAAGATGGCGGACAAGATGGCGGCCAAGATGGCGGACAAGATGGCGGACAAGATGGCGGTCAAGATGGCGGACAAGATGGCGGACAAGATGGCGGTCAAGATGGTGGCCAAGATGGTGGACAAGATGGCGGCCAAGATGGCGGACAAGATGGCGGACAAGATGGCGGACACAAGATGGCGGACAAGATGGCGGTCAAGATGGTGGCCAAGATGGTGGACAAGATGGCGGCCAAGATGGCGGACAAGATGGCGGACAAGATGGCGGACACAAGATGGCGGATAAGATGGCGGCCAAGATGGCGGCCAAGATGGTGGACAAGATGGCGGACAAGATGGCGGTCAAGATGGTGGCCAAGATGGTGGATAAGATGGCGGCCAAGATGGCGGACGAGATGGCGGACAAGATGGCGGACAAGATGGCGGACAAGATGGCGGACAAGATGGCGGACAAGATGGCGGACAAGATGGCGGACAAGATGGCGGACAAGATGGCGGTCAAGATGGCGGACAAGATGGCGGACAAGATGGCGGTCAAGATGGTGGCCAAGATGGTGGACAAGATGGCGGCCAAGATGGCGGACAAGATGGCGGACAAGATGGCGGACACAAGATGGCGGATAAGATGGCGGCCAAGATGGCGGACGAGATGGCGGACAAGATGGCGGACAAGATGGCGGACAAGATGGCGGACAAGATGGCGGACAAGATGGCGGATAAGATGGCGGACAAGATGGCGGACAAGATGGCGGTCAAGATGGCGGACAAGATGGCGGTCAAGATGGTGGCCAAGATGGTGGACAAGATGGCGGATAAGATGGCGGCCAAGATGGCGGACAAGATGGCATCCAAGATGGCGGACAAGATGGCGGACAAGATGGCGGACAAGATGGCGGATAAGATGGCGGACAAGATGGCGGACAAGATGGCGGTCAAGATGGCGGACAAGATGGCGGCCAAGATGGCGGTCAAGATGGTGGCCAAGATGGTGGACAAGATGGCGGACAAGATGGCGGTCAAGATGGCGGACAAGATGGCGGACAAGATGGCGGTCAAGATGGTGGCCAAGATGGTGGACAAGATGGCGGCCAAGATGGCGGACAAGATGGCGGACAAGATGGCGGACACAAGATGGCGGACACAAGATGGCGGCCAAGATGGCGGCCAAGATGGCGGACAACATGGCGGACAAGATGGCGGCCAAGATGGCGGCAAAGATGGCGGACAAGATGGCGGACAAGATGGCGGACAACATGGCGGACACAAAATGGCGGACAAGATGGCGGACACAAGATTGCGGACAAAATGGCGGACAACATGGCGGACAAGATGGCGGCAAAGATGGCGGACACAAGATGGCGGACAACATGGCGGACAAGATGGCGGACAACATGGCGGACAAGATGGCGGCCAAGATGGCGGACACAAGATGGCGGACAAGATGGCGGACAACATGGCGGACAAGATGGCGGACAACATGGCGGACAAGATGGCGGACAAGATGGCGGACAAGATGGCGGCCAAGATGGCGGACAAGATGGCGGACAAGATGGCGGACACAAGATGGCGGACAAGATGGTGGGCAATTTGGCGGCCAAGATGGCGGACAAGATGGCGGCCAAGATGGCGGACAAGATGGCGGACACAAGATGGCGGCCAAGATGGCGGACAACATGGCGGACAAGATGACGGCAAAGATGGCGGACAAGATGGCGGACAAGATGGCGGAAAACATGGCGGACAAGATGGCGGACAAGATGGCGGCAAAGATGGCGGACACAAGATGGCGGACAACATGGCGGACAAGATGGCGGACAAGATGGCGGCCAAGATGATGGACAAGATGGCGGACAAGATGGCGGCCAAGATGGCAAACAAGATGACGGACAAGATGGCGGCCAAGATGGCGGTCAAGATGGCGGACAAGATGGTGGACAAGATGGCGGACACAAGATGGCGGACAAGATGGCGGCCAAGATGGCGGCCAAGATGGTGGACAAGATGGCGGCCAAGATGGCGGCCAAGATGGCGGACAAGATGGCGGACACAAGATGGCGGACACAAGATGGCGGCCAAGATGGCGGACAACATGGCGGCCAAGATCGCGGCCAAGATGGCGGACATGATGGCGGACACAAGATGGCGGACAACATGGCGGACAAGATGGCGGCAAAGATGGCGGCCAAGATGGCGGACAAGATGGCGGACACAAGATGGCGGACAACATGGCGGACAAGATGGCGGCAAAGATGGCGGACAAGATGGCGGACAACATGGCGGACAAGATGGCGGCCAAGATGGCGGACAAGATGGCGGACACAAGATAGCGGCCAAGATGGCGGACAACATGGCGGACAAGATGGCGGCAAAGATGGCGGACAAGATGGCGGACAAGATGGCGGACAACATGGCGGACAAGATGGCGGACAAGATGGCGGCAAAGATGGCGGACACAAGATGGCGGACAACATGGCGGACAAGATGGCGGCCAAGATGGCGGACAAGATGGCGGCCAAGATGGCGAACAAGATGGCCGACAATATTGCGGACAAGATGGCGGACAACATGGCGGACAAGATGGCGGACAACATGGCGGAAAACATGGCGGAATATGGCGGACACAAGATGGCGGACAACATGGTGGCAAAGATGGCGGACAACATGGCGGATAAGATGGCCGACAAGATGGCGGACAAGATGGCGGACAAGATGGCGGACAAGATGGCGGACAAGATGGCGGACAATATGGCGGACAAGATGGCGGACAAGATGGTGGACTAGATGGCGGACAAGATGTCGGACAAGATGGTGGACAAGATGGCGGACACAAGATGGCGGCCAAGATGGCGGACAAGATGGCGGACAAGATGGCGGAAAACATGGCGGAATATGGCGGACACAGGATGGCGGACAAGATGGCGGCAAAGATGGCGGACAACATGGCGGACAAGATGGCCGACAAGATGACGGACAAGATGGCGGACAAGATGGTGGCCAAGATGGCGGTCAAGAAGGCGGACAAGATGGCGGACACAAGATGGCTGACACAAGATAGCGTACACAAGATGGCGGGGAAGATGACGGTTGGTGGGTGGTGGCCCGTGGGAGGTGAGTGGTGACACGAGGGAGGACGGAGGTGACACGTGGGAGGTAGGTGTTGACATGTGGGAAGATGGTGGTGACATGAGGGGGTAGGTGACATGAGGGGGGAGGTGACATGAGGGGGATAGTGACAAGAGGAGGGAGGTGACACGAGGTTGGAGATGACTGCTAATTGAGGGTTAATTGACGGCTAATCTACGGCTAATCGACGGCTAATTGACAGCCATTTGACGGCTAATTAATGGCTAAATAACGGCTAATTGACGACTAATTGACGTCTAACTGACGGCTAATCAACGGCCTTTTTTCAATGCCGGTCACTCAGTAACTCAGGGGCTCAGGGGCTCAGGTGTCTGAGTCGCTGAGGGTCACCTCTTGAAGTACATGCTCTCCTGGTATCGGAAATCTGAAAACAGCTGGTTTGTATAGAAAGTTAGTGTTTAAACATTGTATACCTTTAGGCGGGCAAAATTACCAGGTGCTACCTCTTCCGTGGATGCTCTCCTGGTACTATACATTCGAAAACTGGTAGTTTTCGAAGAAATTTTTCACGACCAACGGGAAAGTTAATGTTTAAACATTACATACCTTTCGGCGGTTTTCGAGCAAAACTGCTGTACTAGGTGGTACCTCTTCCGTGGATGCTCTCCTGGTACTATACATTCGGAAATCCTGGTGCAATTTCGTTTATTCTTTCAAGTCACAGAGTCGATATTCTTCTCCGCATTTAATTGATCTAACCGTGCAAATAGACATGCAGCGATTTTTCTCAGTGCGAAATTTCGCAAAGTAGCTCAATCTTGCAAAAAAGCACACATCTCATTTCGAGACAATTTAGCGCCTACTGAGGCAAATCATTACATTGTTTTACAAGCCGGATCGTTATTCAGCTCCTCATGCAAAATTGAACGCATCAGTCGGCTCTGTCTTGCCCAAATGCGTGTCCTCATTCTTCTCATTGTCGAATAAATTCGTTTATCACCTACAACTTACAAAACAAAATATAATTTTAAACACAACCTACACCAATGTTATATGTGTGTTTGTGAATCAATGACAGCCAAAATTGAACTATTTCATACACGCAATGAAAACGACAAGCTGTTTTTTTTATATATGAACTTATCATCGCATTTCATCGAATAGCATTGCGAAATGTCTCACTGAGAAAAATCGCTACATGTCTATTTGCACGGTTATGGTGTTTCTTACGAAAATTGGTATATAGAGAAGAAGATATTTCGGATTAACATTGCAGATAACTACACCGCAATATTTGAACATTGATTATGAGCTGTATCTATCATTGAGCCTTTTGTGTTCAGATTTGTTGGTTTGTATATTTTGTTTTTACTTCTTCCGCACCCGTGTATATGCACACACCGCCTTGAACATTACCGTGTGTGGCGGCAGAGCATTATCCTAAACCGAATACATATCCGTACGCTACTATTAACACATCGTTCTCCAGCATTGTTTTCAAACACCGTCTTAGCGTCGCGAATAAAATCAGATGATCGAGCTTATGACTTTGCGCACACTGTTTGTTAGGAATCTGTTGTCACACTACGATAAAAACACGGCCTGTGCAATGGAGCCAACAGAAAGACGCACAAACAACGAAGTGTTCTAAATGCTTTCTTTTAGCCGCACTACATTTAACACGATGGAATAGATGTTACACTACGGTACTGTGCTACCTACAAACGCGTACGATCAAAGGTTATACGGTTTCCATACAAAACAGGGGAACAAATTTTTGCTACCAAAAATGTACGATACTTTTTTCCGGATTTGATATTAAATGTGTACTATTCTTTTCCTATTGATTGCAGTATTTAAACTAGTACTAGGTTATGTTTTGTTTGCGTGAAATTGTTCGTTTTATTGGGTATGAATTATACTGCCTGACGATCCTTTCAATATGATTTATCTGCCTAGCATGCACACAGTATTCGCAGCGGCACTGTTCATTGTTTTGTGTTTTTGTTTGATGCATCTCTGTACACAATTTTACATTGCTTGTTTGTTTGCTTCCTTTTCCAGAGGTTCATGTTCCATTCCCAGTGTTTTCTATCAATTAGAGTTGAATGAATCGCGAACACAGTGTTGCAGGGTTTGTTACTCTCTAAGCGCTGCTGATTGTGTGATACCTAGGTCTATTAGTTCATTATTTACACTGCATAATTAGAGGAATAATAACTCAAACTAACGTTTGTTTTGCTAACGCTGATCTAACGAAATGGCCAACATTAGCTGATCGGCTATCCACATCGATTCCATGTTTAACAGAAAAGGGTATGTAGTGCTGCACAGGAACAAAAAACAGTGTTTGCAAATAGTAATATAAAACCAACCCTACACTGTAAATTATATTTTCAAGTGCTGTTTTAAGATCAGGTCAAACGATTGAATACCGCGCTAGGGGATACATGAATGGTAATGTACAAAAACATACAAAAACAAATAATAAATTTAAAATCAAAACAAAAACAAATTACATTTGCTTTCTTCACAATTTTACGTTAACTGGAACGAATTGTAATGATAAAAGAAATAAAATTAACATTTAACGTAATAATCATACATAATAATACCTCCACTATAAACATTCACACACACCCATACACACACACACACATGCATATACAATTTCCTCCATTTATCTGTCCTGCTGAATATTTCCTCACACGTACAAACACTCGCAAGCACACAATCTTCTCTGTGTGTTTGTTTCCACACACATCATCGCACACACTAGTTGCTTGTCTTACGTATCACTTTCCACCTTGGATTCATCCAGAGGGCGGACAGTTGAAGGGGGAGGGATTCGTTTGTGTTATTGTTTTCTTTTTTTGTTATATTATTTCATACTCTTTGCTAATTAAAGCAGACTCATGGTTGTGTTTCTTCTCGCTAATGTATTTCTTTTGTTTCATCCCCCGTTCATTATTGCTGCTTCATTTCTGCTCGAGAAATTATTTAATTTGTTATGTTTTTCAACGTTAAGAAAAAACTGATTCTAAATTTTTCCCCCGCAACAACAACAAAAAAAAAACACTTTCGCTTCGGTGCACTAATCTAAGGGCTCTAATTTAACTGCACCATATTAGAAAATTGTTTTGTTCTGATAGGGGAAAACACACCTAACTATAATTTCATTTAAAAATACCACCCAAATTAGAAGTAGTACTAATAATAGACAGCGGTTACACGCTAAACGCCGGGATAGTAAGAATAGAAGAAGTGGAAATAAAAAAAAATCTGTAACCCGTTAAAGTTTATCACAACGTAATGGCTTAATGGTATTTGCTTTTGTGTTTCTCTTCTCTGTATTTCTGTTTTTCCAGGCTGTTTTGGGCGTAGTGAAGGGGAGTAAAATGAATAAAAATATTTAAAAAAAAAACTACAAACAAAAGCCACATTCATTTCCCTGTACCACTATATGCGTTTGTAGAAAGACAATTTCTTAGGTGAGCTAGCCTAATCAACTTCTTCTCCAACCCGAATGATACACGTCGAATTTTGGGGCTACGGAATTTCAAATTCACATTTTCACACCCCACGCAAAATTTGCTTACTGGTGGAAGCACATGGCCAATGTGAGCGTATCTTCGATTCGTTTCGGTTGTGGAACGGATATCTAGTGGTTCTCTGCTGCTGCTGGGATATATGGTTGCCGGTGGATTACCGATAAAGGACACCAATATCAAATGAAGGAAGAAAAACCCGACTCACGCACGATTTACACGCTCGCTTTCTCTCTCTCTCTCTCTCTCTCTCTCTCTCTCTCTCTCTCTCTCTCTCTCTCTCTCTCTCGCACACACAATTCGTTCTTTCGCACACGTGCAGTACAAATCAAAACAGTCACAAATACTTCTGCTGTACAACAAAACACCGGCGGTCCGTGCTCATGCACCTATAATCACACTTTTTGGTCGCTGTTTTCGGCGCAGCACCGTGCGGACTCTTAGCGACAAAACGTAGGTATGGCAAATACACAATTTGAATGACGAACAGGACACACGGTACGGATGGTGTATGTGTATGTGTGCCCCACCACGGCCTGGTACCATCGATCACTGCACACTGAGATAGGTTCGATCGATGGTAAGCGTTGTAACCGCGTGAGCAATTGTTGCTACTGTTGCTACTATCTTGGCGTTTCCATGACAACTTGCTTAAATGCTCCGGCCGGCATGCGCGATCGGCCCTCGTGGCTGCCAACCATCGTCGTTCCATCGCTACCGATGTACAGTGCTAGCCCGGTGGGATCTAAAACGAGACCAAGTTGGTGGATTATTAGATGCAATATAAAGTAAAGTCTAGTGTTGAGTGAAGTTGATTCAGATTAACGAGTCTGAATGAACCTTTTAACTGCATTAATGATTCTGAAGATTCTCAGATTCCGAAGATTCATTGATTCATGAAACTTAAAAGATTCAAAATTCTCGATGATTCAAAATCTTCGAAGATTCATGAATCTAGGAATATTCTGAAACCACAAAGATTCATGAATCTATGAAGCTTCTGAATTCTGAAAGATTTATTAATTCCTAAAGAGTCATAAATCTCCAAAGATTCACGAATCCATGAACGAATCAGAAGGAAATTACAGGATAAACAAATATTTGAGGATTCATTAATTTTTAGACAATTGAATCAATATTTGAATGAATCCTCAATGAAGATTGATATGAATGACTCTTAGACACAATTAGACACAACACTACAACAGTCAGCTCGGAAGGGAGTACTTACTTTCGGCATCTTCTAAGTGGTCCAGTTTGGTGTTTTTCAACAGCTCGTCAATGATCAAACCGGTGTTGACGCGGGTATCTTCAACGCGCCCGGACAGCGTCGGTCCGCTGTCCCCATCGTGCCCGGAACCCTTTTTCCTTCGCTCTGCCGCCGACTTCATGCGATCGAGTGATCCGGTTTCGCTCATCGGGATGGAACCAGAACTGGGGTTTCTTAACATTTCGTCATCACAGTGTGCACCCAGCGCGAGTGAAAGAGGGCGGTTGTGGAGAATTGTCGAAATAACCACATCGAGACACAGAGAGATAGAGAGAGTGGGAGACAGGTGGGATACAAATTGGAAGATGGAGGAAAAGAAGAAGAAATAAAACAATATTTTATTAGTAAATACATTTAATTTATGTGACAATCTTCACGCTGCTTTTTTTTTGGTGTAACAACAAATAAACGCCAACTGTACCGAACAAGCATAACACACTGTACTTGTACAGCTTCGGAAGGCAGAACCACGTTTCAAACTGGTGATGGTGGCAACTTGGTAGCAGTAAGTGGAACGGAGTTTTTAAAAACGAATTAAGTTAACAATAAACGATGTTGAAAGCGAATAAAGCATCTGCATTATTTACAGCGGCGTGATAAAATATAAAGCAAAATGAAAGTGACGAACGCTAAGCAAACGAGCAAACGAGCTCTTGTCAATGACAATTATTAAATGATAAATTATACTAAAATGTGTAAAAAATCAAACAAGAAAAAAATAATAAAGTAAAATACGGAAAATACCGTCTTAATGAAATAAAATATGGAAATCAAAATTTCAATAATAAAGTGCATAACAAACGAAGCTATCCCATACTATTTGTGTAAAGCTGATTTAAGAAAATTGTTTGAACATGCACTTATCTTTTAAGAAACACGAACAAAAATTAATGCGGTTAATTAACAGGGTTAATTCATTTTTTTTACAAATATTTATCACAATTTACATAACTTTCTTAAACAACTTAGGTATTTTATAATATTTTGAGAACAGATCAACGGTTGCCAATCAAAAAACGAACATAAAAAAAACGCAGCCAATCCGTTTGGTCGTTTGGAGCAGAAGGTACGACGGGAACGATCAATTCAAAGAAAACAAAAGTATCAACAACGTATTCCAAAGCAGATACCACAACATTGATCAACCTACATTAACAACAGCAATGCAGGAACAACAAACAATGACAACACAACAGACGACGGAGAGAGCAAATACGATCGATAATTATTAGCAAACAGCAATAATACAGAGATGTAAGAGAGACAGAGAGAGAGAGGTAGAGAAGATGAAAATAGAGATTTGGAAATAGGTAGAAGTAAACACAAACATGTTAGCACTGGGACGTCTGAGCGCAAGCGATGATGGTAGATTGAGGGATGATGAGTTGTTAGTGCCATTGTTGAGCATCGACGTATCGAACCCGGATGTGGATGACGATGAAGCAACGCACAGTGCCGCCCCGGTACCGGTTGGTCCACCCGCACTAGATACGCCCGCTATCGTACGATCAGTGGACCCACTTCCACCGGGCGGTAGAACCACGCTCGGGCCAGCCATCACGGTGTCCGTGCAGTCGGCACTGGGGGCAGTAGTGCTGCCAGCGGGTCCGGTGCACGCAGGAAGTGCACAGCACGCGGCCCCAGTACCGACCGACGTACCGGTCGACGAGGGACTGATGGCGCTCGAGCCGGACGAGGATGTGCCCGCGCCGGAAGTCGACGGTGTCGCTAGCGTTAGTGAGGTTAGTTGACGGGTACTGCCATCCAGCAAGCGCCGGTGCAAACCACAAATGTTCCTAAAGGAGGAAGTAGTTGATAAACGGTAATTATAGATAGAGGAAAAGCGACAAACAGCGTGTACAAACGTAGGGCATGAATAGGGGTTGGGGCGGGGACAAACGCAGGAAAGAGACACACACAGAAAGAAAAAAAAAACAACAGGAAACAGAAACCAACATCTAAGGGAGAAAACTGAAGTAAATGGAAAAGAAGGAAGTAAAAAAGTACAATATATCGATCAACGGGGACGAAAATAGGACCCAAAAATATTCGCTTTCAATTGAGCGCCTCTGCCTCTGAACGGAGAATGAAAAAGGATACGAAAAATAGTACGAACCATGTTTGTGGTCGCCAGAAAGGCGAGGTAAACAAAATTGGAACAAGTCTAGGTGACGCAAAACAAAAACTTTTCCTTGTAAGATTCGTTTGAGTGTGTCGAACACTAAGATACTTCTGATTCAAAAATAATTATTAGACAGAAACCAAGGCTAATAACTTCAAGGAATCTTTCATCAACATTTTCATCCATCAGTGATCTATCATTATATTATTTAAACTGGAAATTATTATTCAAATATTTCGTGAGTAATTCGTGTAAGTGTAGCGTATACAACTGTAAAACATTATTCACAAGCTTGCTCCGTGGTTTTTAACTTATTAAAACGGTATGTTACATTTGGCATGATTGCTACTACTTGTGCAGAAGAAAAATTAGCTCAAAAGGACACATTGATACTCGAAATCGAAATTGTTGTGTCGTCGTGTTTAATTACAATGCAATTACAGCATAATGAGTTGTACCACAAGGCTTCTTGTACCGTGTTCTTCTACCGCAACACACCGCACTATCTACAGCAAGCGAAGGAATAGGGGACAATGAGATGACAACTTCTCCAATCTGTTTCTGGCGTGTGTGTGAGTTTTTGGCGTGATTTTCCTTAGCTTTCCGCGTCTGTTTGCTCGTAACTCTACGTTCTTACTAGGTGCAGGCATAGTAGTCACGAAGAAGAGTAAAACAAACAAAACAATCGAAGAAGTGTGCAGCCAGGAAAACTGTTATTTTTGTTTTGGTTTTGTTTTGCAATCAAAATACCGGAATACAAACGAGAGAGAAATAAAAACGATAAACGACAGCAAACGAACATCACGGCATCTCCCCTTGTACACCTCGTGGCGTGCGGTGTGGACACGGGTGATAAGGGAAAGTGTGAATGTCACATTGAACACGTGCTAGCATGGTAACTAGTCGCTTACTTTAACACCGTCGCACTGGTAGAAGAGATGGTGGTAGTGGTGGAAGTAGAATTTGAACAACAAGTAGTAGTAGTAGTGGTAGCGGTAGTAGTAGTAGTAGTAGTGGTAGTAGTACAAGAAGAAGTAACAGTGGTAGCTGCGGTAGTAACGTTGGTACTACCACCACCACTGGCATTGGTAACATTGCTGATGCTGGTGGAGCTGGTGACGGACTTATGGCAATCGTTAGTCGATTGGTTTGATTGTCCCTTTATGATAAACTTAAGTACTACCCGCACTACTGAGCGGAATCTAGACGACGAGAGAGAGAAAAAAAGAAAGATAAGGTAGCGGAAGAGAGAAAGAGAGAGAGAGAAGAGAAAGAAAGAGCAAAAGAAATAAAAACGAATAGAGATAATGATGTAAAACAAAATGGTTTCCAAATTTGATATTGTTTCTGTTTTCATTTTGTCACTGCCACAGTGGGGGGGTTTGGCAATGGAAATGTGTGTTTTTTGTTTATGAAAAAATTGGCTTAAACGAATGATACGTTTTGTATATTTTTACTTGATGAAGCATACGGTTAGAGCATGAAACAAAAAACGAAAAACCGTTGCAATGCTAATGTTAATGTGTGAGTAACATTTTAAAAATATTACAAAAATCATATCAAAACATAGAAAATTTAAGAAAAAAAACATTAACATTAAAAAAACAGAACAGTAAACACAAAATTAAGTAGCATTAAAAATATAACTACAAAAAAAACACACACACATAAAATACACACAAACACACCAGTAACGAAGAAGGTAAGGTACGAAGGAGCAATGTGAAGTTGTTCATCGAACAAAAACAAACAAACAAACTAGCAGCGCACACTTTGATGTTGTTAATTAATGAATTCGTGTTTGTGATGATTTCATGTGTTGTGCAACGAAACGACAGGATGGAAAATCCTGTTCAATAAAAGGATCCCACCACTTCACACTGTTTGTAGGCATGTTGTCCTTCCTTGCAGTAACATTTAAAGGACGCTTTGAAGATATTCGTACACCTGTTCTGTGCACTACGTGGTGGAAGCTTACGTGGCCCATTCCGATGTTGTCTAAACGAGCATATTTTCACTAAACAATGGAGACGCCTGGTATCTCACGTCCGAGCAAAGTACCGGGCGCCTCCATCAGCCAAATGTGTTTCGTACAAATGCATGATGTATAAAGCGGCTAATGCATGGTTCGTGTGTGTAATGATCATAACGGGCAGTCAACAGTCATTTCTTTTATGTCATAAATTCATCCTTACACACGACTACTGCTAAATGGTGTGTTTTTGTACACCCACACACACACACATACTCTGTCTCGCCCTTTGGTTCGGAAGCTATCTCATCCTTGCACCTTCCCGATGGTAATGCCTTTCCACGCGCTAATGTACAGGGAACAGGCGGCAACAACGCAATACATAACACAACAGCAACGAGAAACAAAACTGAGCGATTTTCAAACGAATGGTTATGGAGAGTGTTTTTTGCGAATATGTGCGCGAAGTGAAGGAACAGTCTGATGTTGTTTTTTTTTTCTATTTCACTTTCTAACCACCTCGGTTCGCCCGGTGGTAATGAGACCGATGGAAGAAGACCTGGATGGCTGTAGACGCTATGCACAGTATCCCGCTGTCACCCTGTAGTAGCGTAACGGAGGGGATGGGAGAAATGTTATTACCTATGGTAGACGCGGTTGCCCGTTGTTGTAGCCGTCGTTGGTTGGTGATTCACAGCCACTGGTTTCGCACCGACCAACGGTACAATGCCCTTCGGATCACCCGCTCCCTTCGACAGTACACCGCCTTTCGATTGCTTCGGATGAGTTGGTTGTTGTTGCTGAGGCTGCTGTTGCTGTGGTTGTTGCTGAGGTTTCAAACTCAGCGGGAAGTTGTTGTAGGAAGAGCGATGCTTGAGCGACTCCAGATTGGCGGAGGAAGACTTGCCGATCGGGTAGTTGCGCACGATGTTGTAGAAGTTGCTGTCGGACTGACGGAAAAATCCGCCCACCTGCTGCACGGAGCCGGACGAATTGGAAGTTTTTAGAAGACCACTGCCGCGATTTCCCGGCGCGGGTTCTGCCTGTCCAACAACGATCCCACCGATCGGGGCACTCTTGCGGAAGTTACGCTCGAATGGATTATTCCCACGGACGGAGCTCCGTGCAATGACCTTCGCTACGTTACTGGTGGGCGAGGAACTTATCTTCGGTTTGGCTAACCTAATCGGATCGGGATCATTCTCGTCCGGGCTACTGGTGGCACTGTTGTTCGTGGTGCCGTACGTCGAAGCGGAAGCAAACCTTTTCCGTCCGATGTTGGGCGTTAGGAACGGCACATGATTGACCCGTTCGCCCGGAAGCACTGTCGGAATCGTGCTGAGAGAGTTTATCTTCGTTAGATTAGTACTGCCGAGCGTTGGCCCATCATTGGTGGCGGTTGACGTCGCCGGATCATCATCGATACCGATGTAGCGCGTATAGCCTATCCCGGATCGCTTCCGGTACACACCACTGTGAAACGAGCTGCGCATCTGGAAGGGCAGGAAACGATTGGCCAGCTCGATCCCACTGCCAATGCCGGGCGGCGATAGCTGACAGGAGGACGGTGGTTTGGACTCGTCCGAGGAACTCTTTTCTTCCGCCTCAAGCTGACGTCGGCGACGCACCAGCACATCGTCCGACTCATCACCGGCCGTTAGATCGGTCAGGGAGCGCATTTTTGCAAAGCTGAACCTTCGCGTTTCGAAATCCCGCTTCGACTGTAGCAAATCTACCGGCGTGTGGCCGAACTCGCGCTCGTACGCGGAAAGGTTGCCGAGCGATTTCATACGGCTCAGGTTCATGCCGGGCGTAAGATGGTGCTCATCCGCAACGTCCGTTTGCAGGAACCCGTCCGGTTGGTCCATCTCTTCGTCCGAGAACAGCGTACCCTTCGGGACGGCCAAATTGTTCATGCTCTTGATCTTGATCAGCTTGGCTAGCGGGATCTCGGATGTGGGCGTACCGAACTCCTCCACGCCCGACTCCGTACGATCGTCGCTACCACCGCCCTCATCCTCCGACAGTACCGTCACGTCCGGCGTGACAAACACATCATCGCCCGAGTCGGAGTTCGGGCTCTGCGGTATGCGCAGCTTCATGAGCAACCGGTTCGCAGTCATCATCTGCTGCTTCGTTGGGTTGATCTTGGGCCTTCCATTGCTGGTGGTGTTGTTGCTGCTGCTACAGCTGCTGCTGCTGTTGCTGATACCGCTGGTGAGAAGTTTCTTATTAGCGATCGTAACGAATCGGCTAGCGCCACCGTTAACTAAAGACTGTGCGGTACTACTACTAGTCGTGGTGGTTGTGGAGCTGGTGGCCGGCACCACCGTCAGCACCGTGCCCGGTTTGCCATGGTAAACCGCTGCCGTCGCCGGACGGAACCTTTTTGTCGTTGTTGATGTTCGTTTCAGTTTGCATTGTATGTAGTTACACGGTTTCGCGCGTAAATGTGTGTGTGTGTGTGTATATATATATACGTGTATGTGTGTTTGTTGGTGTGATTGGCAATTGGCGTTCACAATCATAACGGCCCCCCAAAAAGTGCACCGCAATGCATCGGTTTTTGGCGGTGGCGTTTGTGTATGCATTTGTGCGTATGTAAGTGTGAGCGTGTGTTTCAAACACAACAACCAAAGAACGGTATAGTGTAAGATACGGTATAATTACGGGCACACGTTTTTCCACATCAGCGCGCGCAATCGGTGTCGCAAAAAAAAAATAAAATTAAAAAAAAACGGAATCGGAAACAGGACAGGAAGATAAGGATAGGGTGTGAGGGGAAAAAAAGGAAGAAAAGAGAGAAAAAAAAAGAAATAAAAAACGGGAACATAGCGCAATTCTAAAAACGGACTAGAACTATTCACTATCCTACACGCTTGGCTGTGATAGCAGAAATGAGAAAAACAAAACAATAAGGACACCAGTAACACGCGGAGCGGATGGTGAAAGAGGGACTGGAGAGAAATTAAGGAGCACACTAATGAGGAATGGGACGACAAGCTAGAAGAGGGGCGAAGAGCACGGACTAGTAAGGGAGCCCCCCGTGAGGTGGAGCCACAGCTAAAACATGATGTCTAAAACAGATAACACTATATGATGCGGTGGGAAAGACAGAGCAAGAAAGGGGAAAAACTAGCCAGAGCAGTTACGATAGTTTGAACAACTACCGGAGCTTGCCGCTAATGAAATGAGAGTTCCACAGCAAGCCAGCGCATTCCTTTGTGGGGGAAGGTCCTTGAGAAATGTAATGTAAGAAAGGATCGCACCAGTGCACACACATTGAAGACGGTTTGAAAGTGTTTGAAGCGCATTTCTGCAGGATTAAACACAGATAGAGAAGGATCTGCGGTGATGAAGTTTTGTTTAGTGTAATGAACGCTCTTTCGTGTTTCTATTTAATTACAAGCGTATTTAAGGAGTTCGTTATTATTTTTCTTCCAACGAATCAGGCATGAGCAACACTTATTTCGTAGACAAGCTAGTTCCTTACAAGACCTGGAACACTACTCGTTCATTCACACAAACAAAGCGTTTCGCGATGGCATGCGATTTGTATCGTTCTATTCAAGATGCTTTTTTATTAAATAAAAAAACCACACCTGCTGCTCTGCTAAGAAGGATTATTTATTCTTGGAAGAGCAGACTGCTTTACGACATTTTTTATGAGATATACATTCCCATAAGCAATATTAAAATGCGGACCAGCCTTCCAAGAAACGTGCGTCAAGCTGACCACCGCTTGATATACTTCGAAGCGATGGCAAGGTAATGTTCCCTTTGTGTGTCTTTAGTTACACTTCGTTCCTCACATTACGGTGAGGTTACCATTATTGCAGACGCTCGCACACATTCAAAACTCACCGACATCAAAGGTGAATAACACGCTAGAAGGTATACTCGCTTGAACTAAACGCCGGTATAAAAAAAAAACTACGCTGTGACCGTAACGAAATGCCCCCAGCTTATCGGTAAAGATCAAAATTGCCATAGCGTGAAACATTAGCATTAGAATTAGAGAAAGAGATTGTAGATACGATAAAGTTTGCCCCTTTGGGCGTAGATGTTAAGGGTCTTGCTTTCATTTGTCTTACTGCTTCTCTTATTTCTTCAAGATATTATAAACTTTTACGCAAAGAAAGCAAAGCGTTACACGCTTGTGAAACCTTAAAATCCTTAATCACCCCCAAAAAGGGTCACTACGATGGTGAAATAATCGATTAGACAGACAAAAGCATTTTTTACATTTTTTAATTGCATTCGGAAATAAAACCCTGTGAACATTTGAGAATTTTTATCCATTAACATGAAAAACGATCTCTTATCGGAGAGCTTCCACTGTTTGGGGTTGACCATTAAAATGAAATTCATGCCGCGCTTGATTCTGACCTGACCTGCTTTTCTCCACCGCCGTCTGGCGGTTATCGCGATGCGATATTATTTTTATGATCCGGCAGGTCGTTAGGGTTATTCCTTCTGATATCTGCTTCTTTAGGTTATGCAAAACGTTCGCCAAAGACAACGATCTGTTGCAAAATCACGCACAGTCTATAAAGTGATCCGGTTTGGATATTAAATTGCACCATTTTTTCCCCTAAGAACTAGATACGGAACGAGGGCAAAAAGGCTCACCACTGGTATGAAGTGTCACACAGCAACAGAAGCAAAAAATAATAGCTCCATTTTGATTAAAATTCGTTCAGAAGAATTTTCCTTTATACACATTCGCGGAAAACTGCTAACCAATTAATTTTAAAACAGTTTAACATGAATTCGATTTAATCTCCCAAGCACGGAATTCATCGTAATCAATCCTGTTGCGAAATACTTTCACAGAACAGATCGGTAGTCATGTATCTGCCCACCTACAACACATCCCTACCGTTCGAATCAATAATTTCGCAGAAAAGAGCCACAAATTCTATAAATAATGCTACAATGAACAGCATCAGACACATTATTTGGATCAATTCGGGCAGAAATTGAAATGACAGACAACGGATTCTCTTATTGCCGCATGGCTGCAGATGTATTCTTCGTTAGACATCGTTTCGAATCGATGATAAAACCAGAAAACAGAAATAGAGATACACACACACGCAACATTCGTTAGCTCACACGATTCGTATGACTGTGGTTAGTCGCATCCTTGTCGAACCATAAAAGGAATGAAAGGTTTCATACAAACAGCACCATGGTGCGGGCAGGAATTGGATTATTAGAAGGGGATTCGATTGTTAGTCACGTTCTACTGGATGGTTTCATGAGCTCAAATAATAATACATTGTTAAGAGTGATAACTATGTGGTAAATAGAAACGTTAGTCCACATTAATACAGCCATTTTGCATTGTTAGTAGATGCAGTAGTAGAATAGAAAGTTACTTGTCGGACAGTCGGACAGGATTTAAACAGTAAATGGGGAATGTACAAATATAATCACGGGAAAGGGGAAATATACACCATCCATCGATTCAGTTCCGAAAGAAATGCACAGGAAAACGACTAACGATCATTTCCACTGAGAAGAGAACAATACACTCAATGATGTTGGTGTGGAATTGAATTAATTAACCAATATCAGAATCTCACAACAAACAAGAAAAACGATTCAACATCAAAAATATTAATCAAAATAATTGAAAAGGGTACAGATCTCAGCATTTAGTACAGTATGGGTAATCAAAATCGTAGTTCTTTTCGATGCACCGATAAAACCGGTAAGGAAGAAGAGAAAAAAGGGCATATCTATTATTTCGCGTTACTCAAAACGATAGCGACATTATCCAAAGGGAACCTTATCGTGAAAAAGGATTACTAAAAAGGGGAAAACTATTACAATTTGTGGAAAAATTACTAACAAAAACCGAAATGAGCTACGGGTGTTTTCCTTCTAGCCAAAATTGATTGCACACCTCGACAAACGTAAAAGTAAACTACGGTACACATGGAAACCAGAGAAAGAAAGAAACTAAACGTACGGTATTCGCAATCTGATTGAATATGAAACGTCGCTTACCTCTGGTGACCCGAATCTCCCTCGGAGCTTTGCCTCGAGTGTTGACTGTGGGAGAAGCTGCTGTAACCGGAGCCTTTGGACATCTGGCAAGGTGAAAAAAGAGAAGATCAAATCAGTTTGCCACCGGAACAGATTGCGATAGATAAAAGCCAGCCACACTTACTTGACTAGTATTGCTCGAGTTGCGCGAATGACCTAATTCGATCGCACCGGGTACGGTACCAACGGTCGGGACTATCTGACTGCCGGGCACATTGCCAGCCTGCGGTGCACCGACGCTGATCGGTAGCGATGCTACGAGGGAAAGATTCGACTGGAAGTCCAGCAGGGACGATGGCGGTTCGGAAGATTCGGAGATACCGGAATCGGTAATGATAAACGACTGCGGGTCCAGATCGAACGACTGTTGGTGCTCTGAAAATGAAGCCAAAGGACGTTATGGTCGTTAATCTAGCTCGGAAAAGAACAGCTGCCGGTCACTGGTACCTATCGTCGTCGGAAGACCCTGCGTAGGGGGCTTCTTCTTCTGCAGCGAATCGAACCCGGACGCGACGGATGCGGCCGATGGATCGTCTTTGGTAGTAACGCGCGTTACGACGGGTGTAACGACGGGACCGACCGTCGCCATCGCCGGATCGGTGGGCTGTAGTCCGAGTGCTAGGTTGTCCTGTGGTAGGGCAGTCTTCGATTTCGGACTGGGAGAAGGACTGCAATGGAGGAAAAAACGAAAACATTAGACGAATTATAGATGGAAGAAGCAAGGCTTTAGCAATACTTACACTTTAAACAATATATCACCCTGAATCATGTGCATACGTAACGACACGTTCAACATGGAGTTGTCCTGCCGGTGTCGTGCGTCATATCCCTCGAGCAAATACTTGCGCGACGTTACACCGGAACCGGCAAACTCTGCCAGATTTAGATCCGTAAAGCCTAGTTTCTGCGGAAGGCCCCGTACAGCACAAGCAAACAGAAACATTAATAGTCGTAGGAAGCGATTGTAAACGGTGTGATACTGAACTTACCTGGTAACTCCTGCCACCCTTGATCTCTTTGCGCACCGATATCCGTACGGTGCAGGGGTCTAGCACGCCGGTCGACGCATTCGACGTCATTTTGCAGGGAAACTCGAACTTCTGGCCCCACTTCACGGTGTGGTTTTTCACTTCCTCCCTGGCGTTTGAAAGAGATAGACGAAAAAGATAGGGGGACGGTATTAGAACACAAAATTGGATTAAATTGAGCTTTACGATGGCTTTACGGCAGAGAATCAATTTGTAGGAACATGATCCTTGACGATGTTACATTTCAAATTCTGGTGGATTAGAATGTTCTTCCATGTAGCTACAAACGTAAACGTTACATTAACACGAAAGCTATAAATTACTGTTTTCAATAAATAATTCAATTTCGAAATTGTTCCACTCCATTAAATGAAAGCGGCCTACGAAATTCAACGCAACACTTTAACCATCTGAGATGTACAACAAAGTTGCATTAGACGTTGGAAAGCAGCGACTTTTTCCCAAACACGGAAACATTGTCCTTCGTGCACTGCTTTTATCGAGATAAAACGACCTACTTTGTAGCGGGGACAAGGTTGACGGTTTGACTGTCACGTCGCGAAACCTCTCAGAGTAGGAAGTACGAATGTTGCTTTCTTTTATCGTTACCATTTCAACCAACGACGGGCCAGGCTTGCAAGCAGCAAAAGCTGATAACGGATCGGCGGTGCCTTGACAGACAGGAAACATTACACCGTTCGGTGGGACCAAAAATAAACAACAAAAATTTGACCGATAAGAAAAACGCCACTCGGTGGGAAAATGGTAACACATTTTGTCTGTACCCCCATATGACAGCACTTACAGCCGTGCGGTTGATGGAATTTATTTATTTTTTTGGTGTATACGTGCAACCTACGCCGCACGTGTGACGCACACGGCTTGCTGGCGCTCGGGGAGCATTGCATCGACAGTGGCCGCTCGATGCAACAAGCCGCCGCTGCACTACAACACCGCGCAACCTTGAACGTGTAGCGCGTAGTCGTCAAGCTCAGGTGCGGGGACACATTTTATCGTTTGGACATTATTGATCGCGCCCGTAACAATGTCCATGCAAGACCAGGGTCGTGGGCATGGCGGATTGATTTTCAGCACCGCCGTACATTACCAAATGAAATCACGAAATGTAGAGAGAGAGAGAGAGAGATAATAACAAAACACAAACACAACGTGCTCTAAACGGCTAAATTCTATTTCCATCGAATGAAGCATAAAATGACAAAAAAAGAAAATCGAGATGTTCCACCAGGGGGTGGAAACGACTCTCCCGAGAGGAGAGTCGATTGAAAGCCCTTCTTTCGCCCGGCACTTCCAGCCGGTACCGCCCGGCAGTCTGTCTCGGGGTGAGAGAGCGTATGCAATTAGTTTGAACATCAACCGAGGTTCGTGCCGCGCCATGGGGAAGCCAAACAAAGGCGATCCGCCCGACGGTTCACTTGCCAGCCATCAAGTGGTGGGAGTGTTGGAACATGGAAGATAATAGTAAATCACAGCAAATTGTTCAATGTCGCTCACATTTAAAGGTTTGCTATAATGGTTTTATTTTAGCGATTTGATGTGAAACAGATAACACAAATTGAACAGATCATTTTGGGAACGGGACTACGTCAAATGCGTGATTCCAAAGTTGCACCAACCATGAATATTGTTGATATGTTAATTGCACACTTTTATGAAGATCACTTTGAATGATCATTCGATAATAGCGGGAAATAAATCGACCGAGTACAACCGGGATAAGCTGCACTTTCCCTATACGGATACGGAAATGTCTCCAAACTAATGTGAATTGTAATTTAGATTAACTTACCAAATAGATATGCAATATGGCCTATTCATTCTTCATGAATAAGCAAAGAAAAATAAACAAAATAATAAATAAGATATGACAAAACAGAAAATCCGGCATTGCCGTCATAATAGAAATTAAATAAATAAAATAATATGACAAAACATTTTAAAAATTTGTTTTTTTTTCTTGGCTCATAATACACTATTTCAAAGTGGTCCCACCAACCATGCTTAACACTGTAAAATGGTCGTATCGGCGGGGATGGCTGAAGAAATTATTTCCCAATTAAGATTAATATATAAAGTCTTAACATTGTGGTATTTAACTTGAGTACAAACAACTCGTGATGGTGGTAAAGAGTTACGAAAAAAGTATAACCAAAAAAAATGAAGTTATTATTTTTGTTGCAATTATCGGAAGGAAGGGTATTCCTGCTTACATACAGGTACGTGAAAGTGAAATGTTCATACCGCACCGCTTAATCCTTTTACGGATAAGCCAATACTTTAACCATTCCGGATCGCCGCCTAAACGCATCCAACCACGAACGTGACACGCACAGCAATCAAGCCTGAAGCAAGGAAGCAAATATATACCGCAATACACACACACACACAAAGGGTTAGTTATTATTTTTTAACCATTGTTTTCCCTTCGCCTGTCCGCTATCAAATTCGTTACATCGGAATGAATGCAATGAAAAAAAAAAGCGCAACACAAAGTCATATCACCCCGCCCGTTGATCCGCGGGTGCGGTCGTGTGCAGCGCCATCGTGTGGATGTGTTTAATTCCCTTTGATTGACTTACATTTCATCGACTCACTAATGGCCAGAAATGTAATGCAATGTAATGCAATGCGGCTGGACGACGGAAGGAAATTAGAAATGGAATTCGCCACCAGCACACACGATACACACGAGTTGCACCACCCAGCCACACGACGGCGCTGGTAAAGGTTATGCTGTTAGACAGCAATGGGTTGCCCCGCAGGGTGCTCCGATGTCATAATGGGGCAGGGCGGGGGGGCACGCATTAATTAATGTGCAAGGGCACGTGCGTTTATTCATTCATCCGTTTGCTTCAATTTGTCACTTCCGTTTCGATTGTTACTGGCCGCACGCACACGTCCCCCGGGTTGCCGGTTCAGCGAGCGCAAGCGTGTATTAACCTCAAACCTTTCTACCACCTTTTGCCACCTTTTCCGCTGCTTTCCACCACCCAATTTTCAACCGCCCATACCAAACGGTGAAAAGCGAAAATCTATGACCTTTCCGAGACTCAGTTTGTCAGCCGGGCCTGTCGGTGTGCGTTGTGCGTGAACAGCGATTTGTACATTGGTCGTGATTTATACGCGCCCTCAGCGCGCCAGTGCTCGCTTTTCCGTGGCAAAAAAAAACTGATCTGAAATTGGTGTCATGTAAATACTAATAAACTCCTATCTGCACTTTGGTACCATTACAGCACAAAAAAAAAACAAACCCATCAAATGGATGGTGGAAAAGTACAACTTTTTTCAAAGCTACCCAACAGCAAGGACGAGGACCATTAGCGAGGGGAAACAAAAATCCATAAATCACCCGGGGGAAACGTACCAATTCCCGCGGATAAAATGTCAACGAAACGGTGCGCCCGAAAGGACAACGATGGAGTGATCGACGGTGCAAAAGGCACCTCCCTCCCCCCGGATACAACAAAAACCACATAATTGGCCAAACACCATGTCGATATGAAAATCGAATAAATTTCCGTCAACAGCAGCCACGGCGCGCGGGTCGAGGTGCCCTTTTGTGCGCGTGTAGGGCGCTGTAAGGACAAACGATGCTGGCAAACAAATATCAAACGACAAGCAAGAAACAACACCTCCATCGCGAACCCGATGCTTTATACGTTGAACTCCACCTCGCCACGGTCAGTGACTTTTCCCCTTTTTGTTGTGACACGCACGAACGAAATGGAGCATAATTCAGTAGATGCGTGTGGCGGTGTCCACCCCGTCGCGGTCCGGGGTTTTCCCGAGGTTTCGGTGTGAATGTGTTGAATCATTGCTTAGTTGACATTTCATGAAAAGGTGTATATTCAACAATGGCCAGCAAAAAAAAGGCGACGATGGGACGGTATTGAATTGAACAGTGCTGGATCGTTCGTGAGTTGGGTAGGAATTCTGGAACACTAGCGAACAACTGACAAGGACAGTAAGTGAGCTAAACCGCAAAAGCTCACGAACCGAAAGACAATAATTGGTTCAAAGCGCATTAGCGTGTGGTAAAGTGTCACGCGATGGTTTTATTCGTATGTGGAGGTGTAAAGCGTGTTCGGAAATACACGACCAATAGTACCAAGTCTTGCAAATCAATTCGTAATAAAAAAAAATGTATTGCATCTAGAGTGAGACAAACATTTGGAATAATGTTCACGACTCTTTCGAAAAGTTACAAAATTATGATCTTTAAAATGTGCTTCGAAGCAGTAAAATTCTTATGGAGATGAACTAATGTAACAGGAGGGCTTATAATTGTTTGGCCTAACACATTTTTCGCGCTAAAAGTTTTATATTCATATCATATTTCGTTTGTACCAACCTTCAAACGAATTCTGTCCAAATTTGACTGCACTCGGGCCATAAAGAGCTAGAGCATTTTGTGTGTCGCAACTTTTGTATTTTGAATAAGCATGGAAAAGAAGGAATTTCGCGTGATGATAAAATATTAGTTTTTCAAGGGGAAAAATACAGTTGAAGCCAAAAATTGGTTTGATGAAGAGTCTTTGAACACTGTTCCACCAAAATCAACCATCAGATATTGGTATGCTAAATTTAAAAGTGGTGAAATGAGCACTGAGGACGATGAACACAGTGGACGCCCAAAAGAGGTGGTTACTGAGGAAAACATAAAAAAAAATCACACAATTATTAAAATCAACCGTAATAAAAAGTTGATCGAGATAGCTGACACCCTAAAGATGTCTAATGAACGTGTTGGACATATCGTTCACGAGTATTTGGATATGAGATAGCTCTGTGCAAAATGGCTGCCGCGTGAGCTCACATTTGACCAAAAAACAACAACGATTTGATGACTCGGTGCAGAGTTTGGAGCTGTTTGAGCAAAATAATTTCTAATTTTTCACTCCAAAGTCCAATAAAAGTCATCCGAGTGGACTGGACGCGATGAACCTGCTCCAAAGCGGGGAAAACGCAACAATCAGTTGGCAAGGTTATGGCGTCAGTTTGTTTTGGGATTCGCAAGGAATAATCTTCATCGACTATCTTGCGAAAGGAAAGACCATTAACAGCGACGATTAAACCAAGTTATCGGAGCGTTTGAAGGACGAAATCGCCAAAAAACGGCCACATTTGCAGGAAAAAAAGTTGTGTTTCGTCAAGACAACGCACCGTGCCACAAATCATTGAAAACAATGGCAAAAATTCATGAATTAGGCCACTAAATGCTTCGCCACCCACCGTATTTCGTAGATCTGGCTCCCAGTGACTAACTCCATTTTTCAGACCCCAAAGGGATGTCCTCTGAGAAGAAATATTCGTCGGATAAAGAGATGTTCGCAGAAACTGAGATTTTTTTTTTCAGACAGCGGACAAATACTACTACAAAAAGGGTATCGAAAAACTTAAAGACCGCTAAAATCGGTGTATCGCCCTTGAAGGGACGTATGTTGAATACAAAGAAATAATTTTGCCAAAAAAAAAAGTGTTTTACTGTCATAGGCCAAACAATTATCAGTCCACCTGTTAGATTGCTTTAAAATAGAATTTCAAAACTTCAAAACACACGTAAAGTAATTTTGTTTTCGTTAGAACGGCCTGGCCGTATCGACTTATTTTACCACGTAGCCGGATAGACAGTCCTTGCTACGGGGGATTGGTCCGGATGGGTTTTTGGTCCGGTCCGTTCGTGTGAAGACCGGCTCCGCTGCCATCATGCCACCGGGCCACCCCTTATTGAAGTCATTTTGAAGTAAACGAAATTATACTTATTATAAAAGAAGCATAAAGTTTTTTCTATTAATATTTGGACAATAAAGTAATAAAATACACAAATATCCTTTAATTAAAAAGAAACATCAGCACGATGCAGAATGTAAATTTATTTAAGGCTCTTTATATTTATGCGCCTTTAAACATATGCATCGTAATGAACTGATCGTCCTTCGTCCGTCAGCGATTAGGGCCAACTTTTTTGCCCAAACTAATTAATGTGAAAAGTTAGAATCCCACCGAGGATACACGTGTACGGCGAAAGTAATAGCTCGGTCCAGCTCGTTTTCTCTAACGAGCTGCTGAGGTCTGTGCTCGTCAATTCCCTACTGAGTGATGAAGTTTTGCACGCCATCGATCACAGAGGCAAAAGTTTTGCTAATGAATGACGTCACTAATCGATGTTTTATGGCACTAGCACTAGGTACCCGGATCTAGGTGGACGATCCGAGCACTGTGACTTTACAGGGTCACAAAACGAAACCAAAAATAAAAATTACAAAAAAAAGACTAAATATCATTAAATCATCGTTTAGGACGAATTATTGTGCTTTTGTGCTGTTGTTAGCCGCAAAAGCGTTCTAATGCAGGAAGAGTATTAGGAATGCTCCATTGCAAAAACCGGAACTGTGCAGTAAACAGTGGGAAGCTGCTGTAATATTGAAACAAAATTTCAAATGCAGCAACTTCCCACACAGCACAAGTTTAGCGGAGCCGCCACAACAAAACTTTAACTAAACCATCCCACGGCTGCAGAGGGTGCAGCAGCGCAAACACAACCCTGCACAGAAAAGGTCCGGAACGTCGCTAACGACTGAGTAAGTAAACAGTCGCGTGAAGGAACAGTGTCATCGAGTTAAGAAAAGAGTCTTACGCCATTACGCCGGCTTTCGGGTGATGCTAATGCTTTCACACCAGGTCACCAACCGTGCGCGCTTCCTTCGCTGTTGTTTTTCAAAGAGTGATTCATCGCAACGTTGCTGGGGAGATCAGAGGTGACATGTGCAATTCCGATCGCATGCCAACCAGAGTTGTAATCGACAGCGAACAGGGAACTCCTTCCTTTGTGCGTTTGTTTATCATGCATTCCGATCGTAGTGATCAGCGGGTAGCATAAAAATAGGTATCAGGAATGGCCATTGCCATGGTAAAAGCAAACCGTCGATTCCTACCAGCACGCGCATGGCAGCGATTCAAGATGTGTGGCATCATCCCACCGATCAATGACACTTCTGTTCGGTTGCTGTAGATTAAACACAGATACACTAAGCTTCCTCTACATTTTTTCACTATTTTTATTGCTGTTTGCCTCAACTACATTTTTAACGACATTTATAAACTTAGATATTTAATCGTTAATTTATTGCCTTCGCTCTAGCAATCTCCACCCAAACAGACAGCGATCAAGTCGAGAATCAGGCAGCGATCGTCGAAGTGTTGCACCGCTGGCTATCACCACGTGATATACCATGGCTTCCCATATTTGCATATTTATATTTGCTCCCCGCTTCTGTCACGCCAAACCCAAACAGCATTGAACTTGAGCGTGTGGCGTGCATTATGCCTTCCCGGATGTACGCACTTTTTCATGAGGCTTGGCGTATGGAAGACGAACTTGAAACGTTCTTCGTCACTAGCGTCCCCTTCCCAAAGATGCAAAAGCAAAACCTTAGACTCTCTCCCACTACACTAACTACGAGCCATCCAGCGCCGTCAAGTTCAGTCAAAATGGATTCAAATCGTAAATGGCGCACTGTTGGCCATCTCTTTCGAAACGGCAGTGCGCCTGGTGCGCTCGTTAGTGATGCAAAACGTCGACGAAGGCTGCTGTATTGTTTCTATCGCTGACCGGAACCAACGGCCTTGTGATTTGTAGCTACAGGCCAGTGCAATGCTTAGTAACTGCCGGTGGAACGTACGAAACATCAAGGGGGGAAGACCGTGACCAGCTGACGAGGGTCAAAAGGTACAGCAGCGCAAAGCATTGCTCGTATTGGTGGGAGATCTCACGTCTATCACGTGTATTGTCTATAGATGCCTTGGAATGACATCAAGTTGTTGCTGCTAGAACATACTTGACGCGGAGTTCCAATATCAAAAAGAACTTCTTTAGTAATTATAGATTTTTATTGTAAAATCGTCAACAGAAATTGCATTTCTATAAACTGTTAGTAAACCTATCCTCAATTTGAATAATTAAAACCAAACTGAAAGGACATCTTTTTTAATTGTTTGGGTCCCTCATTGGCCTCATCAACCTGAAACCTTGTAGCAATTAATTATGGTCTCTCTTGACATTTGCCAAAATTTCGACCTTCACAGCTATCTACTAAACTGTAACTTCACTAGGCACTCGCAACCCATCCGAATGCAAGCCGTCATCATGAATACGTAATTTGCACCACTGACGGAAGCGGTAAAGTGCAATGTCAAGAGGATTAAAATCCTTCACCATCGCTGTGACAGTTGTTTGCCCTCCAAGACAAGTTACGGGGATGCAAAATTCCACCGCACCATTAGGTGATACAGGCTGAGCTCAAACACGAAATGCATGAATGCAATTTATCACTTTATCTGCTACCATCGAAATCGAAGGTTGTGTGCGATTGATTGCACAACGCTTTACGCCACATAGGGGGATAAAGGGGCGCTGGCGCTGATGCGTGAAGGTGGTTAAATTCATATATCCAGTCGGAAGGCAACACAGCCAGTGCTATCACACACATTAATGGGGGTAGCAATATTCGCTTTATAGCACCGCGAATCTTTGCACTCAGCGCTGAGCTCACAATCAGTTGAAAAAGTGTACACTGAACGCGAATTACAGTTTATTGTTTCACATCTTGGTGTGAATGATCATTGCTTCTTCCTGTAACACAATATAACTGACGATATAACTCAGACGATATTTCACGTGTTTTCACCAAAACCTTTATTTCGAGAGTCCTTGTTCTTGTGTGTTTGTGTGGTGTCAGGGTTGTTACACGGATTAGCGGATCATGTTAACTCGGTGGGTTTAGGTTTAGGAACGCGCGTTGATTTCTTTCGCATTGTGCGAACATCCTGGCCCCTCAGAACCTACGTTCTGACTCACTGGTATAGGAAGAAGGCACAGCTTTACAATAGGACGGATATAGTTACCGGAAGCAGTTTTCAATGTGACAACTCGCGTGACTCCATCAGCACCGGGATGAAGCTTGATGATTCTGCCGATGGGCCAATGGAACGGACTCGTAGATTCATCCTTCACCAGCACAAGTTGTCCGATCTCGATGCTCACTGGTGCCTTGAGCCATTTCGAACGAGGCTGCAGGATGCTTAGATATTCAGCGCTCCATCGTTTCCATATCTGCTGTAGAAGTTTCTGCACGACATGATAGCGTTTGAGTCGGTTCATTGTCACCTCCTCGTAGTTTTTATCAGGAACCGCCTTCAGATTGCCACCAACAAGGAAGTGTCCTGGAGTGAGTGGCTCTAGGTCTGACGGGTCGTCGCTGAGAGGTACCAATGGCCGTGAATTGAGACAACATTCAATTTGACAAAGCAATGTCTCCATGTCATCTTGAGGAAGGGTCGTTCTACCAAGCACACGTACAAAGTGCTTTTGCGCTGATCGTATTGCTGATTCCCACAATCCACCGAAATGGGAGGCCTTGGGTGGATTGAAATGCCAATGAATTCCTTGTGAAGAGCCTTCCTGAATTATACTTTCGCGATGTTGTTTTCCAGTCACTAATGCTCGTAACTCTTTTGATGCACCGATGAAGTTGCGTCCGTTGTCGCTATAAACTTCGTTACACAGTCCCCGTCGAGCGACAAATCGGCGAAAGGCCTGGATAAACTTTGCTGTTGTAAGGTCCAGAACCAACTCCAAGTGCACAGCCTTAGTTGCAAAACATATAAATACAGCTACAAATGCTTTACCAGGTGCAGCACGACGATGAATCGGAGCCAGCGTGATGGGACCCCAATAGTCTACCCCGACGATTGCGAACGGCCGACTTGGAGTGATGCGTGTACGCGGAAGTTCAGCCATAAACTGCTCTAGGAGGCGAGGACGAGCACGGCAACAAGTTACGCATTCATGGCAAATGCGTTTTGCTAGGGATCTGGCCCCGATGATCCAGTACCGTTGACGAAGAATTGTCAATAATAGCTGCGGTGCGGCATGCAAATGTTTTTCATGCAGGTGTCTTACTAATAAAATCGAAAGTGGATGAGATGAGGTCAGTAGAATTTGATGCTTGGCGTCGTATGGTTGGTTAGATCGTGAGAGACGTCCACCAATGCGGATAAAGTTGTCAACTGACAAGAATGGATGAAACCATTTAAGTCGAGAGCTTGCTGACACTGGTGATTTCTGGTTGAGCTGGTACCATTCCCTTTCGAAGATTTCCTTTTGTACAACTTGTAGAATTATTGATTCAGCATTCAAGATTTCGTCTGCGCAGAGAACTGAAGTATCAGTTGTAGAACGAAGATTTTTCACGAATCGTAAACAGTATGCCAATACTCGTAGCAATCTCTTGTAGTTCGAGAATCTGGAGATCAGATTATTCATGAACTCAACCTGTTCGTGATCAGCGCATCGGGCAGCCGGAGTTGAACTAATAGTAACGCGAGTTTCGATGGACACTTCTGGTGGTAGCTCGGATGACAATTGTGGTTTAGGCCACTGTTCTTGTTGAAACTGCAGCCATGGAGGGCCGTGCCACCATTGGTCACAATTGATCAGCTCTGTGGAAGTTAGTCCGCGAGATATGTGATCAGCTGGATTTTCTAGTCCGCTTACGTGACTCCATATACAGCTGCTCGTTGCCTGTTGTATCTTCGCTACACGGTTACTGACGAAGGTGTTCCATTTTGATGGTGATGCTTGAATCCAATGAAGTGCGACAGTACTGTCAAGCCAAAAATAGCTTTCAACATCGAGCCGCATAGCGTGCTGAACCGACTTATACAATTCGCTGGCCAAGAGGGCACTGCAAAGTTCCAATCGTGGAATGCTAAGCGTCTTTAGAGGTGCGACTCGTGATCTAGCGGCAATCAATGAGATTTTAATTGTACCTTCCTGGTTTATTGATCGGAGATATGCACAAGTGCCGTATGCGACTTGAGAGGCATCTGCAAAAATGTGTAGTTGGACGCTAGTAGAGTTTGGTAGTAAGACGCATCGTTCAATTTGCAGTGAGTTTAGTTGAGGCAGTTCTTGTTGGAAGGTTAACCATTGCTGCTTGTACTGTGGTGGGAGTTCAGTATCCCATTCCCAACAGGAACCATCACTTGCCTTAAGCGTCCAAAGCGATTGCATGAATATTTTTGCTTTGGTGACCACTGGTCCCACAAGACCTATGGGATCAAACAGACGAGCTATGTTGGAAAGAGCGGAACGTTTTGTAATAGGTTGGATCTCTGTCAGAGAATTTATACCGTATGTCATAGTGTCGTTTAAAGGATGCCAGCGCAAGCCAAGGGTTTTGATGACTTGATCTCGCTCGAAACAAAATGACTCTTCATCCGCTAACCTTTCTTTCGAGATGCTCTGACGCACCTCTTCGTTGTTTGTGGCCCATTTTCGCAACGAGAAACCACCTTTTTCGACAAGCGTTGATAATTGTTGTATGATTTCGGTTGCTTCTTCTACAGTGGGTGATCCGGTCACCAAATCATCAACATAAAAATCCCTTTTTAGCACTTGGGCTGCCTTAGGATACTCGATGCCTTCATCATCAGCAAGTTGCGAGAGTACTCGCGTTGCAAGATATGGAGCACTAGCAGTGCCATAGGTTACCGTACAAAGTTTGTAGGTGTGAAGCGGTTCGGAAGGTGAAGACTTCCAAACGATGAGTTGCAGAGATGTATCACAGTCATCGACGAGGATCTGACGATACATCATCTTGATGTCAGCAATTATCATGATTGGATGTGTCCGTGCACGCATGATGATGGTTCGGATGTCGTCTTGTATGGTAGGCCCTACCATCAACGCATCATTTAATGAGACTCCACTAGCCGTTTTGCACGATGCGTCGAAAACAACACGGAGTTTTGTCGTCGCAGAATCAACTCGCGTCACTGCGTGATGCGGAAGATAGTAGTACTGTTTTGTTTTGTCTTCATACTCCTTCTCTGAAATACGTTTCATGTGACCCAGTTTGCTGTACTCGTCGATGAACGAACAGTACCCCACACGTAGTTCATCATTTTGGAAGCGAGTTTGTAGCAGATGAAACCGACGGACAGCTGTATTGCGGTTAGCAACTAACTTGGCGAGAATGTCTGTCTTCACCGGTAGCCTAACTACATATCGCCCAGAGGAAGTACGAGTAACCGTGTTCCGAAAGTGTTCTTCACACGCGGATTGCTCGCTCGTCAGATGGCTCGTTGAGTCTTCTTCTATTTCCCAGAATCGTTCCATGAGTTCATGGACTTCATTGACGCTTGTCGAAGCATGGTGAACTGAAATAGAATTAAAGCATGACATGAGCGTACTTACGACTGGCCCAGCGACAATCCATCCAAGTTCGGAATTGACAAGAGTGGGTCGATCTTTTCCGAGATGAATACGTCCTGATGGCTTCATGATGTCGTAAAAGATTTCTGCTCCGATGAGGACGTCAATTCGATCACTGCGATGGAAATAAGGGTCAGCCAGGAAGATGTTGCTCGGTATGTTCCATTCTGAAGTGTCGATCGACGAAAAGGGAAGGTTTTCCGTGACCTTCGGTAAGACGTAGAGTTGAAGATCGGCGAAGTATCGCCCGATCCGCGAGCGAAGTGTCGCTCGTATTCTGTATTTTGTTGTTGTAGTCGTGGAACTGATACCCGATATTTTGAGGTTTGTTTTCTCCTTGCGTGATTTGAGTTGCTGGGCTAAGTTTTCAGTAATGAAGCAGGTGTCACTTCCCGAATCTAGCAGCGCTCGTGCGATGTGTTCTGTACCGTCGTCGTCAACGAGAATTACTGTGGCAGTGGCCATCAAAGTCATTTTCTGAAGCCCAGACGACGTACAGGTGATCGACTCGACGACCGACGACGTAGCTGATGTGGTCGGAGTATCAGGATCTTTTAAGGTTGGTGAATCAACGTGCTGTTGCAGCAAAGACGGACATAGCTGGGTGTGATGGCGTTTGCGGCATTTCTTGCAGGTGCTAGATGATTTGCATTCTCGAGCTCGATGTCCAGGACGCATGCAGTTCAGACAGAGTTGGTGCTTTGTGACGAACTTTTCTTTTTCCTGTGAGGAAAGCTGAAAAAACTCAGTACACATGTATAGTGGATGGTGTTGAGAACAAAACGCACAATCTCTGTTGTTGGATGTGTGAGTGGCGAGGGCACGATGTTTTGTTGGTTTTTCCACTGTTGGTGTTGACACTTCTTCCAACACACTAATACGTCTGTAGATGAACGCAACCAGATCAGTGTACGTTTCCACATCCTTTTCCGCAGCGTATTCCTTCCAACCTCGTTTCGTAGTCGAATCCAGTTGGTTGCTAAGCATGTGGATGAGCAGTGTGTCCCATTGAGCGGTAGGTTCACCCAATTCTTTTAAGGCACTTACGTTGGCTTCAAAGTTTTCTACCACTTTTCGAAGTTCACTGGACGATTCCTTTTTGAGCGCAGCATTCTCGAACAATGCATCCAACAGGAACTGTTTGACCTTCTTCGGCTCATTGTAGTGCTTCAAAAGTAGCTGCCATGCGACATTGTAGTTTTTTTCACAGATAGGAATGTTTTGAATGAGCCGTAGAGCTGAGCCGGATAATGATGTACGCAGATAGTACAACTTCTGTGTGCCTGAGTAGTGGGGAGAACCGTGTATCATTGAGGCAAATATTGAATGAAAATTCATCCAATCCTTTGGATTGCCGTCAAAACTGGGCAATTTCATGTCTGGTAGCTTCACTTTTGAGACGGTTAATACATTCTTTTCGTCCTTCTCAATGGAGCTCAACAGTCTACCTTCAGCCTGGTAATATGCTTCTTCGACCGTTTGCCGAACAGCAAAATGATCTTTCTCTTTGCCCTCATCGAGTACTAATAGCTCATCCTGTATGGTGATGAAACGTTCATACAATTTTTTGAGGTTATCCCTACGTGCGCACACCTCTGTAGAAGATTTTGCGGCTCTTTCCGAAAATGATAAGATCGCATTAATTGACTGCTGCACTGCATCCAGCTGAAGTTTCAGCGACTTGATTTTACGCGCTTCCGCCATTCCGTTTGCTTGTATATCCGGTTCGAAGGACCAAAAATGACGATATAACTCAGACGATATTTCACGTGTTTTCACCAAAACCTTTATTTCGAGAGTCCTTGTTCTTGTGTGTTTGTGTGGTGTCAGGGTTGTTACACGGATTAGCGGATCATGTTAACTCGGTGGGTTTAGGTTTAGGAACGCTCGTTGATTTCTTTCGCATTGTGCGAACAATAACATTGTGCGTACTTTATGACAATTTTCGATTTGAAAAAAAAACAACGAGTTTGCCATCAAGGTTGGAAGATGGAAACTCATGGAAACTGATGGATGTTTATCAAGGGTGTAAAATTGGGGGCAGAAAGCGAATCAAAACACAGACAAAAAATTATCACACTTTTAAGAAAATGGAGAGCAGCAAAAAGGGAAAACAGCTTTACGCCTGATTCGTAAAGGTAAAATAGCGAGTCGCAAAATCTTCACTGCATAGCGAGTTCATGGGTATCCTGAATAGGCATCGTCCTTCCATATTTAAGTAGCTTACCTAAAAGGAGAAGAAAAAATAAAGAAAGTATTAGTAATTTGATCGATTAACGTAAATTATTTACTTTAATATTTTTAATTAAAGATACAATTAATTTCTTTATACAATTTAAAACATTTGTCATTTGTTTGAACACGTGTTACATAATTGGCAGGCATGACACCGATGGCCAGCCATATGCAAAACACATTTCAATTCTCGCAGACTAATTTCCTCTACCCGATGGGAAAATTTTCGCTTTGGCGACGCAATAAAACGCAGATGATTTATAGATACGGAGCTGCTACATGTCACTGACAACGGATTAAATAAACCATTTTTCGGGTTCCAACAGCAACGAAACGGAAGAAAAAACCATGAAACCCGCGATACGCCGGTAGTATTGGATGGCCGAAGAGAATACAAAGCAGGCTCGCAAAATGGCCCATGTACAAACGCCAATTCTATAGCGCCAAGCGTCTTTCAATTCCCATTCCACGCGAGAACTCCCATTAAATGTGTTCCATCCGATCGTTCTGCTCAGCATAACGCACACTGGTATGCTGGTGCTGGCAAATGACGCAGTTAGCATCCAACGGAACCCGTAACACGTGAAGTACGGAAAGCGAAAATAAGAGATTTAATTTTACGCTCCGATTCCGATGTAATAAGCAGGGAAGGTGAAGGAAAAATTATCTTGTAACAGATTCGTTACAAAGCCACGCATAAATTCAACAAACTGCCCCCCCCCCCCCCCCCCCCCGCCCCACCATTTATGTGTGCAACCCCCTTTGGCTATGGTTGACCTTATTGAGTGTGTGCGTTTTGATTTATCGGATTAGTTACCGGAATGATCCTCTAAGTACAGCGAGACCCCGATAGCTCGATTCGGCGTGGTCGATGAGGCGGAAAACCAAGACGCCATCCGCGAACGGCTCTCTCAATCGAACCATTAAGTCAATGCGGGGTGGCTGCTGACGTTAAATCACACTCGCCTAGTTGCGATCGTGTGACGCAATCTCATTAGTGGCGAGACAGTAGACGTAATGGTAGTGCACCGTTGTGACACGTTGGTGATGAAATTGGGAGAAAAATGTCTTTTCCCTTTCGGTGTGGGGATCTCACACCCTGTTTTGCGATCGCATGTTCGGGGGGGTTTGTGTTTACCGGCGCAAACAGTGTAAAAGGGGTTCAGTAAAGCGAGGCAAATATTCTTTACTTAATTGGAGGTGCAATTCTCAGCAGCAAGATGATGTTACAAAACGGTCAATATTATCTTAAGCCTGCTATCCCTTTGGATCGCAAGATCGTTTCCACTAATCAGAGCCCAAAATTGTAAACAACCACCATTTTAAAAATCCTTCGACACCACCGAAAGCATTGTTTAAGTTATGAGGTGATCATTTCACATTCCACCCGATATTTCACTTTCGGCAATGGAATGCGACGATGTACAGCCGTCTGATGGTCGATGGCTTTCACAGGCTGGCCGCGAACGTGAAGCAAACGAACGAACGAACGAACGAACATGGAAGATAAATATTTAACTAACCCATTTTCTGTGAGAGCGCCATGAAAAGCCAGGCAGTGGTGTGCCGGAATAACGCGGGAAAGACTCGCGACTCCAAGAAAAAGGAGTGTGTTTTCTGGGGGAATAATGTAAACCTTCTTACACTGCCTGACTTTCTTAAGAAGCTGCCAAGAATATTAAAGTATGTTTTACTACTGACCCACATTTGCCACAACACGCCGTTGGAGCAGAATTTTGGCGCATTTTAATGGGTTTTGTATGGTACTAAAACTATTTTCGATCCGCACCAATCGATTGCACACTGTTGCGAAGATGGTGTTGTGAAAGAGATGTTGAGTTTAAGATTTTATGTGGTATTTTTTTTTTGCTTTAGAAAAAAGGGCGTAAATTTGAATACTACGAGAAATAGGCAGCCAAGCGATTCCAAGCAAATCTTAATGGAATTTTTAAATAATACTACTTTTAAATAATATTTTCAGGCATTTACAAAATTATATTGTCATTAATGACATTTTCCAATTATTTGAATTGCTTGAGAAATTGGTTTTATATCGTTTAATTTTAACTGCAACTGCGCTGAATCTATAAAAAGCACTAGAAACTGCCGGACAAAACATGAAGCACAAAACTAGCTAGCGTCCCTTTCACTAGCGAAACCATGTTCTCCGCGCTCTGTGCTCCACTTTTGAATGATTTATGAAAGTTGCCTTTACCAACCCACCAAAACACACCCGTCATCACGCGGGCTGCATCAAACATGATGCACTTATGTCTAATCGTTCGCTGGTCTCCACCGGGATCCACCGAACCATCGCATACCACCGGTTGAGAGGCATCCCTCCCATCCCCATCGCGAGTGTTCGCGACTTTTGATTTCACCCGGGCTCCGGGTGCCGGGTAAAAACGGCACGCAATGCACCATGCACCACCATCCATGGGGTGGAGTGTGCAATCAGGCGATAAAACGTGCTCGCAATTCTAGTTATCTGTGTACCATTATCCCGCATGTGCCACCAGCACCTGCCGAGCGCTTTGTGGCGGGTTTTTATCAACACAAAAACCAACCGCCCCTGGGGATGGATTGGTGAGCCTGTCGCCTCAGTTCCGCTGCGTCCCAAACGAGACAGACGAGCGGAAAAAGTAGCAACAAATAGCAGCGAGCGAAAGGCGATCAGGAGGAGACGATTGTTTGAACAACTGCAGAGCGTCGTAGCTCCTTCTCCCCCGTTTGATGCGGGAAGCCGCCGTGCGGTCGTGCGGTCAGACATACATAGAAAACGAGTATGCCCCAAACAAAATGGGCAAAAGGTGTAGCTGACGTGATAACTCGAATGTCCACGCGCGGTTATATATCAAAACAGTAGCCCCCCGGGATCATTCCCCTAGTAGACGACCTACTAATCAACGTTGTACATCGTCGCCTATTTGTTCCGCGCACGGTGCCGCGCAATATCCGCCCCGTAACTCACCGGACAGCGGAACAAACGGACAAACACTTTCCATTGAGTGGGAGCTCTCCCGGTCCGGCGTGCATGTGACTATTTCAGTGTGGTAATTGATTTGAAAGATCGTTTAGATGCTCCGAAGTAGAAAACCATGTCTAAAGCAAACCCTTAAAATGGAGGTGACCACTCCATAAATCATTGAAGATCCTGTTCGACCGGCTTAATGCCCTAAACCAGAACCGGATACCTTCCATAAACTGAACGGATGAAAGCAGTACAAAAGCGCCAAAAGGCGAACTAACAAACTAAGCCATAAAACGAGATTGTTTTAGCCCGTGTACTGATTCGTACACGTGAGTCGAAGTCCAAATGCCGGATGTTCAATAAAACTGGGCACCACCACACACAGTGCTCATATCACGAAGCGGGAGTGAGGTGCAATTGCATTTCAAATGCATAGAGTCATAACTGTCACGAGATGTTTTCAAAAACAGAGACAACAACAGAAAAGCTGTGTACGCCCTCTGTGTAATTAGTCGTTAGGTTAAAAAAGGCCAGCGATTAAACGGGCTGCAGGTCGATAATAAGAGGCCATTTTTAATAACAACACATTGCACTGGTATTAAGTGAGCTGCAGTTTCACGCGAAATTTGCTATTGATAGTGTTGCATCCATCATTATTGATGGAAACGTTTTGGTTATTGTTCAACATTGTAAAACATTTACCCTTCTATTACTTTGTTTTTGTATTGTTTGTTTTGTTCTTAACATTTGTTCATCTTTTTTCCGTTTTAGTTTGTTCATTCTTCATTCTTGATTTATTGTTTTATAACTTTCTTGCAATGTTAATAATTTTTCTTAAATCTAAGATGTTTTATACATTAGTTCATTTCATTTTTTTGTTGTTGTTATTTTCTTTTAGTCTTATGATGTGTTTCTCTATTTTTATTAATTCATGTTATTCAAAAGAATATTAGCTGAGTTCAAAAAATCATTTTTATATTCTTATTGTATGATTCCACCATACTAAATACCAACCTCTATGCAAATCTTTCACAACAAAAGGCATTAATTTGCTCAAACACCCGCAACAAACACACAGCGAATGTGGGCGAGCTGCAGTGAACTGCACACGACGGCAAGCCACGTGAGTGCTTTAATTTCGTACAACACACGAACTTAGTCCGGAAATCCAGGATCGGGGACAGGCAAATTCGATCGGTGAGAGATTTCGTTTGACTAATTACGTTTGTTTGATACTGCTCTGCGGCATCGGGCTTTTTTTTCCTTTTCCACGTGCTAAATCACATTGTGCTGTGCATAAAGCCCGGATCACCAGTGTTGGGAATTGCATGGGGAAGTAGAGCAAAGCTCATAACGCCAGCGAACGGTGAGGGGTCAAGAAGAAACAAAATGAGCAAGAAGAAGGGATAAAGGCACACAATTTTCCCTTCAACACAAATGACCCACGATCACGATCGACGGTCGTACGGCGTGAAGGAGAGATGCCTGTCAGGTTGGTGTAAGTGAGCAATCGAAAGCGTACACGCGCGTTCGCACAACAATTAGCTTTCGGGCGTAAGCGCACGAACGCTTCTCGCAATTGCGTGAGTAAAAATGTAAAGCAGAACGCATTGATTTTTCTCGCCATCTTTCGAATAACAGCGGCGGCTGTTGAGTGATGGCGTTGTGAGGGTGGAATTGGAATTGAAACGTTTTTACGTTTGGATAGTGAGAAGTAAGGAAAGGTAGTAGCGTGTGTTACAAAATGAATGGGCAATAAAAACAAGCTAATCGAACGTTCCCACTCGTCTGTTTAGTGTAAGTACTCTTAATAAGCCTTAGCAACTTATTTAACTGATTGTTATTTATTTAACTTATTTTTTTAATTGTAAGCAAACAAATAAATTAACTACAAAATTAAAAAAAATGTACTTGTAAATATATTGGATAACAAACGGAGTATAAAACAAAACGAGTAAAGACATTTTAAACACACCACTCTAAAATTCCACTTGAAAGGTCATTTAAGACGTCACTGGAGCTCATTTTAAACCCAAAAAAAGGAACTTATTTTTCTTTTTCGACACCATAAACGGAACAGCAAGAACCGAAGTTACGTAAGACGATCGTGTTGGGTTGTGATGGCAAAAAAGGTTTTCCACTTTCCACAGGTTTCGTTCTCCAGCTACGTGTGTCCACAGCATGGTCCGATTTTTGCACCCAGCAACTAAAAAAGGGGAACACCTTCCACTCGACCGCAAGAAACATTACGTCAGCAGGCGCATGATGACGTATTTGGAACTGTTATCGTACTGTTCCGGTTCAGTCGACGATGAATCCGACAGTTTCCAGGCGTTCCTCAAACGCAGTGTGTGCTCACTAAACGGAAGTGGAAGCGGAATAGTTCGAATGGCACAACAACATAATGGAAAACAGCAAAGAAATGCCCGATTTGATAACAAAATGCAACATTATCGAGGCTAAATATAAAGCTGACAAAAGCGACATCGTGTCGCTCACTCGACTGGAAGGCATACAATTGCACACGCCAAAACCAACCGATGACGCTGGCAGACGCTCAGTGCATTGTGAAAATGCTCTATTTTCCATCATTCGTGTTTTACGGTTCGGTTTAAGGCTTTCGTAATTATTAGACAGGCGACAAAAGGACAAAACAAGATAAGCTTGGTTCTTTTTGGAGCAGGAGGTGATTCGAACGAGCAAGAATAATTATTGGGCGAAATGGCACGTGTGAACGGAGACCCCTTTTTCGGTGTGCCTTCGATACCTGCCGTCCAGAACGATGCAAACGTGCGGAAAGCACTCAACGTAGAAGCAAAGCAGCACGCCAAAGCAAACAACCCATTGCACAACGCTGGCAGCCCAGCACTATAAAGTACGAATCGCACAGTTATCGTAATCACCCGGCAAAGGTGCCCCCCCCCCGGCATGGGTGAGTTTTATCTTCGCTACGAGCGCACGATGACATTCGCAATGTGAAGTTGTTACCTGTTTTTTTTTTTTGCTACTTTATCACCGTATACTTCTTTTCATGTTTGTTTGTTTGATGTCAATGCCAAAAAAGGGCTTCCGATTATCCCAAAGGTTGACAGCAGGCGGCCAAGGTCGGAACCTATCGGAAATGTCTCAATAATCATCGAGAAAGGTGGTGACACTAAATGTGTGTGTTTGCTATCGAACTGGCAAGGTAACACACAAGACAGCGTGTGGAATTCGTTTGATACGCCTTGTGCCGGGACCGGTAGTGCGAATGATTGACAGGTTTTGTTTGCAAATGGAATTAAAATTGAGTTCCGCTCACCCTTCATCTACGTGGAAGGTGATAAATTATACGACCCAGATGGTCTACGTGTAGAAGGTTGTGTGAGACTAGAGTTCGAGATACTATTTCTGGAAATGAATCGGGATATAGAGTAGGAGAGTTCATTAAAGAAAGAGTTTTAATTTCGAATGCCTTAAACATGCCTATATATCCAATAAGGCTTCAAATACTAAGCGTTTTAAACGTTTTTCATTAATTGTCACTTTACAAACAATTTGGAAGTCCTGTATTATGTTCTAACACGTTTTTGAGTTTATACTACAAAAAAGATTTGTAAAAATTTTGCACCCAACTAGTGTAGAATTGACAGTTTCGATCAAAATGACTGGTAGTTATTTATTTATTTATATCTTCATTATTACGGCTTTCGCCGTATTATAAAATGACTAGTAGTTCTAGTATTAAAAATTCTTAAACTTACTTCTATTTTAACCGTAAAAAAACAGAATTAGAAAATAGAGTAGAATTAAATATAGATATATTGGAATCGAGCTTGTTTATGTGTTACTCTTCACACTTGCATCTTAACTTCTAACACCGGGTTGTATATGATACTATACGACACGATATAACACGAAGGGTATATAGCAATATCTGATGTCTCAATAAATTCAAAGGTACAAAGGCTTATCATCTTGGACAAAATAAGCCCCCATAACCCATTCTCGGGCAATTCTTTATTAACAAACAATACTTAATCCTGCATACAATATGTAAGATATTTATGGACTTGGAGTTATCGTAAGAAATTATTTTACAAGGATTGTACGAATTTTGAAATAAATTAAAACTAAACCGATGTCAGTGCAACGCTTGACAAGTAACAGTCATGCGTCTGTTTTTTTTTCATTATGCTACTAATCATTTGAATTGTTGTTAACATTGGAGTTCTTTGATGTTTCGTATCTGCTACAACAACTCGAGTCGTACGTTACCTCCCACTTTGGATGTTAAGATTTATTTTACAAGTTTTAAAATCAGTTGAAGGTGCCTTTATTGCAATAGACATGTAATCCAGCATCAAACAAAATTGCAACCTGTCAAAAGAAGCCATAAACTAACACCAAACACATGAAAACCCCGTCGAAAGTCAAATCATTACTAATCTAACGACATTCAATACGCTTGGAAGCTTCCACCACCACGATAATATAAAATTCTTGTGACATTCAGCAGGACATGAGAAACACCCGAACCCGCTTTTCAACCGCAAACCGTCTGTTGCTGACTGGTGCAGAGGTTAAATCACGTCCCAAAGACATCCGCAGTCGCGCCAATCCGCAACGCCAAGCGTGTGTTGCCAAACCGTCCGGTTACGACGGGTGTACGACCGTATCGGATTACTGTCATCGATGGGCCAACCTGTCGAATCTCACGCACACCACAAACACCGCCAAGGCTAATCGGGTCCTCCAGTTTGGCAATCCATTTCGAGCTAGCTGCTGACATCTCCGGTCCGGACCTGTTCCGGTGAATGACCGGGTTTGCTAATGGTGTTCCCTTGGCGAAGGTTGTGATCACTTGATGACGAACACCAAGAAGGAATGCACTGCAAATAGACGTGTGTGGATGCCTTTTCTTTTCTTTCCCCTCCCCGAATTGCTCACACAACTAACCATAAAGCTTAGAGTGTCACACGCAACATAAAGAGCAACCCCGTAATCATCATTCTAAAATCCACCGCACGGTTTCGGAGGACGGCGTGACGGCACATGAACATAAATTGTCCAAAACGAACTAACGGGACAAAAAATGCCGATCACCGATGGTTCGAACAACCGTCTGGTTGTGGTGCTCGTGGCTAAGAATAGAGTGGCCGCACTTGTCGGCAAAACGGGGGAAAGAAAGCAAACCACTACGCTAAGCTGGCGCGGGGCACAGACGAACATCAGGGAATGTCATTAAAAATAAACCGTCCATTCCGTCAGTTCCATTGCCCTGCCGGTTCCACTTATCCCTTGTTGGGGGGGATGGCGGAAAAATCACGGAACACCGAAGGGTGTGTGGATGGAAATTTCAGTGTCAAATGCGTTGCATAGTTGGGGTGTATGTGATGATGCCTTAGACAAACACGGAATTGATTCCACGATGCTATGCCGCACCGTCAGCGATTGGAAAATGTTTAGCAAAGACCGTGCCGGTGCGCGATCGGGTGTTTTGAAATTCTCAAACGGCCAAACATGTGTGAGGTACATATCAAAACATGGAAATTCGTTCAAATGACGGCGGTTCGGGTTGGGGGAAAAAACATCTTTCGTTAAAATCATTCGATACCGTAGCTTGTACAAAATGTTGTCAGACGTGTGATTCCGATTTTATGAGTCCATCCATTACATTCTCTGGGGATTCCTTGCTTCGCTGCCATTCCATCGCCACCTGGTCCACATTTCCATGGGGAAAGCATCAATCCACCCAGCTAGAGAAAAAACATTCCCAGCAAGAACAACATTATTCAGGGCCACAACAACCAAAAGCAACTTCGTGCGGAATTCTTGCCCGAAATGCGGAAACCGCTGGCGAGTCCAGTTGCGAGCGAGTCTCAGGAACGACCGGAAATCTTCGAGCGGGTGAGCGGGTTTTCACACACGCAACATCTTAGAACTACGGATCGGTACGGTACAAAGGTAGAGCTAAAAATAGTTCAAGGTTGCGGGCGGTACTGGGCACAGGGTTGGAAATGGAAATTTGGAAATCCGATCGCAAACCCAAACATGGAGCAATGCTATTTTTAGGGTCACCGGACCCGTGTCTCTATGCGATACGCTCTTAGACGGTCCAAAAAGTATTACGTAAATTGTGGAGGAAGAAACACACACATCGAGCAAAATCGATACAGCTCGCTTGAAGAGGCACGATGATGACGTCCATAGATTTGTGTATTCTTTAAAATAAATCCATAGATTAAACAGCTAAGGCTTAATTTTTTCATCACAGTTCTAGAGCGTCATTGAGAGTGGCCAATATGGTACAATTATTATTTTTGTTTATTTCGAACTAGAGGTTGATCAATGATCTTCACATTTTCTTTGGAATAAGTTGGAAAATTCGGAATTCTAGTAAATATTAAAAAATCAAGGGGAGTAAGTCAGTATTGCAAAAGGCTTCAAACTGCAATGCAATAAATACGTCTTGTCGAGATATATTGACGATAAAAATACGATTACTTATTCATTTACAAGCAATAAGTACTAGAAAATCGTGTAAGACCTATTGCACACTACCATCGTTCATTGATAAATTAATTCATTGCACACACACAGAAACACTCCCCAAACAAATACCCGTCCTTGCGGTCACGCTCGAAGACAACCGCACCAGACAGTTCCCGGCTAAGCGTACCACCCCATGTTGTCCACCCAAACTGGGTCATGTGGTCATTTGTGTGCGCCCTGTGGACGTCGAATGAATGGAAAGTGGCGTAGACCAGCACATCACATCAATCGGGTGCCCCCAAGCAGAAAGAATTTGTTGTCATTGTCACGCAGCGTTATAGACGAGGTGTGCATGCTCTGTCTCTCTGTTCGTTTTTAAACAGTCTTAGATACTCCATTCTTAAAACGCCGGAATGGGGAAGTTGAAGATATAAAGCCGCCCGTTGAGAATGGTATAAATGAACCCCATTCTATGTTGTGCCCCATCACATCGACAGCGAAAAAAAAGCACATCCGGCTCAAGCATACGGACGGGGCGCAGTTGATCAAACGGAAAAGGGAAGCAGGCAGGGGATGTGGGGATAACTGGCAAGAGCTCATATTCTTGCGTCCATAAATATAACTTTATCTTTTTCAGCCCAAACATTGATAGCAATAGAGCAAACCCTACCAAACGGATCACGCATTCGTTGAGGAACTCTGTGGAATGGCATTCGTTTGCCTCGACTGAGACTGTGTCGCTGCACCGCATCCGATCAACGGTTCAACCACAGTGCATACCTTTTGTCTATGCAAATGAGTTGAACTTCACATACACCAACAGCAACGAATATCTTTTCTCGCCGGTCGTCGTCACGGTTCATTGACACGTGCGTACACCGCTCGCCCTTGCTTAGAAGGGCAAAAAACGACACGTAATCACGGCTGATTATAATGGAGACCGCGAGACCGGGTTTGTGTCCAAGCTGATTGCTGGCTCTATTCCGAACCGGTCAAGGGGGGGGATCGTTGTTTTTTTTATCTCTCTCCACACTGCAAAACCCCGTGCTGTGCATATTATTAAACCCTCGGCAGGGTCGTTTGGAGAGGTGTTTAGATTGACGATTGTTAGTTCCGTTTCAAGATTAAAATCAATGAGTTGCTGAGAAGGTTTTGTCGTCAGGCTGTGCAATCAACTTCATTGAACTATTGAACTTCACTTCGAGTGGATTTTGCGAGAGAATGGTGTGGATGAACAGTGGAAATTATGTAACAAAGTTAGAAATAACTTTACAAACAAAAATATTGTAATAAATAAAAAAAAATATCATCAACATGTTGATTTTATTATATCTCAACAATCGGGAAGATATTTAATACTAATATTGTTTAATGGGGCGGCCTGGTGGCATGATGGTAGCGGTGCCGGTCTTCACACGAACGGCCCGGACCAAAATCCCATCCGGACCAATCCCCCGTAGCAAGGACTGACTATCCTGCTACGTGGTAAAATAAGTCGATACAGCCAGGCCGTTCTAACAAAAACAAAAAAAAAATTGTTTAATCCAATATTTTTATATAAATTAATTTCAACCATCAACCAGACGAGATATAGTCTCTTGACCTCTGGAACTTCTGGAAATCTTCCTCGCGCATAGTGGAGATCTCAATCCATATGAGCTTCACGATCAAATCAGGTTTTTTGTTGTTATACCAAGTTATTTAACCAACGTTGAAAGATCAAAAATCTGACAGATGTAGATCAGTAACTTAAACGAACAGAGTTGACTTTGTGAAATTTTGTGACAACCTTTAAATATATTATATTTATTAATATAATTAAACAGTCTGTGGATTAGTGATAGTGATTCAATCCCTAAAAATATAAAGCACAAAGCATATAAAATTTCTGTACTGTATGAAATAGTTCAACACACTTTTTCTAGAAACAACTTTATCCTTGAAGTAAGCAAATCAACAAAATAAAATAATGTTAAACAAGCAAACAAAAATATCCTCCTTTTTTTGGCACGAAGTTAAAGAAAAACTTCGTTTCCTTTCGATCAGTCTTCTCGGTTCGAATTCCATCCCACCCCAACCAAACTGGCCATTTTCTCCTCCATCTCCAACTGCTTGTGACCCAGATAACTCTGCCCGCCATGTCAAAACAACAATCACCGCGGAGCGGTCTTGTTCTTGACACTTGTCCCTTGCGGCTATGGGAAGGACCGAAACGCCACCGCATTAGAACGAGTGTAGTAAGGGTGGATCGTTAGCATTAATTCCACTTATTTTATTCCACCTACCGAAGCGCTTCTAACGTAGACAGCGCGTTGTTGAGTGGAGATTCTGAATATTCCTGTGTCGAATGGTAAGCGACATGCACCCCGGAAATATCTCGCTTATTTTCCAAACCAATCAACTGTGCGCGGTCCTGTATCGCGCTACCCGGCGTCGTGCCATTTTCGGTGTACGGTTTGAAGAAAAAGAGCATTTTCATTAATTACAGCCTCGCACATTCTGTGTCGTTACGGTCAAATGCAGCCTCCACCGCAGTGTAAGTGTAAGTGTGTTCTAGTCGCGATAAACCGTGGCACACGTCATCTCCGTTGGCGTGTACATTCGCGTGCGTGTACCGCCGATGACAGTTCACCGTCGATCATAATAGCAACCAGCTCGGATCGGTTGTCACTGGGGCGAGTTTTGGGGTGGTTTCGGCCATATGGTGTTGGTGTATGCTACAACCACTGCACAATCGTATCATTGACCACGGTGGTGTTGGTGCAGTCAATTTGTTTCATTCTTTTTTTCATTATCCGATGCATCTTCTACTTGATCGTACAGCAGCTGATGTATCGTTCGCTGTTTTTTTTATCATTTAGCGACGCAGACAGAACAGCGATGAACGCATGCAGCAATGCATGACACAATCCCTGAACAGCTGAATTGATACGCTACTAAACTAATACTTGCACAGCGCTGTATAATAAAGAAAAGGTATATAGAACAGGTCTATAAATATGGTGGCTCATGCATATGTATGAACATTCTCTTTTCATCCTGTTTTGGGAATTTGTTCAAGGCGGGCACAAAATGGAGAACAACATTTTACGGCGATCAAAAGAATCATTCCCCCAAAAATAAAAGTTTCTAAAAGTACGTATTAAACATGTTTAAACCATCGATCAATTCGGCTTACAGCATAAGCATGACAATCAACGTTTGATCTTTAATTCGCTGTACTATTTCATGAAATGATACTTTTATAAAATATAAATAAATAAATGATTACTATTGCTCTACAGAGGCTTCGAGTCGTGAAGGTCACTCAAACATGTTTAGTACTCTTCGGCAGCGACTCCTACCCGGCTTGTATGGAAGAAAAGAAATTAAGAAAAATAATCGTAACAACATCGTTTCATAAATGAGATCGTAGCAATCACAGGCCACGGTACGCACTCAGCAAACGCATATACAACAAAAGCCAATGCCGACGTCACAGAAAACGGATTCATGCTATGTAAACTGGTTTGAATTTTACAATGACGCAAGGTTGCGACCGTTTCAAGGTTGGTTGTGGTCAGTCTCCTCTTGTCTGCGAGTTTCGTGACGTTCGCTCTTCTGCGATATTTGCGACGCTTGAACACCATCACCACCTCCGGTGGGTCCCTCCTTCCGAACAACCACAACAAGCCGCTTAACTGCCGGTGGCTAAACTGGCACGGGCCAGAGCCTTTCACGCGACCTTTTCGGTGGGCTGCTTCGCATCCGAGCAGCAGAACGCGCTCGCTAGGATCGGTCTCACACGAAGGACGTCATCATGTAGGCAGTTTAATCGGTTCTGGTTTGTGGCAAGCAGCAAACTCCAAATGCAAACGAAAGGGGTTTTGGGCCAAATTGTTTAAATATTTTTTTGCTGTTGCTGCTACGGGTCGGCTTTTTGGCGACACCGGCAATAACCTCGCATTGTCAAAAAAAAAAGACAGGATTGAGGGTTTTTTGTCCTTCTTCTTTCGTTAGTCTCTTTAGTTGGCAAACATATCCGCTGAAGCGGCATTTACAAACCATTACATCCGTTGACGCATTGGAAGTTTTTGCTTTGATTTGCGGCAGTTTAATAAGTTTTTTTCGCTAGTTTTCCTAAACATAAAAGTACGGCAAAGCGTTTATTGTTTGTTGCCAAAATGTTTAAAGATGAGACACGGCTTGCTTACGGTCAAGAGTTGTCCAATAATTACGAAACGCGACTCATCGTTTTATGGACAAAGAGAGTTTATCTTCAACGACTACCGAAAATGTTCCAAAGCAGTCATGTAAACAACCGAATTCTCGAATAAGTGATAATTAAATGAGCTGTTTTGTTTAGCACCTGCTCAAAATGGTTGATGAATATCGAGGAAGTGTAAGAAATGCAGCCAAGGTTTGGTTCACCGTTTTGGGATAAATTTTTCGATCAAAAGAAATATTAACATAGTGATGTAAACTATTCCTACCGGTTCCATTTTGGTCATTAAAAGTAATGCAAGAATGAAAAAAAAGTGCAAAAAATACTATTTACTGTCTAATTCCATTATTATTCTCAAGATAATAAAAATGAGGTCAGTTAAGTGTAAAAAAACCGAACTATAAGGTATTAAGCTTGTAAGGCTATTAATCTGTCTCGTTAATTCCAATAACTATGTAAGAAATTTTGAAACTCTCAACCACCCGAAACTGACTTTAAACTGTCCCAAAAAATCACTCAAACTATCATCAAAACTGACCATAAAAATTGATAGTGTTTTGAGAATCAGATTTATGGTTCTTAAAGAAGCTTTGAACTGTAAGAATGACCCTGAATCACTATTTCAAAAATTCGTGGCTGCTCTCAACTCATAGATTCTTAAATCGTCAGATTCATGAAACCTCAAAGAATATTAGTTGCTAGTCTAACAATCAGTACTTGGGTTATTACACCAGTACATAATTTATTATATTACGTATTTCACTTATTTCGCAATAATTGTACTATAATTATTAGCAGAAATCATGCTGATGTCTCCCAAATATCAAGTTACTATCTTTAAACATCCGTTTGTATGTTAGATTTCTAAATAATAATAATAATATAAGATTAATATATATATAATAATAATAATATAAGACTAATATATATAAGATTATATATAATAGTAATATTAGATTTCTAAAGAGTTTTAGAATAATTTGTAGCACCACAAAGCAAATTATACGATATGTGCCGATTTTTTGGAAGAGTTTTCCAGTAAATTATCCTTACTTTTGCAAAAACGTAAAAAACGCATTTTTTCTGAATAAATGACAGAAATCTTCGTACAGTTTAATGTCCTTTGTGTAACCTGTAGAACAATATGTCCGAATGTCCGAATGGAATCTTTCAACGTTGTTAGGTGAGCTAGTTTCATCATCATCACACCGCATCAAATGTGCTGACATGTGCCATCAATACAACGGGGAAAAACGCACGTGCCAAACGGTGCAACTACCGTGCGCACATACAACAAAAGACACCCACATTTGCCGACCAAGAGCGGACACTTGTCCAGAACAGTTAGGCTGTAACGAAATACACCTTCTTCATACGTGTGCCCCCGACACAATTAGTTCCCGCTCTGCAGCAGCAGCTGCGCAATAAATAAGAAAGCATCGGCAAATGATGATGAAGTCGTGTAGGTATGTCACAATAACACAAGCACCCCAACTTCATTACACGTGGAATAAATGTGCACCGTACCGCGAACTTACCTATTGCTGTGCTCCTGGAAGGAGCCGCCGTCCAGCAGACGGATCTTCGCAAACAGCACCGCATTCAGGAACGGTACCTCCACCAGCTCCTCCAGGTGGAGTTCCACCGAGAACTTGTACTTTTTCTTCTTCATCATAAATGCCATTCCTGGGGCGCCGGGCCCTATTAGTGTCATTCACGACGATACGGTATAGTGTTGGGGAGTAGTACCAGTGCCGTCCGGAAACTGCTGCCACCAGCCAGCCACTCGCTCGCTCGCACACTCTCGTCCTCGATCGGAGGATTCCTTTTTCTACTGGCGATTCACTGCGCTTGAGCTACTACCGCATCGGTAGGATACTGATCACTTGCTGTAGAATGTTGCACTTATACTGCAGCTTCACAATCGCGCATTAGGCTTACATGTAGAATTATGTGGTCATACACAGCGCCGGAGACCAATCACTCCACTGCACTATATTTCCTTCCTACATTCACTCACTCACTCACTCACGTGCTGTAACGCAATTAGAGAAAAAACACAGATGAAGGAATATTATCACACCTGTATCGCTTTATCCTCCCGCTTCTGTAATTAAAGATCAGTTTTCACTGAAACGACTAAAGGTAGTAGCGCCTTTCCCGTAATGACGATGGCGGTACGATTTTATTGACATTCCTGGACACGAACTGTTTCTGAAAAGATAAAAGAGGGATAAAACGGCATTAGATAAAAGGCAAAGGATTTATCCACGATCGAAATTATAGATAGTAGTTTGTGACAAAATTTGTCGAACGTATCAAAGGTTAATGTTAATAGGGAGAAGAAACGCGTCCGCACCTAAAGGCGTCACATTATCTACTGCTGTTGCTATCTCCAATCCAAATGGGCTGTCCTGCGCACCCTTTGGAACGTTCCAAACGAAAGGATGAAATGAATTATCACCTTCCAATATCGCGCACACGATAATCCATCAACAAAACCTCAACCGAAACCGGTTGACAGCTCCAATCACGAACGTTTATCAACGGTGCAGAAACAAAAGGGACAGGGTTGCACACACGGTTGCACCGAATCGTACCGCGCCAGATCCGGTATTAATGCCGGAAAATATTAAACAAATCAAACCCAGCCGCGGTAACACATCCGGTTTCTGATAATAAAGAAGAAACTTATCGCACTTTGTTGGGGAAGACCCTTCCTGCAAAACTTGCCCGTCTTTTTTGTCTTCCTAGTTGCTAATACTACCAAATGCCAAATGAATTTATCTGCCTTGTTTATACTAAACGCGGGTAACGCGCCGAATGTGACGAAACGTTAGAAAATGGGTGCGGGTTTGGGTTATCATTGCTATCAAAGGTTTTCCACCGATGTTTTACTGGAACGCAAATTGTGATTACGAAACTAATTTCGGTTTGCAAACAATACTGATAAGCGCCAGTGTGTCGAAACAAACCAAACATGATCTTGAACTTTGATCAAGTTCGAAGAAAGACTGAAAAGAATAAGTAAGTGAAGAGAATACATTAAATAAATCATCAAACATTTGAAAAAACTTTAATTAACATCGTGAAATGAAAAAATAAATGCAATAACTTATCAAAACGAAGTTAACCATGTTGGGTGATCGCAAGCGAAATTACCGAAACGAACAATCATGATAACTTGAGTTGAATCACTCCCCAGCGGTAATTAGAGCGAGTGGAGAATGAAGCATTATTTTGCTCATTCTCATTCTTCCCCTCACGGGCAATGTTTATCAGCATTTTTATCACACAGTCGTAAATTATTCGTACCTCATTCCCTCCCTCCTTATATCTCTTCCCCTGAAAGGTGCCAACCCCGGCGGAACACCGATAACGCATCAAGAGGCACAACAATTTCCTGTAAAACGACAATGGCTTTATCGCACTTTGCTAAGTGCATCGGTAACGCTAAAGGATGAATCACAAACGCTTCGCTCTAAAGGTGCGAACTTTTTGGGACAATATTTGTTCACTTTCAAAGCTCCAGATGATTCGGGAAGATCATCTTTGGGAAGAAAAAAATTAGAAAATATTGAGGCCAGTTCATAACGATACTTTTAACAGACAGTCTTGATTTATGTTCTGTGTTTTTCGTTGTTCATCTAAAGTAAAGCAAATGCTGCATAATCATTCATCAACACCATGCTAACACACGTTCTTCCGCTCCCTGTACAGCGCCCGTCGGCGAACAGCACACAATCTGCATTCAATTACATTGAATTCTTTCGCAAATCAAGACCACATTCCAGCGTGTGCACAAATTGCCCTTCCGCCAGAGATGGTCAATTGAAAAATGACACAAAAATGTGCTTACCACACCGAGAGCGCGAACCGTTGTGTAAGTGGGGGCACACACACAGCGAACAAAAAAAAAGTATAGGAACCCTCTCCAGACGACCGACTGTCCCAATCCGATCTGTGCCTGTCCGACTTCCTTCCTTCCGAGTGGCAGAAAGGCATGAGGCAAAGCGAAATTCCTGCTGCCAAATTACCATTCTAGGATTAAAACGACTAGCACGTCTCCATAAAACGCAAGCCGCAATAGCGTGACAGCAGATCGTTTCCTCCCCATTGGACTGGCCGGCCCCTTCCTACCACCTTCCTGTGCCCGAGCGAAGGTTAGGGAAGGCCGGAAATCTAACCACACATTTTTCTGCTGCTTGCGCAATATGCGGCATCGTATAAATCATCGCGACAAGTGACACAGTGAGAACGAGCGCACACATGGGGCCAAACCGGAGGAAGCGCACTTGTTGCTAAAGTCATTAATGGCCATACCAAATGGTAGCTAACGTGTGCAATATTATGATCCCAGCATGGATAATACATTTAAAAAATTGTAAAAAGTAACAAGAACATGCATTTGTACTACAGCGGCGTAGTTCGAAAATCGATTCCCTTCTTTTAATGAGACCCCAAATTCCTTACCACAAATCTAAGCTAAGGGGAAACGATAACTCCTGCTCTAGTGCACTAAATCAAACACTAACAGATGGTCAAATAGGTCATGTGGAGCGTGTGTGAGGAAGCAACACCATGCCCTAGAAGAGGAAAGTAAAATAAACACAACCAACGGGAAAACTTCTGGAAAACACAGGTTACACCCGGCTCCACAGTGTTATCCCATCCCTGGCCACATCGGTTACAGTGTGGCGTAACACAAGGGGTTGCGTTGTCATGGTCTGACCGCGTCGCACGTCTTGGTCAACGTCAATCTTTGGCGTTACCACGTTCCGATGACTGCGGTTGGCCACCAAATATCATCCGGAATGACTTGAGCTAAATAAACCAAAACACACTGTGCCCAAGCGAGAACCACAGTGTGTGTAATATGTTTAATTAACACACAAAATCAAGTCTTTAAATCGACAATTTATTATGAGAACATGCTGCAGCTTTATCGTGCTGGCTTTTAATGAATTAATTTAATTATAAATACACACCATTTTTTCCGTCAACTTGACAAAAAAAAACTAAACAATTCTAAAATTATTCGCCACTCTGTTTAATTTAACAAAAGTCGCGTTAAAACGCTTGATGCATCGCGATGCACGGACACGCGATCCGTACGGGAATTACGCCAAAACGGAAACACTCCAATTATCCCCGATGCAGTGGGCAAACTCCATCGGGAGCAAGAGGTCAGTTGCGTTTCGCTTGGTACAACAGCTACAGCAACTCCAAACACGCACTCCTATGGGACGGAATGTTTGGACGTTGTCCAGAACATCTCGCTTGTTTACCTCGCTGTTGACCTGTCCATATGGTCACGAGCGTGTGTTTACCTTCGCGAATAGGATTACAGTGTTGGTTTAGTGAACTCACGAAGACGGGAATAGTTAGGGTAGGTAATTTTTTGTTTCATGTAGATAGATAAATAAACCTTTATACGTTCCACAGTCACACTAGCGTCACTAGTTCCACGTCGCGGGAATGGTTCAAGTTGGACCACAAAAAAAACGCAAGCTGCATTGGTTTTTTCCTTCCGAACAGGGAAGAAATTTCGAAATAGGCCATATGACGTGACGATAATTATACTAATGTACTAATAAACCATTCTAACGTGCTAGGCCACCACTGTCTGTGATATATGCCAGGTGTAGGTACCGCAGGTCCAACGGGGAAGCAAAGGGAAATCGGCCACGTTATCTATACGTGTTTTCTTCTACGTCAACCCCACACACACACCCTGGAGATAGTGAAGTGCGTTAGGGTTTGGGCGTCGTTCTATCTATCGTGCTTCCCGGGTGGTGGGAACGCTAACGCTCCTCCCACCTTTGGTAATGACATTCCGGCGAGGACACCTTCAGTTTTATCAGTTGACCATAATCGGTAATTAAACCTCTAGCTCCACTCCCCCACCTCGTAAAACTTCTTCCTCCATCAACGCGCACTGTCAAGTGTGTGTTTGTGTGAGGAAATAAAGATGAAAAATCCGATCCGATGGGTCCACACCGGTGGTTCACCGTGCGGCATTAGGTGCGATACGGAATGTGTGTTTACTTATCAAGTTCAAAGGCGTTGAAGGCGTGCGTTACAAGTGAGCGTGTGTGTGTACGTGATAAGCGCTTACCACTCAATGACCATTTGGAAAATGCATTGTAACAAGTGCACATGGACAAAGCCTAGCACTTCTGCTGCAATCACAGCATATAGAGCTTTGATTTCCGGGTGAACCGATCGTGCTTGGACTAATGTGTAGGACCAATATACAACTATTGTTAATGATGTTTCCAGATGGACAGACAACCCAGCAGAAACTGATTTTAAACTGATTTTAAACTAATTTTATACGAATAGCACCTCTACCATGTGTTAAATGAGCCGTTAATTTGTATTATTTTTATTTTATTTATTTATATTTCCATGATGACGGCTTTCGCCGTGTTATCATTAATTTGGTTTGCGATGAATAAAGTTTAAGACATCCAAAGGATATTGCAAAACTATTGCAAATGCAACAGATGACATCGCAGTATGCCATGAAATGATGTATAAAAAAGAGCATAAATCAAGGTCTGTGTAGGATAGTGGTCGGGTAATAGCCAAGATAGAGGTTCGCCATTTTGGATTTCATTTGACGTTTGGTCGCCCGTGTAAGATTCCTTGCGTCTAGCCTACTTGTTTACTATATCGCGAAGTTTCACTTTCCTTCGTTTTGAATGCTTTTAGTTGAAACAGCATTTATTAATTGATGGTTTTATAAAGTGGTGTGTGGTCATCACCTATTAGTGTTCTGAAACCAAGGGTTGATCACACGGTACCGGACTTTCACGTCGTACTGTGAACCGGGAGATATGATGAGCCTCATCCTCTTCCTCATATGTGAAGAGCCTCGCCTACTCGTTGCCAAATGATCGCTTGACAAAATCCGATTCTTTGCCTTTTCACCTGCCTGGAACAACAATCATACCTAACATAAATCGCCAATAAGATCTGCAGATCTTATTCCGGACTAAAATCGAAAAACAGCGACACAAATTTCCAACCAAATCTAAAACAATAAAAATCTTGTTGCTTTGATCGGTCCGCTTAATCAACACAACTACACACAAAACATTTGAATGGAAAAGGGTGTCTAAACGTCAAATCACGTGTAACGAACTTTTGGCTACTTGTCAAATTGCTCTATATTACTCGACCTATATCCTACACAGACCTTGAGCATAAATAATACAATTCTCACAAACCTAATCAAGGCTTGCGTAGAATGTGTATCGTTTATGTCAACTATTGTCGTCAACTAAGGGTCAACGTCACACCGAATTGTAGCGAAATAGGTCCGAAAATTGGTCGAAAGTACAGCCTTCTTCGCGATGGTCCCCATTCACCGCGATGGAGAACTTATAGCTCGTTTAGAACACTCTCCAGATTTATTCTGATCTAGTATCTTGGTAGTTGAGCAATGCACACGCATCGTTGCATAATACCTAGCTCAATCAATAAACTAAAATTAGCACTATATTGATTATCTAACACACATTACATCACATTTCCTCATGAAACTGCGATAAAACTATCTTTAAATGTTTGTCGTTACTTCCGCCTCATTAGCCACGTACACGTTGCCATGAGATTATCTCACAGTGAGTTTATTGTTAATTGTTAACGCCCCTTTTGTACTGAAACTAAATGAGAATCTCGTTACGTCCTCAGTAGAGCTGCATTTCACATTTCCTTTTTGGCTGGATTGTTTGTTTGTTTTGCTTTCCAACCAAGTGTTTATGCGATATCTCATCTACCCTGGTGAGCGATCGTGCTTGTTTTGTTGAGAATAGTTCTGGTAGGACTGAGAAATCGAAATAATTCCTTTCGCCCCACACTTTGGTCCGGTTCGAACTACTAAAGCGACGATGCGAGTGCGTGAGTGCGAACAACCTCAACTTAACCCTCAATCGCTACTACCCTGGATGGTTTGAACCGCACACCCGAAACGGTTCATTCCATTAGGCACGTCACGTTCCATCGCCGTAAGTCGTTCGCTGGCCCACATTACGGAACGGACCGTACACACACGAAAAGTTTTGTGGTTTGATTTTCGTTCCGTCGAGACGTGTTTCCTATTCCACTTCCTACGAGTGGTTCTCGAATGCAATGCCGGTACTGCTTGAGTATCTCCGCAAAAAAACACATCCATGGTTGTAGCGTGCCGCTTTTGACGCAAGAAACCCGATAAATCATAACGCGAAAAGCACCGAAATATTGCACGTGTTTGCCACTTGAGGCACGCGTGACGGTGCCTGGGCAAAATTTGGGGCGTAGCTCACCGATGAGCACGACAATATCGTGCGAGCTTTTCAAGTGATTTGCTGAGGGCTCGCCATCATCACGTCTTGCCCATTTCAGGGGGATGATGGGAGCTATTGAAAAAAGGGAATTACGAAAACGATTTCTCACCATTAACGTCGTTAGCGGATCGGAAGGTCAGAGGGGGATGTTCGCTCGAACAGCAAGAATGACTTAAAAAGTCATTTTTCATACTATGGAGAACTACTAGGTGACTAGAATGATGCAAAGGAATTAAAACAACAAATAAAATAGTAAGCCATGATGGTAAAAAATAAATAAATAATACATTATTTACACTATCTACAATAAACAATAGATTAAGAAATATAAAATCCCTTTTCCAATGATATCACCATCTGCTAAAGGGTAATATATTATCTTTGTGCTTTGAAATAGGCAGCATCTTATCTTGCAAAACCCATCCATTGGAGGATTATCAAGGAAATATTTCTTAAATTTTCCTTCAACTTGTCAAGAAATGAAAATAAAAGCATAAAGAAAAGAGATAAATCAAATGAAATAAAATCAAAATAGAAAATGAATCAGAAAAGGAAAATTAAACGAATCATAGCTAGAAATAATGCCTGAAACGAGAATTGTCTGTGAGAAAAAGTCTCCCAGACTTTTTACATGAAATTTCGATGAAATGCGATGAAAAGTCAATATATAAAAAACGGCGTTTTCGCACCTTTTAATCGCATGCATAAAGTAGCTCAATTTTGGCTGTCGTTTTGCTGGCATTTGTTTGAAAACACAACTTGCATCCATAAATACAAGTAATTTCTAGTGTTACGTCGTGAAATTATTATTTATTTTAGTTATTATTTTATTTTTTCCATCGCAAGATACTATCCTGCGGAGTGATAATGATACCGGCGTGAGGATGATGATGATGATGGCAATGGCGTCTGGCTAGTTAATAATAATGTAACTTGCTTTTATTAATTTTATTACTCACTCTGTTTAAAATAATTTTAAAAAAACCCACACACCGGCTTGTAAACAAACAAGTGATTTAAAAGCTAAATTGAGCGCAGAAATGTCTCGGAGCAACGAGAAGTTTTTTTGCAAGATTGAGCTACTTTAAAAAGTCTCGGAGAAACAAGTCTCCGTGTCAATTGTCACCGTCTGATGGCACGTTAATAACGTACTGTAATACCATTCAACCTCATTGACATACTTTCTACAGCAATACCTTCACCAATAACGCAGCTTCTTATTATTGATTCATAAATTCAATTACGATCGGCACATTACTGCATGGATCGTCCGGGTGAGGTTCAGAAAGATCAATTACCATATCAACAGCAGTAGCAACGAAAGGTTCTTACCGAAAGTGCTAAGACCGTTCAAAACGAAGAAACTTCGCTGCTGCAATCGAAATCACTCCTAACAACCCGAAATGGAGTTCTTGGGTCAAATGAAATGGCAGACATAACTCAACATAAGCGCTCAAATTGAACGAACCCGACTCATGAACCACAACACTGCCCATGTGGAGTGTTACAAGTAGAGCATCAGGTGGTGTTGAAAAAGTTCAAAATTCAACTAGTAACACAAACATGATCATTAGCACACACCTACACCAATTTATTTAGGGACTGTGTTTATATGTGTTTGCTTTTTATTTTCGTAACGCAAAACAGTAATGTAAATAGTGGAGAAATTTGGCAAAAATTCGTGCACGCAAAGCAATAAACCTTCCCACCAGACACCGTCGTGTTCACGTCGTCGTGCGAAGGAGTCGTCTTCGGTGCAATGGAAACATGTTGTGCTTAATGGTAAACATTGCGCGTCCAACGCCACTGGGCGCATTGATTTGTTTGGCTTCGATGCGAGTGTTTGTGCTTGATTCGCTACATTTTAGCACATTTTGGCTACGCTCTATTTGGTTTGTGCCCAACGTGCTTTTCGGTTATCTGTTAGGTAATTTTTTTCGAGACCGCGGCACGGTAAAGGCGCACCCTGTGTGCCATCATCCATCATTCAATGGAGCAATGGGAATGGGAAAATACTGCACCAAAAACGAAATTCCTAGCTGTTTCTTCTCGAAGATGTGCCTCGTGCAAGGCAATGTTACGACCTTTTTTTTTGGGGTTGAGAGAAGGAAATCCGGCATCTGAGCACTCTTGAACCTCTGTAGCTCAGTGTTGCTCAAATGCTGACCCAGTCTCCTAACCGGTTGAAGGATCCTTAGCGATCTAATCATCTCCGATTTCTACTCTGGAATGTAAACGCCATACGGCCCATTCCTTTACAACAGGACACAGCTACACAGCTAAGTCTTTTCTTCACAAACAAGCCACAACACAAAAGCTCACTCCACATGGCGCTTGGTCATAGCAGTGGCTCAAGTGGACAATAAGTGCCACACTTGAGAGCTGGATGCCGAAAAAACTACTGTCTGCTGTCTGGTACTTAGTTGCGTTATCGTATTCCGTTTGTTTTTCTCGCTTTTTCCTAGCCTCAAAAATGCTCAAAAAATACACAAACAAAAGTGTAGCGGGATTTATGCCGTTTCAGTGCTGCTCCGTTGGCTAGTGTGAGCCACCGGAGAGAATGGAAAAAGGGCTACGCGCTGGGTAATTACAGACACACTCGGGTGTAAGCTGGGAATGGGAAGGTTATCGCTGGGACTGGGACCGTGTGTCTCACGAGCGAAAAGGAAACCGGGGTTTTAGAGCAATAGATTAATCTTCACCATGGTTGGGGAGCAAAATTATAAGGAGGATTGGCAAACAAAAGAGTACAAAGTACAAAATGGCTATTTCTTGATTAGATTTGTTATCATGTCAAAACTATTTTTAGGCGAATTAAAAAATGTGTTCTTTTTTCATTTTAATTTTCTGCGACTGTCCAAACAGGTTTGTTAATATTGAATTGTATTATTTTTTTTTAATATTTGTATTCGGTTTTCATTTCATATGTAGCTATTTCCATTTAAATTTGCTTTAGTATGCCTATCGGAAAAGTAATCGTTATTTACACGATTTAAAATTTTGTAATAAAAGTAAACAAATATTAGAACTAGTGTCAATTTGAAACAGTTCATATGCTATTAATTCTTCAATGGTTATGGCATAAACTTCACTTCATCGTCACCTTTCCAGCTCACTCATTCACACAAAAAAATTCGATCCAAAATTGAACACTTCTGCCCAACCGTTTTGCTGTGCTGGACAGCCCGTTTTGCTGCTCATCAAAATCATTTCCGCTTCCAAGACCTTTTTTTTAAAAAATACCCTTCTTGCTGAAAGGGGCCGCCAATAACAACGGCAACATAATACCGATTTACCACCCAACGGGGTATGACGGGGTGGCCTCGTGCCCGTTTCATATTCATTTGTACTAGATTTCGATTAAATAATTACTACTCGAGAACCACCTGTTTGATAGACCCGCGCAACCGGTTCTCCCGCGCGCTCGCACCAATACACTAGACACGCCGCTAGTAGCGGGTTTAATGGATAGTTTCTATTTTTTCACCCAACAATCGAACCCAATCAACGTCTGGTAAGACATCAAACCCGGCCAATCAACCATTCGTGGGGTTGCATTTTCTCCACCACGCGGGAAATGAGCGGGCGGGCAGACGGAGAACATAGCCCATACTCCAAACAAAACCCTCCACCATTCGATTGTTTGTTTGATAAATTTAGAGCAACTGTTTGTTGTTTTTTTTTTGTTGTATTCATCTTATTAAGTTACCATTCTTTACATTTCACGCACATTACAAGCACCAGGCGCCCCGAGGCGATGGCGCTTTAAATCCGAAAATGGGAAGGAAATCTTTTAAAGGCCTTCTTCACTGGTGCTTCGCGCTCATCGCAAACGGTCATTGGCATTGTAAAGGGCCGTAGGAATGCGAACAGCAAAAAGAAAAAAACCCGCGCTCCCGATTGCAACCTGACCCGGCAACCCACATCGACCCGGGTTTGCTAAGGTCGGAAAGGGGAGGAAGCGAAGAAAATGGGTTTCCGATGGCCTTTTCGCCCAGATGGGTCAGAGGGGGAGCAGACAGATTCGTCGACCGCAGCAGTGCCGACATAATCACACAAAGCCACACACAGTTGTACTTGAACTTCGTTGATCTGAAGATTTACCGTGCGCTCCGTTCCGGGCTGCTGACGGAAGCAGCAGGACAGCAAACCTTTTGGGTAGCGGATCGCGATCTTGGCAGTCGGAAAAAGATCGTTTCGAACCAACCGCTGATAAAGAGGGAAGTGCAAGAAACGAGCAACGAAGGGAAATGGAATGGCAGACAAGTGCTTGCTTATGTTACGGTACCTGTCAAGAGTATTCGGCAGATGGATTCGGCACCGACAGCCAGACAATTCCACCCATGCGATACCACTACTGCCGGTGCGTCAGTCGGCACAAAAATCGCACCGTTATGCTTATCTAACTCCACTTCTTCATTCGGCGTACAAACAAAGCAACGACTAAAACAGAAACACGGGAATGGCCGTGGAACAAGAAAAGCCGTAGCTGATAACACACCGTACGCGCAAATGCTGCTGTGCAAAAGATCAGCCCGATTACGGTCTGGGGCTCGGTTTCTGGGTCAATTGTTTTGTCCAATCTTCTTCCACCCAACGCACAACGGCAGCACGGTGGCCCACACAGATTGGGCCTCCGGGGGCAATTTACTTTCCAAGGTTCGGTGCGAAAACAACAAACCGAACCGAATAGAAAGACAAATTGGGAAATTGCGCGGTGGTAAGAATCGGACGGAAAAGTCTGATTGAGATGGGAAAGAAAAGTGATAGACTTTCCCCCCCGGGTTTGGAAATCGTGGCCGTACTAATGCTACAATGCTCACCGACCCAACCTGATGATCGTGAATGAGATCGAAACAGTACGGTCAAGATTGACGATCAAGAGATGATAAACAAAATCATACTATTATTTGTACTATGCTCATCGGTTAAGTGCAAGGTGGTCTTCATTAGCCGACTATTATGTTTACGCACCCGATGCTAATTGTAAACACTTCTGGTGAGCCGAAAATTAGAAAGTGACGATAATAACGGACATTTCTATCAGTGGGTTATTGAGTTTTAAAACCTTAACAAATGTGTGACATACAATATAAAAAAAATAACATACTTAATACATTCATTATTCCTTTTTCCAATACAAAACTTAAAATTGATTTAAATTTTTTTTATAATAGTAATAAAAAATGTAATAATTAGTCCAGCCTAATATCTACCGTATGATCTATCCCAGGATGTGCCTATCTCTAAGAGGTATTAAATACTTTTAAATATCTTAAATATTAAAAATCTAAAAATAAAACTTTAAATTTTAGTTTAGAACACGGAAATTAATTAATTTTTTATTCAGGAAATTAATTAATTATTTATTACTTGAAAACAATTACCAGAACTAACCTACAGCACAGTGGGACACTATAGGCTATAGAAATATTTAATTACATCTGAGTCACACCGTCCCTGAAACGAGTTGGGTTTTCGACACTTTATTGTTAAGACTTTTAAGGAAAACGATAAAAAACGAGAGGGATAACAACCGGACTAAAAAACGATCTCGGTTATAAGGTTATTCATTTGTTTAAAAATAATTCGAATAAGTCTTGTGTCTAACAACGCTCACGAATAATTACAGACCTATACTCAAAATATTTATGAAATCTCATTGACTCAAGAATCTTAATAGATGCACCGTAAAAAATTCACGAATATCAGAAGATTCATAAGTCCTCAAAGATTCGAAAATGCACAAAAACGTAGACCAATTATATATGAATTGCTTTTGCCACCACAATTCAGTATATGCGTAGTTGAAAATACGACAAATGCCGTCATGATGAAATAATAAATAAAAAAATATTCTGAATATAAATGTAATTAACTACAATACTAATACGAATAAAATAGAGAGAGAAAGATAAAGAGAGACAGAGGGCCAGAAAGATAGAAAGAAGGGAACGAGAGATTGAATTAATTCTTGGTATTGTTGAGATTCTTACTCTGACCTATAGTGCGTTAACAACAGTGCTTTAAAATGTTCCTGTTGAGCTTTATGAGTTATTGAACTCGGGTGAAAACATTAATCTAGCTTCTTCGACGTTTACAGTTTATCAAAAAAAAACTTTTATCTTTCGTAGAAGATGCTCCGATTTATACCACAACGAAAGAATAAACTTAATAAACCTCTTAAAGTCAACAGAATTTAGTTCGAAAATGCACAAAGAATCGTGGCTCATAGATCAATAATATTTTTTTATTTATAAAAAAATTACATTCCAATTAAAACATAGAAGTTCTTGGACAAGAAATTCGTCCAGCTTTTTAGGAATCCCTTCTCAATTTTCATTATACTGGACTCATTTTTTAATGAAAAACTCACAAAAAAAACATACAATACAAATGTGCCACACATTGCAATGGGCACCAGGCAACGGTAGACACGGTATCCATAACCACCCCGAAATGGCATAACAACGTAACGCAACCCGTAACAACTGCACTGTTGATATTTACAATTCCAAGCCTCCAACACATCCAACGCTAACGAGACACGCTAGTCGGTCGTTAAGCAGATGGTACACAAGCGGATGCCTTTTCGGCGAGGCTTGTTGTTTGATGAATGCAGATCGTAGCGACAGCGAACAGCGGTGTGGCCAAACGCTCCTGCTAAACACTAGCTTGACCTTCTTGAGCCTGACAGGGCAAGCAAAACAATAGGAAGCAAAATTCGAAAGTATTCAGGACATTTACTGGACGCTCGCGAGCCGAGTTCGGGAAGGGCTTAATTTTTTTGTTTTGTTTTCGTCCTCCATTCAGGAAACACTCGTTAACCGCGGGGCCCACACACATGCACGGCACGCGAAACTTAAAACCGCTTAAACAACTCGCCCACCGCGATAATTCGATTTCGCGTTGTACTACTGGTTTTTTCGGAAGCGAAGAGGTCGCCGCTCAACCGTGGCCTTGCAGAAAGTCACGAAACAACCGCACACTCCAGACGAACGTGATGCACCTATTCAGGGGAAGGTTGGCGAACGGGAAACCAGGGAGCGGTTTTACGTAATAACGAACCTGGCAACCTACCAGTGCGCCGCGCGGCAGTTGGCAGTTGTGTTCCGGAGTTCAATTTGACCACCCTTTTCCGTGGCCAATGGCAAACACAGCACACACGCACCGAGATACTGTGATGGAGCAGCAGGCAAAAGGGACGCACGATTAACCACTCGGAACGTTTTTGCCCGCAGCGTCGTACCCAAACCCGGAGGGGCCCGCGTGACTACTGCTGTGTCCAACGGATAGACCACGAGTGCCTGCCGAGCTACATGTCTGTGAACTGCCGAGTACCGACTGGTTCGGCACCGGAGTTGAATGAAGTTTGGCCCCGAACTGAACCTGGTGTGTATCGTGTTACATAAAGAGAGCAATTTCCTTTTGACGGTCACATGGACGAGTGTGCGCGTGTGTGTGTGTGTGTGTTACAACGGGAGAGCATGACGCGCTTTTCCTCAATCAAACACACACGGCCACGGTGCGGTTGTTGCTCGCAGTCGGGCGCTGCACCTGCACATGCGCCACATGCGATCCCGTCTGGATGCGTCGGGACACCAAGAGAGCCGCCGAGAGTAACCGAGAGCGAAACGTGAAGGCAGCGCGACACGGGATGCGCGGCCAAGCAACGGGATTCATGATGGTCTCCGTGGGCGGTTTTTTGGGGTAGGACGACGACGGGAATGGCTTTGTGAACGAAATCCTGTGTCCCATTCTTGCGACATTCTTGGGTCTTATGGGTGATTCCTCTCAATGGGTAACCTTGAGCCGGTCCCGAAGGGAGCGATAACAAAGAGGATAACATGGTTTTCGATCCTCCCTTTATTCGATCCCCCTTCAACCCCCCCTGGATGTACGCAGGGACGGCTTATCCTCAATTAGGTTCCAAGAGCATGTCCTGCTAAATCGTGATCGATATTTGCCCGTGAAGCATTGGACCGTGGCAGGGAACTTTATCGTCAGGACCCGACGTCGACCAGCACACGTGGCACCCGACAACGCCCCAACGCGATCCTTACGGCAAAATCCTTTTGGTTTTGCCATGCAGGGCCCGTCACTTTACCTTCCGTCGCTCCAAAACTGGTTCCCCAAAGTTTTGACAGGATTGCAATCACTCAGCGGCTCATCGGCCGAACGAGAGCGCACATTCAACAACTGACATCCGGATCCGGATGGGTGGGATGGGTGAGTTTCTGCCCATGCGGCGTGTGTGGGTGTTCAAGCCGCGGTCAAACACATGCGTGCCACCTACGTCAAGGGCAGAACAAAACAACAACAACAGCAGCAGCAAAAAAAAAAAGAAATGCTGAATCGGTCCCTTGTCGGTTGGAAATGGATAAAGAATGGCGCCAGCGTCCGTGTCCGTGTGGGATGGGGATGCGAGATCCTACGGGGCAGATACGGGTGAGGGATTTCCAACCCACGACCATCGTGCCCTGTAAGGCACGCTAAAGGATATGGACACATGCATATACGCCGAGTAAGCATCGGTTGATTCAATCTTTATCAAGACCCATCACAATACAGCACAACGTGGCAAAGATAATAACCATTTCAGAGAATAGAACTAATACCAATTGCCTCTGTGACCCCTATGTTTTTGCTCCGATTTAAATCTTATTGATAATAATGTGAGGAAATCAATAGAAGTATGATTTTTATCTGGCTTTATTCTTTTATTTCGTTCAATTATTTTATTCTATTTCTTTTTTGTTGCGGTTTATATTATTCTTCAATTGCTTATGTCCATTATGGACACCTGCTTCTATTTTTTGCTGTTCAAACGATTTTTACTTGTTTGGTTTACTGCTTTCTTTAATTAACATGTCCTTTATGTGTTCTGTTATATCTCTTTTATGTGTGTTGCTATGTGTTATTCGATGTTTGTTTATTTTATTTTAATTAATGTTTATATTATTCTTCAATTACTTTTGTCCATGATAGACATCTGCTTCTATTATTTGCTGTTCAAACGATTTTTACTTGTTTGGTTTACTGCTTTCTTTAATTAAGTTTCTTTAATGTCCTTTATGTGTTCTGTTTTATTCCATTTATGTGTGTTGCTATCTTTTATTCGTATTTTTTTTAACTTTATTTTAATTAATGTTTATATTTATCACTAAATGAAATTTAAATTATAGTTTCTTACATTTTTAGCTACTACCATATTTTGATTTTACTTGACACATTTGTTTATATGCTCCTTAAACGCCACATGGACACAAATATCAACAAGCTGTAACGCTGATTCAAGAACAAAGCACCACCGCAAGTCGTTGAAACAGAATCCACAATGAGGACGAAAAAAAATGCATTGCTTTAACATTCTCCAGCGTCCACAGCGTCGGAATGATTCCGCATCTTGTTATTCCAACGCAAATCCATTTTATGCATAAGACTCCTGATGTAGCTCCAACTTTTCCAGATGATTTTCAAATTTCACCCACCCAAACAATCTGCACAAGGTTGCACAAGGAGTGTGTGTGTGTTTGTGTGCGGGTGTTTTCCCCATCCCCAACAGCCAGAACATACCACCAGGCAGGCTGGAATTACCGCCCCACCCTAGGGCCAACCATAAACAGATGGCTAAACCACTGCCGAGGCGGGGGCAATAAAAAGTACATTAAAAAGAATTGTAAACATTCGCCAGCATCGTGTTGGCTTGTTGGCTTTGAAAATCCCTTCTGCTGGGGGGGCTGTCCGTTGAATGCCGTCGTGCCAGTCGCAACAAACCTCGCTGGGTGCTCTTTGGAACTGAACGTGAACGTCACAACCATACCGACCCTGAAATGTGATTGAACTTGGCTGGAACACCCGGGGAGAGACAAAATTTTGGGTAAAACCATCGATTAAAAGAACCGCCTTCCAAACGGCGAACCCCAAACCAAACCGCATGGTAAATGTGCGCCCCAAATACGGGACGGGTACTCCCGTGCTCCAATGTGCCTTTGATGAAATTCTTCCCAAAAGTTGACCCCACACGCATATCTGGGGCGATCGGTGATCATGCTGGTCGATTTGTATCGAACCCAACAGAACTGACCGGCCAAAGTCGATATGGTGCTTTGTATCGAATTATGTAGGCCAAACCAACAGCTTTCGAACGTCGACCGCCATCACCACCACATGTGTGTGTGTACGACTGCTGACGGTGTTTTGCTTGACCGACTGACTCTTCACATCGCTAGCGAACAAAGATGGGGCTGCAGATGATCATGCCCCGCGCCATTTGCCGGGATTATCCGGCAGAATGACATTGAGCGCGTGTGGAGCAGCGGTGAACGAGTGAAATTTTGGGCTTGAACCGAAAAATTCAAACACACACTGTCCGTACGGGAAATGGAGAAAATGGTCACCGGTGGTGCGCGGGTGGCACACCACACTGATTAGTGTGAGATTGCGCGCGAAACGGGGCCACTCGTGGTGTTTTGGGTAAGGAAAGAAAGTAGAACACCGGCACCAGGTGTTGTTCTGTTGGCCAATGGACCACGATGAAAAGGTATCCGAAATGTACGTACTACAAGCCAGCTGCCAGATCTACACAGAACAACACACCGGATTGTTTCTGAGTTCCATGTAATTAAATCGAAATTTGTAATCATTCCATTGGAAGAGTAGCATATTTCTATAAAATCTAATATTTTTATACCTTTACGTATGTTATTTAAAGGTTATTTTACTTATATTGTAAATATAAATAATATAATGCAATATGTATAAAAATATAATTATAAATAATATAATGCAATATGTAATAAAAAAATAATATTTAAGTATCTATATTATTATGAAACAACCATTTCACGCATGGCAAAGTGTAAAACATTCTATTTTATTAGAAATATTTGTTCAGTGTTCAACAAACAGTTCAGTAAACACAAATTCTAATGATAGATTAATTAAAAAATTACAAAAAAGATAAAGGTTGATAAAGATTGATAAATTACAAAAATATGCTTTGCGAACTTAGCTAATGTAACACGGACACATTTTCTAAAAAGTTATGATCATTTAATTAATATTTAACAGTTTAAAATAAGTAATATACACTTTAGAAACATTTCAACAAAATTATTCCGAAATTCGTTCTATCGATCGCAAAGGGATATCCCATTTCCAAGGGGATAACGTTTCGAACATTCTGCCTTTTCAGCACTAAACCCAAAATTGTTCTTCACAGATGCTTGGTTTGGTTCGTTTTGTATGTTTGGTAGCGCTTGTCGTGGTACTTACTTCCCTTCCTTGCTCAAAAGCACGTTCAAGGCGAGCATCAAAGTTTAACAAATCGCTTATGAACCCACGGGGAAAAGGACTTACGCCTGTCTGGTGTAAAAACATTTCCACCTCGACAAGACACCGACACACACACACACAGAAGAAGGACAATTTTGCAGCACAAACTCAACCCACAATTCAAACACTCGCTTTTCGCCTCGTAAGTGGGCGTGTGTGGGTGGGGAGGAATATCTGCGACGACTCATTCTGCATTCTGTTGCATCATCAACATCACCATCGTTAGTGGCGGAAAGTTGAAGACTGCCAGCTGAAAGCTAACGACCATTAATAAATTATCTGTACTACCGTTGCACACAGTGTGTGTGTGTGTGTCTGGCCATTTCGAACAGAAAGGCTCCGCGGAAAGTGAAGAGCGGTGACACAAAAAAAAAGAAACACAAGTGCGAACTAAACACCCTCCCGGTTGCATAAAAGCGGGGGGGTTGTGGGTGGGTGTGAGTGGCCCAAAAGGCGTAAAGTTTAATGAACAAATCTACCGATCGTCTTCGCCCGCTTGGTTTGGGCCAAGTAATCAAGAAGCGAATGAAGCATAACAACGAGAGCATTATGCTGCCGGCGGCTGTGAGGAAGAGCTCTCGGCTTTTCTTTGGGAAGTGTGTGCTGTGTGTGTGTGTGTGCTGGGTGTTTTTCTTTCCTCGAGGAAAACCTCCCACAGTAATGCGGCCATCCGAACTGCTTCTGTACGCACAACTAAGCGGTTACGATGTGAGACAAATTTGGGAATGTATATTTTATGTGCAGCTTCTCCCCCCCCCCCCCCCCCTAACCATAAGCCCCCCTGTGTCCATAAGAATGGCGTATTGGTCCCGGCACAGTGTGGTAATGAATGTTTTATGTAACGTTTGTGTTAAATCACATCAGTGTCAGGGACCGCTTTGGATTTTACATTTCTGCACGGGTTGGAAAACGGAGCCGCCCATTTGGGGATTCGCATTTATTGGATCTAAATGGGGTTCAAATATGGGTTAGTTTCACAATACACCGCGCCAAATAACCTTGAAACAGGATCAGCAGATATAATTACATACCACGAGAGACTGGCCGGAATCAAAGCAGTGATTGATTGGGACAATAATGTCAAGCGTTGTTTAATAAGCACTTTTACACGGTGGTCATTATTTACATCAGCAAGAGGTAATTGATTTCATAATATTTTCCGGATAATTTTATGGCATCAATATGACATTTGTATGTGCTACGAGTAGTCAAACCAATATTATAATATAATATTTACACATTCTGATCCATCAGCTTTTGGTAGAACTATCTTTAATGGACGCACAACACTACCAATATTAGCTTTTTGAAGCTCAGTAAGGTCACATTTGATCATCAATAATGACATTATGTAGAGCCATCGGTACTCATCGACATCATTCATTCGGCTAGCTGCAAAACTGAAGCTGCAACGCTTTAAGTCACAGACTTTTAAACAAAACCACAAAAAAAAACAAGCAAACCTTAAATGGCGCTCAGCTCCGTTGCGTCTCCCTATTAGGGGATGCTCCCTCAAATTATCCACATTGTTGTTCGAACTGTGCGCTGCGCAACGCATCATTATTTGGCCGGTTTTCGACAGCTTTTCCACACCTGCAGACGCCTGTCTCGGACAGACGCCGTGTCGTTTGGATGTGCTGTACGTACTCTTGGGTGATTTTTTTCGCACGTTCGTGAAACAAAAAAAACCGTTTGCGCCTTCGTTCTCGCATGTGTGCTCCACTTAAGTCAAGGACAACTCTCTCCCACCCCCCACCAAGAAGAGGAGCAAAAAAAGGGTGTCGTGGTAGAAAAACACAACAGCCATTTTGAAAATTTTTTGAACAAAAGATAGATTGTTTTGTATTGAAAACCAAAAAAATCCTTAAAAACGAAACTGGCCATGTGCAACTATTCCTTTGGGAAGAGAGTTGGGACAAAGATAACGAGGGTCTCTGTTACTCGTCTGCTCTGACCGATCGTTGCGTTTTTTCGATGAAAGACATCCTCATAGGGAATGGAAATGTGTGATGAAAAGGGGTCGTTTGTCTTTTTTTTTTGTGTGACGGTTAGATGACGCATTTTATTAATTTAAATAATGTGGTATCAGACGACAAAAAAAAGTTTGCTTATGCCACAGTCACAAGCCCTCTTGTTGAGAGCTACGATAGAAAAGAAAAACGTTGCTTTAAGTTTTTATGATTCATCTTGCGAAATGTTGCTCTCAATTATTGTGCTGCTTTTTGCAATGAGCATAACTTTAAAAATAGCTCACAAAACTGAATTTCCAACTGAATTTCGCTGCTCTATTCCACAGTACGAAGCTCTAATTAAAGAAAAGTAATATTGTCCGGTACGCTGCGGGACACAGTCCAGATGGTACGCGCCAATTTTTGTTGATTGAAATAATGTTTTCTTAAGAAACTCTCCGCCAGAAGCATAAGAACCACGGTAAACAAGAAGGTCCCCAGAAACACCCGTAGACAAGCCGAATGGAACTGTGACACCCACGGTGAAGGTGTTCGTTGCGTTCGTTCCCTGCTAATTGCTGCTGCCCACGGACCATTTCGCGTTTGTTTAGTTTCACTTTCTTCGACTAATTAAAGACTTCGCTTCGTCGATCGGTTTGACGTGCGGCTGGTTACCTGGACAAAGGTTTTTTTTTTTATTAGCCGTGTGGGAATGCTTTCGTTTTAACGGAATAAACGGTTGCTAATCGTTCGCTTGATAACGAGCAGTATCATACTGATAAAATGAGCCGATTATCGGCTTGAAAACACACATTGAAAGTGATAGTTGCTTTAGACGAACAAAGAGAGTTTAATCCCATGGGAATAAAGAAAAGAGAATTGCAAAATTAGTAATAATTGTACAAGAAGTTATTGGTGCTTTTTGATTGACTGACACGTCATGAAAAGTATACCAAACAACCTAGTACCAAACACAGTGTTTCCTATTTGATCCTTGGAAACCGATGTCTAAATATTAGTCAAGAATACTGTATTAAATGTTACATATATGTTAGATACAATTTCGACAAGGTTTAACCTATCTAACCAAAGATTTTATGGAAGTTCTAAAAGCATTCATATTAAGGATTAATGCCTGAAAATGGACTATAGTATTTGTATGCATTTATACTATTTATAATAAATCCTCTAAAGTCGCTGAAACCAGTCATCAATAATACTAAAGTGTGACACAATGTTAAACCCCAAGCTAATTTAATTAAAAATCCTCTTCCATCACAAATCGAATCAAACGAACGGGACGTCCCAATGAAGGGTCATGATTGAAGTTTGAAGTTATTTCTTTGCCTCACCAAAACGGTCAGGTGGTGGCTGGCGAAAGCTGAAGCGGAAAGGTCCAACCAGCCTCTCCTTTGCAGAATACTGAACAGCACACTAATGAAATCCTGCCCGAAGGAGCAGCCCTCATCGTTCGCAGAGGATACACACCATAATATTATCTTGAACAGTGAGCAAAAAATGCACAAAACGCCCCATGAACGTCCGAGAGAACCGACCACTCTATATATCTTGCCCGGTTTTTGTTTTTGGACGGAGCTCTTCCGGCTTTTCCTGCATGCATTCCCACCAACCGAGGAACTGACTTTTTCCAACCGAATGCCCAAAAAAGCAATCATCACCATCATGCTTTATGGTGGTGACAACGTCTAAAACTGGAAAAAAGCAGTCTAAAACTGGACACACTAAGCGTTCTTTCCCAGTGTGGCGTGCAAAAACTCCCCTCCTGAAAAAAGTGGTCGCTACTGCATGGGTGGCATACAAGAAACATATTGCCGCCACCACCATCACATTCGCACGGAATTCCACCATTTACTCCACATTTGGTGCTGTGGTCTTTTCTTGTTTCGAGTATTTCGGCTTTTCGGGGTTTCTTTTGCGCTAAATCTAACCTCCCATTGGATTGCATCATCGCGCAAGATGATCGTTAAAGTCGCGTTTGGTTTCGGGCGCACACGCATACAACAGTGCCCCGAATGTCGTGTCAAATTTGGGACACAAACACACACACACACGGAGGAGCAGACAAGGCAAGCAGTAACACACGCACAAAAATATCGAAACACACCCAACTGAAGGAACCGGTATTGGCTTCAAGGTATTGCTCAAGAACACGGAAAGCCGGTTGGAAACAGAAGTTTAACTTCCAGTTCGTGGCTCCAAAAATAAGAAAAAAAAGCTAGGAGGCAGCCATGTGAGGCAAAACGAACTAGACGACAACCAATGCCAATAAAAACCGTAAGCTTAAAGACACTGGAGACCACCAAGCGAATCGAAAGGTTGTGATGTGTTGTAGTTCGCAAACGTCTGCTACTTGAACCATTTTTTTCTCTGGATCGTATACCGCACATACATACCGTGTCTTGGGTGTGTGTGGCACGCTGGACAACAATGCTCATAGTTGGTATGCGCGCACGACATAAACGATCCCTTCAAGGGCCCTCAACCCTGCCAGTGCACCTGCCATCGGACCAACCAACCCCTTTCGGGAACGGTTCATCGCATAATGTTTCATGCTGATTGTATGTAATTTAATATCATGCTTCTTATGCTCCTGCTTCGGACAATAATGCTGTTGGTCATATTCGAACGCTACACAGACAGCAAGTAATGCAATCCATTTATTACTGCACTCGGAATGCAAAATTTTGCTATTCACCATGAAAATGAAGCAAAGATCATGTGATGCAACATAATTCGAAACGCGGACGATACAATATCATGCTGTTGGAATGCAGGACCATAAAGTAATAACGGCTTAACTCAACCAGTTAAAGGAGCAGTAAAAAGAATTTAATATTTCATATGCCATTCACGCGGATATCTTTCGAATAAATTACACACTACATGAAGAAACCTCTTGAAGAATGTGTAACTTTAAACAAAAGGGAAAAAAGTGAAAGTAAAAATAACATTTACTCACAATACTTTAAAACATAAGTTCTCGTGGAAACAACTTTGGTTATTGCACAAACAAATATAATGCATCATTTGGTGGGTCTATTTGAACGTTGTATATTGTGAGTGTCGTCAAAACCAGTAATAAAACATAAAGTAAATGTAAATGTTACGACAATTTTTAATTCTTATCATTTTAAATTTTAATTTTAATCATTTTAAATTAATTGTAAATTGTACAATATCATGCTAATTTTACATACCAATAACAAAAAAGGCATATTAAAACTTTGGTGGGACTAGTTTTTGAACGGTTATTATGAGCTACTGATTAAGATCGGTTGGAACTGTGATACTGCGTTTTCGTTATATTTAGTGCAGCGTTTTATAAGAAAATTTATATTTTATGTATCATTTTTTTTATTGTTAGCACTAATTTGTAACGAATTGAGTTAGTTTGTTTGCTTACATTTACAAATCCATTGACAAAGATTATGTTTTCTCCATCGTGCATTTTTATCTACAAACATCTGAGCAAATATTAAGGAATATTATTATTGTTATCTATGAAACATTACTCCGTTTAAAACGAACAAGCAACCATCATTTTTGTGCGGTACCGTGTTAAATTTCTTTCTCACTCGTATCGAGTGTGAAAAGCTCCATTTCGACACGGATCGATTTCCCACGGCGCTTACGACAAATCAACGGGACGGTTTCGAGTTGCTCCGTTAAACCTTACGGTCCAAACACCTTTCGCAGAGTGCTATGAACCTGGCTGTTTGTGTCACGCGCCTTGGCCGCCTGTTGCCGGTGAGTGTGTCACCTGCACCACCTTGCTGATGCACTTCTTCTCCAGTGCGTTAGGAATGCAGTTCGGGTTCGGAACGCACGGTAGTCTTCAGGCCCTTCGCGGATAGGGCAGCCCGCAAGCGGTCCGTCGATAAGAACCGGTGTACAAAAATGGAAAGACAAGGGAAGCAAACCCGGGGAAGAAGAAAGTGGTTCCTTGCGCGCCAGAAAGCTACCGGGCAGCGATGAAAAGATGAAGAAAAGCGAATGAAAAGAGTGAGAGTTCAACGACTAGTGGTTGGTAGCGGGAAGAAGTTAACTGATAAAACCGGTGCAACGAACTGCCACCGGTATTCCGGTCGTTCGATTCCGACGCTTGCCAGGCGAAGATGTTACATTTCATCCGGTTGGACAATTTTTTCTTCCCGTTCCGTTCGTACGCTGTGGGGTACTTTGGCCCGCCTGTGTCCGATTTAATTTCCATGGAAATGCTGTTAAGCCAGCTCGGACCCCCCCCCCCTTTTAGTACAGTTTGTTTGTGTGTGGACGTTATTGCATTTCCCAGCACACCAGACTGTGGTTGCCAGCTTTTCTTTCTTTACTTGGGTGAGTTTTTTTTTCTTCCCGAAGCTCTGCTCGGTGGAAAAGACGCTTCGGGGGCAATTATTTGCCACTTCACTTATCGTGGGGTCGGGGGGAAAAGTGAAGCATTTTCTTCATATTCCTGCTGTTGCCCTTGTTTCACGTCACGTCAAGAAACCATTCTCAACCGTCGAGCGAAAGGAAAATCGATTAGTGCCGCTTACCGAGTGCAAGCCAATTTCCTGCCGGTTTGTGAGGTGGTGAAAACCCAAGATAAAGTCTTTAAGAAAATGAAAAGTTCAAATAAATTAAATTCATTTTCCGACCACACACGCTACCATTTTTCCACGTTTTGATTGACACGGAAATGCAAAAACGCTGCGGCGCCCGTATGTGGGCCTCTGTTGCGTTGTTCATTTACTAAACCACTCCGGAAATGCATTCGCGTACGAGGATTTATACACCACGAGCTGCCACCAAAACAAAGTTACTCCACTGCAAAGGATGCCAAATGAGGGAGCGAGTGGGCGAAGAAAAAGAAAAGAAACACACGCCACAAGCTGTGCTTGATGTGTTCCGCATAACTTTAGAACCGTGAATGATTGCCCAGAAGCAAACAGTTTTCCCTCTTTGGTTTGGTTTTTTGTTTCTCATCAAAGGCAACCGAAAAGGTAGGAACGGAGTTTGTTTGATTGTTGCATTCCGTGCGGCTAACGTTTTACGCCAGATCCGCGCCACTTGAACCAACTGGGATGGGTAAATCGGCGTATGGGAAACAGAGGGCTTAAGAGGGTTTGTGGGATGCATTTTCTATCAACTGCAGACAACACTGCGCAGAAGTGGTTCGATGGTGTTGTTGCTTTGTGTGTGAGATGAAATGCTTCAAAGCGGCAGGATAACCACGCCGCGAACAAGTGGAAATGGCTGGAAACCATCATGTGGCGATAGGAAAGGAATTTTGGAACAACTCCATTATTGTTATCAGCCATATAACTCACACGCGGAAATGTTACTTTAGTATGTTACAAGAAAAAAAACACGGTGCTACATGAATTATGTTAATACTGATAAAACCTTTGAGATTAAGCTGATCTCTCGTGTTTCGAAAAAGTGTTAAACAAGAACATAAAGCCTCTGTAATAGAGAACATTATGAAAAGAAATTATTAAGATGATTTGATCAAAAGAAGATATTTAGTGTCATACGCAAATAGTAAATAAATTGAGCCGTCAATAAAAGAAGATTGAATGAAGAAAAGAATAGACATAAATTACTTATCGAAAACATAATAAACGAATGTGGTGGATTCTATTGAATCCTTTCTACAATCAATAAACCTAAATAAACAAAAAATAATTCAAAATTAGTAATCGTGTAAAAATAATTTTTCATATCTACTCAAAACATAAGTATTAAATTTTAACTCCAACTTATACTTCAATTGCATTGTTGTGTTTTAACAAAATTTAAAACATACTTAACCTAACGTTATCTAAACCTTACATGATGAATCAGGATTATCGAGTTCCAATACTTAATACTTTAACTTTCACTCCAAAATAAACCAAAGGTAAGTAACAAGTATCCCTTCTAGCGCGTGATTTGCATAGCGAGATTTTAATGTGAAACTATGCCATGCAGAAGAAAACTTTGAAAAACTGATCGATTTTTTTTGTTATTTGGAAACATTTGAACATAGAATGAACATGGATATCGAATACAGTTTCAGTAAGAATCGAAATAAATAATTTCGAAGAGAATTCTAAATGTGCATTTCCCAAGAGGAACTTTTGGGGTTATAATCACCATTATTAACCAACAACATACTGACTCTGAAAGTATTTAAAACATGGGATTTTGTCCAGTAAATTAACTGTAACTAATTTTCAAGACTATGTTCAAGAGGGTATTCATTTTATCGTGCTGATATACAATTTGTATGAACTTGGAATGATACATCTCTTATACAAATTGTGTGGAAAAGCGATAAATGCGAAATTCTTCGTATAACATTGAAACGAATTAATCTCGTTATAAGAGAGTTGTCCGTCAACAACCAATCAAAGCAGGCAATGTACCAATATCTTTATATTTACGATATGATTATAACAGAGATACTAAAAAAATGCATTTCATGGGTAAATTTGTCCTATTACACATTGATTGTTCCATATTGTTAAAAGTTCTTTATACCATTAGCTTTTGAATAATAGACATTTTATCAATTTTCTTCTCGATTGTAGATCATATTCCATACATCACAATGACAGCAACATCCCGCAGAAGAATGATGATGCCCATCTACACTAAAGCGCCACGAGAATTAACTTCCGTCTGATCCGTATTTATTATTAGACATTGGACACATTCCACCATACCGGGAAGATGGCAAACGAGGAATCCCGGTTGTTTGTAGGCGTGCGCGAAAAATTTGTACACGACAGACCGAGGTCACCACCGTGAACTAAAACAACCCCCTCCCAAAAAGAAAACGGCACATGTACGTTTTAAAACTATTTTTCCTAAATGGTAAAAACGTCACAGTGACAAACAGGAGTATCTTCTAAAATGAACCTCCCTATGGCCAACAATGGTCACCCCATTGCTCGCTCAATGCGTAAAAGTGTTACGTAAAAACAAGTGTCTGTACAGGGGCTTCAACAGCTGCTTTTCCCCACTTTTATCTGTGTATGTGTTGGGGGGGGAGGAGGGATGAATTGTTGCTTTGCTTTTGTCTTCTTGTCGTATGCAGCTTTTTCTTTTTTTACTTTTGTCTTGTAGCATCTTTGTGCTGCAGTTTTTCTCTTCTGCAAGATGCAGCATCCCATCGCTTTTCTCTCTTCCTTTCTATTTCTTTAACACAGAAAGAGTATGTCCCAATCTCTTAGCAGGCGATGCATTTTCACTTCTCTCTGCCTCTCTCTCTCTCTTTCTCTCTCTCGTATTGTCTGTTGCTTCTTTTGTTACAAGTGTTTGGTGGACATATTTTTCCTGCAAGTCCAAATGAGCTCCATCGAAGCAGTTATTTAACGTTTGTGGAATATAAAAGTCTTAGCAGACTTACTACATAACGTTTCCAAAAATTTGCATCTAACTTTCACTGAGTGTAAACAACCATCCTATGCCATGTTGGAAGATGCTGGCTGGAGCTGCGGCTTTGCCCACATCACACAACACATTTATCATCGGTATTGTTTACGTGACTCGTTAGGGTGTCTCGCTGTTTGTGTGTGTGTGTGTGTGTGTGTGTGTGTGTGTGTGTGTGTGTGTGTGTGTGTGTGTGTGTGTGTGTGTGTGTGTGCGTTTACGATTGGAGAGCACAATGATAGTGAGTCTGCTAGTTTACACAACCAACTAGCAGGCGACGCACCAGAGTAGTTTGCCTTGCCCGGTGCATTGCCTTCGATTGCACACGATTGCAGGCGATAACTGGCGCGATAAATTGTTTTCGCGAACTGGAAACTCTGCTTCCAGCATATATGCCTGTGGCGCGGTAGTTTGTGTTTCGTTAACATGGTGTGTGTGTGCGTGTTTAAAGGGTGAGAAATAAGGGGTTGTTGCTTGGATGTTCTACAACGAACTGTTTTTACCACCACCATTTTCTTCACCAAAATCCCACTTACCCTTTCTCTTCTCCAGTGCCGTTGAAGTCATTAGGGGTAGGAAGAGTCCATCGAATACTTGTCTGGTATTTTTTGTTCGATTCCGCACACGTTGCTATGGTTATTGATGGTGTGACTTTCCTTTTCGTTCTTTCGCAATTGTGCTCCCCTCTTCGTTATTTCTTCTGCTTTAATTAACAACAATGAAAACACGGAGACAACTTACGGTGGGCTTCTCTATTGATTGCAGCTGATCCGTGCGTAGCTGAGATGGAAACGAGAGAAGGTGGTCGGAACGCCAAAGCATCGTGTGCACCCGCGCCTTGTGGGTTGTAATGGGGGTTTACAATTTTTACATTACACAACACAACCTTCGACGAAGGGGAGAGAGAGCGCGTTTTAAACAAAAGAAAAACTGTGCAAAAACATTTTTCACCACCTAGCACACAACACACAGAGCAACAACAACAAAACACTGCGCTCATATAAACGAAGACACACACACACACACTAAACACGCACACTGGCGCACGCTTTGCAATGGAAATGCACGTACGCTCAACGCACTTACACGCACACGAAGCGGACTGGGAGGGTTTTTCTTTATTTTGGTTTGTGTTTTTTTCAAGCGACGACTGTCAAAATTGCACGGGACCTGTTTGACATTCGCGATCGTAATCGTGAAAGGAAAAGTAGTAGGCTACGCGACCGAAAGCGTATTTTTCACAGACTGCGCACCACCCCCCACACGAACACACACACACGCATCACCTGCTAGTGGTTTCCTTCAGCTTTGGGTTTTTCTTTCGATCCGGGGTAACGAATCAGTGGGAATCCCTTTTCCTTATCGCGTCACGCACGAAGGAACTACACTTTTTATTCTTAAACGTAACAATACTTCGTTATTCACAACTTTTCACACTACAGAGGGTTGGTTTTTATTCCACCCTTTGTGGCTAGAGGGTTTTCTGCTTTTGCAGACATTGGCCAAACACACATACACAAACACCGTTCGAGAACTAGATACTGCTGAAGATACGCGTATTCGAAGCACCAGAATAAGAAAATACTAGAACACAGTGTGTGGCTTGTGGCGGAGAAAGAAAAGGACTTTCCCCCTTAAAGGTTGCCGAGTCGGGAAGGGAATATAGCACGCAAAAGCCGCGAGTTCGAATAACCACTATGCTTTTGATTGAAAGATTTGTTTTTTTCCTCTCTCACAAATTCAACACAACTCGGGAAACGACAATTCCTTCCCACTGCTTGATGAGGTGGAAGATATCAAGATTTTAACTCACTTCATCAACCTCTGTTGTTAATTTTGCAGCTCGAGCTAAACCGTGTTCACAGGGGGTTAAAGGATGCGATTGCAACTCGAAATGTGGAAGAAAACATTGAAATAAAAACTTGCGACAATTATGCGCGACGAAAAATTCGCCCAGCACGCACAATACACATCCACCCTTCTTTTGCACTGGCCGCGAAAACACACAGTGAGACCGAGGAAAGATTTGACGCACAGTGTCGTTTTCAGCGAACCTTAATGCTCCTCTACACGGTGTGCGAATGTAGGGAATGTAGAAAGCTTTTTTAAATCATAGTGTTACAATAAATATGCTTTTTTGATATTTAAACGAAATCAAGCGGTGATGGAGGAGGTTTATTCAGTGAAATAAATATTTTTCGAATTGGAATTATTCATATTAATTATTCAAAACATCGTTCTATCTGTTTCAAATCATTTTCTTCAGAAAAGGTTTGACGTTTTAAATTCGCGTTTCGAAGTGCTCGGCCATCACTACATCGAGGATGACAGTGAACCTTTGTGAAGCTGTTCTTGTGCTGTCAACATGAAATAAATTAAAAAATACTACTAACTTAACTAGTTCTCATTTAAAACAATAGTATTTCTTCGTTTTTTTTCAATTTGTTTATTTTTTGCTGTATAACTACTGCAAAAAAAGTTAAGTTTCTCATAATTTCGTCATCCTATTGTGCCAAGGAAAAAGGCACACTGCCAGCTGTCAAAACAACCATAAACATTCGCCACCACGTCAATGCAGCAGGCGTTTAATCAGCTGGTAAATTGCGCGAGAAAATTCAAACAAATCCGAACTGCAAGTGATAAGGACGCGATCGGCAGACACGTACACTGATTTGGTGCTTTTACAAACGCCCATCACGAAAAGAGAATCTCTGCAAAAACGCCAAGTTTCGTTGGAAGCAGTTACCAGTAGTATGCACCCACCAGCGCACAACCATGACTTTCGACATTGAGCGTAAGCGTTTGGAGTTGTGCTATGGCACGTTCGGTACCAACGCAAATGGCACCTCCACTACCAAGGTGAGCGACAGAAAGCGAAGGAAAAGTTCCACCTCGTCCGAGCAATCCACACCCCACAGGCACCGGAAGCGGACCGTAAGTGAATCGAAGCCCAGCCCAAACAAGCAACGATGGCAGCAGCCCCTGAGACAGACCAAGTGCCATGTTATCACCATCTTTGCCAGTGGCGTACTATTTTCGGTGCTAATGCTTATCCTGCTGGACTTTGTCCCGTCATCACCTCATCGACAGCCGGAGGGTTCGATACGGCGCGTCGGTTCTGAGGGTGCACGGGCCCTGTACGCACCACGGCATCTGCCGGATGAATCGATGCTGAGGTTGGCGGATGAAACGCGCGTAATGGAACCATACATGCCGGCACGGAAGCTAGCCACACCGTCCGATGAGAAGCAAGACACTCTGACGAACGAGCAAGAAGCGCTCGGGTCGCTTAAAATGGCACTGGAAATGAAACAGCTCGGTAAGGATGATAAGGCGCTACGATTGTTTCAGCACGCCCTCGCACTGTCCCCGAAACATCCGGAAATTCTCACCAAATACGGTGAGTTCCTTGAGCACAACCAGCAGGACGTGGTGTCCGCCGATCAGTACTATACGCAAGCGCTTACGGTGAATCCGTACTACTCGGAAGCCCTGGCCAACCGGCAGCGAACGGCCCAAATCGTGGAACAGATGGATGCCAAACGGTTCGAGGCGCTGGATCGGAAGCGAGATGCGCTGAGTTCTGTGCACGTGTCCAACATGGCACTGAAGCGCGCAGAAAAGGAAGCTTACATACAGCACATTTATCATTCGGTCGGTATCGAGGGCAATACGATGAGTTTAGCACAAACACGTTCGATACTGGAGACGCGCATGGCCGTCGATGGGAAGAGTATCGACGAGCACAATGAAATTCTCGGGCTGGATGCGGCCCTTAAGTACATCAACGCAACGCTGGTAAACAAAAACGATTACATTACGCTGAAGGACATCCTGGAGATACACCGCCGTGTGCTTGGCCACGTGGACCCAATCGAGGGTGGTGAGTTCCGTCGTACGCAGGTTTACGTTGGCGGTCACATTCCACCCGGGCCGGGTGATTTAGCGATTTTGATGGGACGGTTCGAGAATTGGCTCAACTCGGAACAGGTGTTTTTGATGCATCCGGTTAAGTACGCTGCAATGGCACACTACAAACTCGTGCACATACATCCATTCAGCGATGGTAACGGTCGCACGTCACGATTACTAATGAACACACTGTTGATGCGTGCCGGTTATCCGCCGGTGATCATACAGAAACAACATCGGCACAAGTACTACAACTTTTTGCAGCTGGCCAACGAAGGTGACATCCGTCCGTTTGTCCGATTCATTGCCGACTGCACGGAGCGAACGCTGGATCTTTATCTGTGGGCAACGAGTGAACTATCGCACCCGGTTCCGTTGCTGGCGCAGGAAAGTATGGAGGGCATGCCGTTAATTTTCAACAGCGTTACCGACGAGGGATCCGATGTTGGTAGTGGTGCTGGTGATACGATACGGATAGGTGTTATTTGGTTAGTAAACCTATAAGCGATATACCACTGTGCTGCTTGATGTTAATGAAGTTCTTCATTTTCCTCCCACAGATATTGGCTTCTAGTGGCCCTGGCTGGAACAGTGGCGTACGGTGCACCACATCTTCCCATCGTCACGGGTGCTTGGTGGAGTGTGTTTTGTTTGTACATAGTTTTGTTATGTTGCACACGTATTTTAAATACCATTTTCTCGTGTAAGCTTGTTAACTTATTGTCTGTTTTTAAACTGTCTTCTCGTTACCTTCTACCTTTTACAAAGGAACGGTCCGTTATGAAATGAGCTAGTGTAGAACAATGTGATCAAATCAAGCAGATCCTCCTGCGAAAGGGGAAACTGTATTTCGCGGAACCTACCAAAACGCACAGAACCGGAACTAGCAATAGTTCCGCATATAGTCAATCGAAACTACAAATATGAGTCCTACTGTTTTGTGATACTGTGATTATTTTTAGAAACCATAGCTGGTTGGTAGAATTCAAAATGTACAATAAACTAGCAAATTTTAATCATCATCTAAAAGTATAGTTTTAATGGAATAGAAAGTTCGAGAAAATATTCTAGAAATTGTTTAAATGTTCTTTGCAGGGTTCGTAACCAATTGCTCAAACGGAGTTGTGGGCCAGTTGTGGGTTTACCTCACGAAAGGTGTTACTATTCATAGTTCATTCGTAAATATGGAATAAGAAATTTTCAAAAGTGATTATGGAAATCGGAAAGTCCAACCATTTGAAGATTATCAACTATTTTGTTTAATTCTTTTTGAGAATACCAAAGTGGATCTCTAAAACGATGTTTATAAACGCAAACCACAAACCAAAATAAGGCATAGTGGGATATCACAAATTAAAATCTCGACTAATATTTTTTATAACATAATTTACTCTTGAAAACACTTTTGCGACTAGTTCGATGTTATGCAAAACCTGAGATTTTATGCACTTATTTTATTGTTTGAATTTCTACACCGAAAAAAACACAATGACTAAATTGTGAAATAAACTTCGGAAATAATAAAATAATTATGTCCATTCAGCCACTCGTTGTGCTGCTGTCAACGCGCACATGACAGTTCAACGTCAACGGATTTTACTGCGTTGTTTTGCGTCGCTTTAGCGAAAAGTTTTGGCTTGTTTTTCTGTGCGGCAACGCGTTTGTTGTAATGTTTTTCTCACGAATGCATCGTATCCGATGCATCGCATTAGTGTTGTAAATTCGTGTACTGCTCCGTAACTTCCATCGCAACACTGCTGTGAGGTGTGCAGCGGTGACCGAGTAAAGTGCATCTCTCCCCGATTTGTTTACATCCACGTGCGTTGTGCACTGTTGGCGACGATCTGTGCTGTTCCGGGCTTAGGCGAGGCGTACATGTTTCTTGGTGGCCGGCAAACATGGGTGCCAGCTCCGCCAGCGCCATCAACATGATGGATACGATGGATGACCACGTTTACTGCAACTCAACAACGACCACGGTAGCCGCTCCGGTTACGGTGACTTCGCCGAGTGCAGTCACTACCTCCACCACGACAACAACGGTGGCTGCCGGGTCACGCGAACTACCGAAGCTGGCTATCGTCGCGCAGGAATCGTGTAACAGCGACGATCAATTCCAACAGTCGTCCCCGTCGCAGTATTCGCCGTCACCGTCATCACCGTTGCCATCATCACCCCAACCGGCATCACCGAGACCATCCTCTCCGGTACCGTCGTCCTCATCGGTTCCTTCCTCCCCAGCACCGTCCTCCCCGTTGCCTTCGATGGAGGATGAGACGCTTATGATGGAAGACGATGAAACCGAGCCGGATGCATCGTATGAGGATGAACGGAATGTGCCGCATAATAATGAGCAGCCGGCCGTTGAGAACGAGGCTGAGGCAGAGTTTGTGAATGATGTGTACGATTACGGGGCGCACAATGGAAATGATGCGCCACTGGTCAATCCGGACGAAAGCGAATACGATGAGGAGGAAAGCGAAGGGGACGGTGACGATGCGAATGATTACTATCCCAACAATGTTGCTTCGGACAGTGGAGTGTTGACGGACGATCAGCAGGGAGATGATCCCGGCGATGGCAATAATGATCCGGGAATGGCTGAGACATTGGTGGCGGTGAAGGAAGTTAAGCAACTGCAATCCATCTTGCTGTTGCATCTCGATCTCATACAAGAACAAGGCGACCAGATACTGAACAAGGACAAGATGATCATCCGGCTGAAGGACGAGAACGAGGTGCTGAAGCATCAGCTCGATATGGCGAATCGACGTGTTTCTCTGATGATGTTGCAACTGCAGCAGAACGGTCTGGCCCTTCCGGTCGATGAGCAGCAGCCAATGATCATGCAACCACCGAAGCAGGAAGGAACCGTTTCACCGTTGACGATTCGAAGCCAGATGGAAAACGGACGGCTGAGAACGATCATTATGAAATCCTCCTCATCACCACCGTTTGTATCGTCGAGTGTGGCAGACGGTGCGCTGTTCGGCCCGTGTTTACCAATACGCAACCCGGAGGTGAGCAGCACCGTATCCCCGGCAAAGGAAGAACTACCGGACGATATAGTGCTGCAGGGTGATGAGCTGCAGTCCCCCTATTACAATGACGAGGACGATAACGATGGTGACGATGATGAACAAGAAGGGGAGGAGGAGGATGAAGACGAGGACGAGGACGAGGAAGATGAAGAGGAGGAAGAATTCAACACGGAAAACAATGAAGTGGACGGGGAAATCTTTCTAAACTATTCCAAATCGGACGATGATGAATCTCTTTCGCCCCAAATGAATGATGATTTCGATGAGCAGCGGGATGAGGAAGAAGAGGACGAAGACGATTACAATGAGCAACAGGAACAACAGCAACAGCAGCAGCAACAGCAACAACAACAACAACAACAACAGTATGTGCTGCTACAACAACCTCAACAGGTGTACGAGAATTATGACGGTTTGCAGCCGGCAGAAGTGATGGACGATGAGGAGGGTGGATACGAGTCGAACGAAATGGCGGAGGAAGATGATAATCAGATTCAGTACGTTAGCGACGATCAGGGCGGTAACTACGACGACACTCCGATGGTAATGATCGACGATGGAGCGGTTGAGGTAAAGATGGAAACGGACTCACCGGCATCGCAAGAATCGTCTCAGGATTCGCAAGAATCGCAAGACTCCCAAGATTCCCAAGGGTCGCAGGAGTACCAGGAGTCACAGAACTCATCCATGCAGCATGCGCCCCTGGACAATGGGCTGGAGGTGAACGTTCCGTTCGTCGAGAGTACGGTTGGTAGTGAGGGTGAACAGCCGGAGGATGATGGTTGCAAGGCGGTTAAGGCGGAAGGTGCCGTAGGAATGTCGGCAGAAGATGGAGCCCAGTCCACGGAAGTAACGACCGGCGGCACACAGGACTCGATGGAGTTGGAGTACGGGTGCACCAGTGAACCGACGGAGGGTAGCAGTGAAAATGGCCGAGAAAAGCGTCACAATCCCGGTGGTTCTCGCCAGCGGTTCAATCCAACGTTGCACTGCCCTTCGGGCAACTCTTCAGATGGCAGTGTGGCGGCTAAGCGTAACTGTAAACCGACCCCATATATGGTCACTCAGAAGCAGTACATCAGTTGCAGCTGGAAGGACGATGCGGTAACTGCCGAGCTGGAGAAGCTTCAATCGAACGAGGCGGCCGAACTAGAAATACCGTCCTGGACGGTGATCGAAGATGACGACGAAGAGCCGGAGGCCGATCATCCACCGGCCGGGGCGACAGCTATCGGTGAGGACGAACCAGTTTCGGCGAGCGAACTTTCGCGTGAGGACATTAGCGATGGAGTATACACTAAACGGCACATGAAGCTGGAGATCGATGAGCGGCGCCGAAAGAAATGGGACGTGCAGCGGATACGCGAACAGAAAAACATCGAGCGGTTGAAGAAGCGCCAGCTGAAGGAACAACCAATGGAGCAGGAAGCGGCAAAAACGATCACCACCCTCTACCCGACGGTGGACACGCTCAAGTCCATCCAGGTTACGGATGACGTACCGGTACAGGCGTTCGGTGAGCTTATCCCGCTTCTTCCAACCAACGGTGGCTTTTCATTGCCGTGGAATCAGCTAAAGGCGGGCCCTTCGTTTGCAAATCCCCAATCGTCCACCGGTCTGTTACAGCATCATCATCATGTCCATCATCTTCATACGCCATCCCTGCCGGGTCCATCCGGTACGAGCAGCAGTATCGGGTTGTTGCTGGAGACGAAAACCAAATTCATACACCGGTTGGCACCGTGCCTGCAGGCGCAAAAGCAACGCTTCACCAAGCGAATCAAGAAGGAACTTTAAACCCTCCCTTCCCCACTTCCCACTCCCTGTTTCACTGTTCTATGTTGTGCCGCTTTAGACAACGGTCACCTCAGAGTTACGTTTTGTAATTTCGTGTATTTGTCCACCAACCCTTTTTTATCCTTTGATTTGCTTTAGTTTTTTAAACTGTTAGAGTATGTATGGAATGCTGCGGTGTATGTGTTTCTCAATGGGGGATGATGATAGATTCGTGTAGGCAAATTTGATGAATTTGTCGTTGTTGTTTGTGTCTGCTGATTTGTAAACACGTGTTAGCGTTTAAGTTATGTTGCATTCTGCTTCAGTTTTTAAACATAATTCTTTAGTGACCCTCACCCACACACTTCCCAACCATCATTACCCCACGACACATCTATTCTACGTGTATGTGCTTATTCTCATCACTATTGTGCGTGTCGTCACGTAGATTTTGTGAAGGTGTATTAAATGGAGACGCTCATACGCTGTGCTGTTTTGAAGATGAGTTCCGACCGTCGGGTGGAAGAGAGGGGTTTAAGGATAGTGACTAATAGAAAGGATACAACTTTGATTGTAGCAGCAAGACGAATAAAACTAACTAGCGTTAGAATGATGTAAAATGGGGGTTGAAACAGTATTTTCCTCGTAGTAGAATATCCGAATGTTCGATTATATTGAAGTTTTATTAAGATGTGTGTGATTTGTAAGGAATAAAACCTTTTAAACAAATAACTAATTGGCGACGAGGATGTCTGAAACGCCTAACATACATTCACAACCCGAACATGTTGCAAGAGAAGAAACTGCCATACCAGCGGCAGTAACGACATCGAGAGGACGACCCATACGGCTACCACCGCGTTTCGAACACTACATTATGTTTTCAAGGGTGAGATATCATAGCAGCACTGCAAAAGTACATACGTAAAAGTGGAGCGATATCATCACTGACTTCTATTCTAACCGACGATATATAAGGAATAACACCTTTTAAATATGTAACAGTTATCCTTTCGTTTATCCTTTCCTATTATTAACTCATTAAACTGTTTTTATTCAAGGTTTATGAAATTCTTCATAAACTAGACTTTCATCACGTGCTCGTTCATAGATCGACTACTGGTGCGCTTGCCACTTAGCTGACAGCGCCATCTTTGATGATGATGAGGATAGTGGAATTAAAATATGAATTATGCAACACAATAAATGAGTTTAAATGACAGGATTCCTTACTTCAGGATCAGTGACAATCTGATCGTCCACTCCACTCCACTGTTTTTAAATTATTTCTACGATAGCTGCTTCGTCCTTCTCAGTCCCACTCCGAGATAAGCGGTGAGACATCATGATTATTATGAAAATTGACTCCAATTAAATCACATCCTCAGCGAATACAAAGACTAAGATTACTTTACAGAAGATGATTCTCGCGCTGTCGTCCACAGCATTACGGATCTGGAGTAATATGTTGACCAGGGGAGAGGTTGCTAGTTGAGAGAACTCATTGGTGACAACTTAAACAGGATGTTCTAAAAGATAAGCGTACAGCAAAGTATTACACCATTTATCAAAGGGCGTCGCACATCAAATTACAACACGGTTGAAAAGCTGTGGAAAATTAACTACTGTTGACCGATCCTGTTCAAACTTAAAGGCATTAAAATAAAACCCTTGTGGCGACCAGAGCGCTCTGGTTAGCTAGGACACGAAACGCGCTACCTAGGGAGATTAGGGTGTACTAACAAGATGCTAGTTGGGAAGATTATCAAGTCAAGACGAGAAAACTACTACAACACAACTATTTCGTGGGAAAAAGGACACACATACCGACACATTCGAGGTGAATATAGAAATAGTAGCATGTCCATACCAAAATCAGTTATAGTTCTGCACTCCGACGAGGAGTTCCCGTCCAATCGTCGATCTAAGTTCAGTGTGATAACGTTGGCGTAAAACGTGTGCATTGTACCCAGCAACCAGGAAGGGTCAATAAAAGTAGGATCGAACTTCGGTCCGGATACCTAAACTCTTAAGCAAGCTTTTGGCAAATTTATGCCATGCAGCTTCAATACCACAACCACAACGTTTAACATCACTCATTAGTGTTTCTACAACACCCGGCTGCATTTTTTTGTTCTTAAACTCACTTTTTCTTCATCTCCGCTAAGGAAATCGTAGAGGGGCCTGGTGTTGTTTCTGTGGAACAAACAGCCACCTGGCAAACTTTGTACGGGTTTGATACCTTAATTCCTTCTCACATCAAATATATGCTTGGCGATGAAGAACAGTATCTCCGGATCCATGATGAGACACTTAGTCCGTGTGGTGATTTTCCATGTGTTTGTTTAAACTCTTTTGGCGACGTTATTTTTAAGGTAACGCAAGTGTATTTTTAAATTTTTCGATAAACTTCTTTAACGGCACAACAACAACCTCAAGAAGGCCTGAGGCGACCGCCTACTCCGCCTATCGTTTGATCCTCCGCTGGGAGAATGTGATCCAAGTAGTGACGTTATGGTTATGGTTATGGTTATCTCCTTAGCGCATACAAACCTTTATATATAGAATAGCATAACGGCCCGGTAACAGGGCTACGCAACAGAGCTCTGAGGTGTACGCAAGACTTCTTTCTTTCCGAGACTTTGCTTCAAATCATGTTTGAAGTACACCTCCCTAACACCGATAATGCCGTAGCAAAATTATAGGCCACCCCTTTAAAAATTCAGCCCTGGGCCACAAGGGGATTGATCCTCCACTGTCCAGAAGAATGGGAAACAAATCTACCAGTATATTGTGATATACGCTCTCTAATAATTAACAGCACCACAACTTACAGGAAACTTAACAAAGAATTTATTCTCACAGTTTGCTGACACAAAACAGAAAATTAACAAACGCTACGACGTGGAACAACTTCACCGTACACGTGTACCACACGGAGAGCATAAATAAAGCCTTCCATTATTTCCGTTTTAATTATCACTAAAACACGCTCCACCAACTTCTTCAATGGTTAGGCAATTTACATAGTACGATATCGATACCATCGTGGTACACAGATTGGACTAACTTTTTTTTTCTCTATTACACAAACATTTCAACTTGCCAATGTTACCGATCGCTGCTCCGTGCATGGTGGAGCATTATTGTTTCGTTTGCTATGTTTTTTTTATTTAAGTTTTACACTATCTACTATGTCTTGTTTCCTGCTTCCTGTGTAGTAAGGAAAGGAAAAATGTAGGACTCAATGCTCCACATACGTCACTAACGCTTCTAAACGCATTCGAAATTACTTTCCAATGGATTGTGCCTATTGTACAAAACAAAATTCTCACACATCAGTGATTTCATTTGAATGCTACCCTAACTTGTCTTGAAGCTTCCCTCTAGCCGGACAGTTTTTGTCTTCTGTGGTTTAATTTGTTGCTTAATTCAATAGTAACAGACGTTGGTTGGGGAATTCCTTTTGTATATTTGGTTTACTTTTGCTTTCATCCGATAATCGAGATTGTTTCCTATGCTATTGTAGGGGCGGACGAATGCATTTCAGATACCAACATAAACTTACACCGTACTTTGGCATTTGGCAGGGAGAGAACACATAACGTGTTTTATACGGATTGTACTCGGGAATTGTGGATTGTTTTTTGCTCTCTTGCGCGATTGTACGGTTGATTGACTAGAGGTTTTCGGGATGATTGTGAGCCGTCCATCAGCAAGTTACTAAACTAAACTGAAAACATATGCTTGGCTATATCTACCCACTGTTCTTCCAAGATGTCTAGAGTGATTCAAACAAAAAAAAATATAGGCACCTCCACCGAAAGCTTACTGCATTCACACGTCTAATAACTGTCCCTGGTTTTAAGTTTCCCATATAAATCTCTCCACAAACGTATCGTTGGATGGATGCAAAAAGGTGGATGGCGTTACGGTGTGTACAGTAAAAACCGACTGTACAATAAGAAAGTGTACGGGAGGCAAGAGGCCCCATGCCGGTAATATAGTGGCCAATACCCGGGTATAGTGCACGCACAAAGTCTTTGGAAAGTGTGGTTGTATGTGTGTGTGTATGTGTGTGGTCCATAATCGTCCAGTGCCAAGATTACGTTGTAAGTCTCACAGGTTAACATGTGCTGTTCCCCTTTTACTCTTTTTTCCACTTTTAACTTTGTTCGTTTCTTTTTTACTCCAAAAAGTGTCTCCAATTAGCTTCTTCCAAATAGAGTGTGCGTTATCATGTGCGTGTGATTAAGCATAACTGCTTGTTTTCTGACTTCCTCTGTTTAGTTTGTGTGTTTTTTTTGTTTTTTTTTTAATATTCATGTGTTACAATTGTGTGTATGTATTTTAAACAGTTTTAAAAACAAATCACAAACATCACGCGAGGTGCACACACTCTTATTCAAAGTCTTGTATAGTGGTGTAACCAGGAAAGGGTAAGTCTAGACTAGACTACGTCGGATGGCTACCCTTTGCCACGCGCACACTGTTGATACAAAATTCGGTACTATTATGTCTACATTCGAATCTACATTAAAATTGGATTAGCGTTTTGGGCACATCGATATAACAACAGTGACACAATAGTCGATATCACTACAGTCAGTTGAATTGTTAGGCGGGATCCACTGCCACACTGGGCAACTAGCTCTTCCTGTGAAACGAAACCGAACCAGAGCGTCATTAGGGGAGATAGATTTCGTGCGGGGGATATACCATCGATCAATACTCACATCTGGATGCTCGGTATAACATTCCTCTAAACGTCGGCGGTGAAGGAAGTTAAGTTTGGTCTTTACACAGGGTAACGCTTCCGATTCGTTATGGGCAATCACTTCGGGTTGGGCGGACAGCACGACCCTATCCACCTTGTATTCGTTCTCCACGATGATCATCAGCAAATTGGACCGGGGAATACGTTTCGCAAAGTAAGGTTGATAGAGAGGCCTACATTAGAAGGATAACACAAAATGGTACGTCAGTAATCCGATTGCAAGGAACTCATCGAACGTTTGCTGCTTACTCCTCCAATGGTAGCGGCGGTGGTTCGTAGAAGAAACCAGCTCCATTGATGAACTTGTCCTGCTGCATCACGTACAGGTTAGATTTCTTATCACACGGTTCGTATACGATCTCCTTCTTAATTTCTTTCGGCCGGTTAAAGTACTCCTCCTCCTCGTCGACGTGTATCTTTTTCGGTTTCGATGGGCGCGTATCATCGTAGTCGTCGTACTCGTCTAAAAATATGGACATATTGCTGTTAAGTTAGAAATGTCCATCATCATGGAACACTATACGTACGTCCAAAGTAGTCGGGACTGGGGATTCCGTGCACCCAAAAGTCGAACCGGGACAGCATGATTGCAATCTCCGCAATGAACCACTTCAGACCTAGCATCAGGACTCGCATCGGCTACAAAAAAGAGGTCCATAAAATTGGTAAATAAAGGACTAAAATCATTGCAAATCCAATATAACTCACATGCATTAACGCTATGGCGTCATTTTCCACTACACGCTCGTATTCGCACAGGCCCTGAAGATCGAACACGGTGATCATGGAAAAGATTTCCTTATCAACCATCGACTGCATGATGGCACCCTCGATTTCACCAAAGAATCGGCCAGTATGGTTGGACGTTTCCGACAACACCACGTACCCATTGTGATCGATAACGTAGCAGTCCCGAGATTCTGATGCACACGTCTCTATACAATCATCACACTGAAAAGCGGAAAGACAACCGTATAATGTAAACAAACCTAAAATGGCTTCCGATTGACAGCAATCGGTAACGCTTCCGATACACACCGTCTTTTTCGAGGTGATCTCCATAAATCGATCGTACATCAGTGAGTGCGTAAATTGGAAACCGGTCACACAGCCGGGCGCTTCCAGGCCACCGTCGCGCGGGAAGATTGCCATCGTGGCCGTCACCTTCAGCTCACCATCTTCCGGTGGGTCCGATTCGTGCGGTACCGAGTACACGAAACTCTTCGGATCGATCTTGTGCTGCAGGATCGCACTGCGGTACCACGTTTCATCGATCGCTTTCTTGTGATAGTCACCAAACTCGCTGTCCGTGTCCACTTCAACCTCACCGAATATGAACTGCCACCGGGTAAGTCCGCTCATCGTGGCCACAAACCGTAACGTCGCGTTATACATCTCGATGATCTTTCGCTCGTTTTCACTCTCAAACTCCCAGTTGCGGTAGCTGTTGTTCGTGACCTTCGCGTCGAAGATCAGCAGTTCCACCAGCTCCTTGTTGCAGTAATACGCATCATCGTCCAACGTTTTACGGCCACAGTTCGCTGTTAGAAAGCGAGATAGAGAGAGGTAGGTGATATTTATCAGTAGCTGAATGCAAAATATTGCAAAATAGGCAATTACGTACGGCCTTCGGAATCTTTCGGGTCTTCGGGTTCGTACTGGTGGGACCACTTCCACGTTGGTTCGTAGAGTCGGTTCAGAAAATGACGCAACTCATCCTCGGGCGTTTTAAATTCGTGACCTTCCAGATAGTGGTACTTGCAGTAGACCCTGCAAGAAAACGAAACCCCATCACCTGGTGTCCTTCTGTTTTAGTACAACGATTCACATGCTTACCAGTCCGGGTGTACTTTCCAGTTATCACCCATGAAGAAATCGGAGATGTTCAATCCCATATGCTGGTTGCGCTTGATCTCGTCACCCACCTTGATCCAGGTGCTACCGTAATCGTGTGGCAGCACAAGCCCAAGCGAGAATGGCGTGTTCTCTAGCGGTGCATAGTAGTAATCCTGATACTCGAGCGAAACTCGACGCATCTTATCGTAATGAAACCGTACCGGTAGCTTCAACATTTTGCCAAACCGTGAATCGACGAGATGGTGACGCAACTCCAATATGAACGGACTCATCTCCCGCCCGGTCATGTCCTCGACCTGGCGCGTGATGTTATCGTCGTAGATCTGCTCAATTTCCGTCAAATCGATACTGTTGTAGTTCTCCTTGAGTTTGCCATTCGATACGGGCCGAAGATCCGGATGCATCAGCACATAACCGTTGTTGCTGACGATGAACGAGTATCCGTTGACGCCGAGTTTGTACGGCAGAGTCAGCTCATCGAGATCCTCTACCGGGATGTCCGTGCCGGCAACTCCCAGCAGCCGTGCGGTTCGTGTTTCATTGTAGTGATTAGCTTTTCGATCGAATGCGGGTGCACCGACAGCTATCATCAGTCGCGGTGGATCATCATCGTCCGCTTCCGTAAGTAAATTTTCCTGTGACGGGCAATGAAATTGAAGAATACTTGTGTTTATTGGTGTCAATTTAGCGGAACTGTCCCTATTCCAAACTTACCGCCGTGTCGGTGAAGGCATGCGTCCATGTTGGCGGATGTTCCACACCCTGCAGTACCAACGGTGTCGCGATCACGGTAACGTACTTCAGCACCTCCTCTTGGACTTCGTCCAGCGATTGAATGTGTGAGTAGTAGCCCCGGTTCAGGCAAGCCATCCATTGAATTTCACGAACCTTGGTAACTTCACGACCCAGCAGATAGGTGAACACACGCACCGGGATTTTCGTACCATTCTCAAACCAATTGTACGCCTCAAACACCTCCGTAATGTTGCTGGGAACACCGTCGGTTATAAGCATGATTGCTTGATTACAACCACTTACCGATTCGTTACACCGACGTATCTCGCGATACTGCAAAGAAAGATGTGCATTGAAATAGCCAGGACATCCTGCAGGTAGAGCAAGGTACTTACCTTCTGCAAAAGCTCAAATGCGGCTACAAAAGCCTTCTTCACATTAGCATACCCTTCCGGTAGAAGCTCTCGTACGTATTCGTTAAAGAAACGCATATTTTCCGGAGTTGCCTGTACTAGCATGTCCTGGGGATGGAAGGTTACGATACAAATAACTTCCCGTGTTTGTTTGACAAACTCTCCAGCTCTTACCTTAAAGCAAGGTACCAACGGTTCCACATCGTTCGAGTATTTGTAAATGTTTATAAAATCGTTGTTCGAAAACGTATCGAGAATGCTTTTCACCGTCAACTGTGCGATATAGTTCCGGTAGCCCGTCATCGAACCGGAATTATCTAGCAAGATCACGATATCCTTCGAACAGGTGGCCGTTTCGATGTACCAGGAGCGCTTGCGGCAATCGAACGTGTCCACATGTTCACGGTTCCATTCGAGTGCCGGATAGTGTCGCAGCATCCCTGTGTAGGAACCGAAGTACTGCCAGGACAGTGCCGGATCGGAGTTGTAGTTCTGTAGAAACACATCGTCTAACGATTCGGACCACTGCAGCGCTTCCAGCACCCACGGGTAACGGTCGTACACGTTCTGCGGCACATGGACCGAACTGTACGACGTGTTGACCGATATGTTGAAGAAGTGCGTGTCCGGATTGAGCGACATGTTCCGATACATCCATGCATTTTCTTGCAGCGTCTCCGGGAGTTCCGGTTCGGGACGTCCATCAATCTGCAGGCATTTGGTAAAGCAATATAATCAATTCTAACCTCAAAGCAATTTCGAAACGCAATTCCCAATACTTACATTCGAGTATTTGCTGGAATAGTAGGAAAAGTTGTCCGCTAGTGTTTCATTGTACTCGAACTGCTCGGACAATTCCTCAGCCAGGTTGATAATGCACTTAATGGCGTCCATCTTGCGGATGAACATGCGGCCAACGTTTTCTACAATCGATTGAATCAACACCGTACCGTTCTTGTGCTCCACACGGGCATTGTAGGTTTTGTATTTCTAAAATTAAAATCACAACCCACCGTACTCTTCAAAGAACCTGTTGTTAACCGTACCGTAGCAGCCTACAACTTACCGCCGTAATTTCCATCGCCTTCGTCATCCTTTGGGCCAGATCCCAGAGCTCCTCACCGAAGTTATCGGCCCATTTTGCCATGCTGCACAAGATGCCATGGGATATGAAACGAGATGAACAAGAGCACAAGTAATCAGTGCCGGTGTGTACGGGGCCGATGTTGGGAACGTGCGGCGTATGTTAATAGGTCAGCTTTCGATGATGATAAATGATGATGTTGATAAAAATGGAACAGTAGCAAGATGTCGGCAGAAGCACAATGGCATCTGTGTTGTTGAATAATTGTACGTTGCATAATGGGAGTAATTCCATAATGGGAGTGTGGGAATATTGGCATTAAGGGAGGATATACAGTTCACAAACAGTCAAAAGGAAAAGAAAAATAATATTGCTTTTTCTAAAGCTTTTAAATTTCAGGAATATGCGATAAACATTTCCCACAAATTGCGCAGTTCTACTCGAAGAAGTTAATGCTTCGCCGTACAATTCTCAATATTCAAAGGCGTTTTTGTAAATTGGTTTCTCTTTGTTTTATCGGTAAAATATTGACAACTTTTTAGCCGAAAATCGTTTTATCAACATTAAACATCTACCGTTTACGAATTCGAATTACGGACAGCTTCAAATTCTGGATTTTCTTCACGTTTTAAGAAGAATATGTCCATACCCAGCCTATAACCACATCGCTTATTAATTTTAAATTGTTGCCATCATATACTGGAATCAATATATAAATTAATTCGCACCCGTTAGACCCAAATTTCGCAATAAATAAATATTTTTCATCTGTCGCCACCGCCCTGGTCGTTCACTGTGGTGGTGCAACGGTGGCTTTCGTTGCAGTTTTGCTTCAAATGATGAATGTAAATTCATAATTAATGTCATTTATTCTGGCCTAGATGCATCGGAGTACATCGGAACCAATCTTGAGATAATTATCAGCGGAAAAAACTGTATTGGTTTATTATTTTACACTCTGCATTACAAAAAAAGAAACTTCTATATATTTGTCCACAATTTCAATTACTATATTTTATCTTGTTTTATATTCCGGACATTCCGGAATTGGAGCAAATCGTAATTGCATACAGTCTCATATAGGAAAACCACAACAAAACGCGTAGGAATGTCTCGTCGAAGGGTTTTGCTTTATTTGCAAGATTGAACTACTTTCAAGAAGTAAGAATGTGACCAAAATCGCGGACCGGCATGTCTCGGTAGGTCTATTTGGATGGTGAGAAGCTAAAAGCTGAATAGTTATTCTTTAAGCATAGAAAACGTGTAATTTGAGTTTGAGATGAAGTTTTGATGCTGTGTGGAATTTGTATCAAAACGTCCGTAATATGAAATACTGCTTCAAAGTGTCCGTAGTTCGAATAAAAATAACGTTTCATGATTTCATGATTCTTTCAAATTTTTTGAGATAATTTCTTAGAAATACTCATTTTTCTCTCACATTGCTATGTAATACTGAGATGTGCTAAGGTGTGATTAATTTATTTTGTATGTACTACAAAAGAATATGTACAAAAGATGCCTCAAATATCCGCAAATTCGATCGAAAACTATGTTTGACTTAAATTACTTTTTAAATTTTTTGGTTTCCAAAAGGTTTTGACGAAACACCAGTCGGTACCGCAAACTCGGAGTTCTCTGTATTCCAAATGTCAATTTTAGAGTTAAAAATACTACGTTACCGTGGTTGTGTTCAACACTACTTATTAAATGTGTGAGATAGTTGTTTTGTTGAAAACAAATCTTCAAAAATTTAATTATTTTCGAACTTCTGAGCATATATCTCCCTGAGTAATATGTTTTTTTTCAGTTAATTTTTATCTACCAAACCTCATATATTATCTACTCAGGTATTTTTTTGTTTCGTTAGAACGGCCCGGCCGTATCGACATCTACCCAGGTATGTGGTTATAAAAATACAGGAATTGATTCAATTCAATATTCGATTCGATATATAGAAGTACATCGAATATTGAATTAAAAGCATGTTTTACAAAATTGCAAAATTATGGGTTTTTGCTTACATGATGGAAAATATATATTTTTTAGGCATTCCTGAAGTTCCTCTATTCTATCGAAAGTTATTAAAAATTAAAAGTGCAATACGGGGTAGGGTCAAAGTGCAGGGTAGGTGGTCATTGAAATGAAGGTTAAAGTGTTATAAAGCCTTGTCTAGCTTATTCCTAAAAAAAAACGATAGAATCAACATTTATTCATTTGTATTAATATTTGCGGCATATTCATTTAAAAACTTGTGAAAAACAATCCTTAAACAGATAAATTTTGTAAAAATTCTAGCATTGCTTATTTTTTCAATTTGCTAATGACTATGCAATCAATAATGAATGCAAATCGTCTCCATTCGATCAACACCTATTTGCAGTATGTTATAAGAAACACATAAAAAATTCCACAAAAAATGATGCGCACGCCCGGATAACACGTGTCACTAAGCGGGGAAACGAGTTGAGCGAATGGATCAAACCGGCAACGGAGAGATAGGGGGTCTGTTGACAAACAAAGATACGGCCTTCCTTTGCCGGTTACTTGAGTGAACAGCCGCACGCGCTTTTCGCGCTGTGAGACGCGCACTTTTCCGCGCGGTCCAACACAAAACAAACAAGAGCACGTGCTTGCCGAAATGCCGAAACATTGCGAAAGAGCGAGACGGCCGGCAGAACGAGAGCGCGAATACGAACGAGCGGAGAGGTGAAGCTGAAAATAGCATCCGTGTCGTCGGTCGGTTTTCGTTAAGTTTTTCCACCACAACTACACGCACCATTCCCCTCGCCCCTTGGCCTTCTCTGCATTCTCACCGCCCTCAGTTTTTCAACCACCCCCTCCACACTGGTGCGCCAGGCAGCTGAGAATCCACAGGCTGCTTCGGTTTTCATTGTGACAGCGAGGGAATATTTTCATCCCAGCCAGCACACCCCACATATCACGAAACGAACTGTCAACACGGAAAATCACAATGCTGGGGGGATGAGCAATGCACTGTCAAAATTGGGTGAAAATTTGTTAATTTTCCATCGAATTTGCATGCAATTTGATGCGTAGCACTTGTTTTACCCTTACTTCGGCACAATTACTTACATTTCCGTCGCGGCCGAAGCGCCGACGGGTTGGGCGGGTAATTTTATCCATAAAAGGAAAATGATGCTGCCGAGCAGAAACTTCCTGCTGGGCAGACCAGCCACGATGGGAAGTCTCATCCTCGCGCACTAAATTTGCCTTCCGCACAGCCTGCTACCACCTATGATCGACACTATTGCTGCTATCACTACGTTTTCCACAACACTTTTCACCACAGTACACACACACGCACGCACGCATGCACGCGGAAAACCCCCAACAACTAGCTCTACCGAAGCACTAGGCAAGGCAAAAATAGTGCTAGCTAGCTACACCTCATCACGAACGACGACACCGTGACGGATCCCTGATGGTGGTCAGACCGGAAAATGAGCTCGCTGGACGGTGATCACACGCTACGACACACCACACCAGCCGCGAAACATGCGCGAAAGCAAATAAAAAAAGTCGAATTTTCACAAGCGAACAATGAGTTTTCCCAGCGCGAGCCCCACACTCACACTGCCCGAGCACGAGCACGTTCTTCTAATGACTGTGACTCGTTCTGCTGCTTACTGCACGGCGTTATGGGGCGAAGAAAAGTTAACGAAGAATTTTCCCCCGCCCCGCCCATGCATGTGTGTGTGTATGTGCGCGCGGGGAGTATTGTAACTGTCAAACCGAGATGCAACTCGGTGAAAGGTGGTTTGTTTGTTTGCTCCGGAAAACCCGGCGCATGGCATTTACTGCGATCCGGTTCAAAGTGTCAGTTCGATGTTTTTGGATTTGTGGTCGGAATGAAATTATAATTTTTGTTCGAGAATAATTTTGAAAAAAAATCTTTTGGGAAAACAACCGGGTTATTTTAAGGGGTTTTTAAATGCATAGATCAACGATTTTCGATCTATTCCTCATCCAGAGCTGGCTAATGTAGTTAATATGTCTCCCAATATATCTGTGGTCGAAAGCTCACTCTTTCTTTATTTGCTGGTACAAACTAAATCCTAGTTTCATAGAGCCAACTAGTGTGTCATAAGTCCAACTTGCAAGCTATAGGTCTGTAGACCTATCATCTCTCATAATCTTTTCTTAAATAATATTTTAAAGGCCACTGGGACAAGATCTCATATGGTTCCAAGTTTCAAGACATCCAGCTCAGGACAAATGCCCTAGTTTTGGACTATACGAGTGGAGGACGCCACCGAGCTGCTCCGTTGAATCAGATTAGATTCTAATTGATGCACATTGAAGATGAAAGTATCAATCTCTTTAGTCATATTTTTCTTTGCAAGATCTTAGGAGATCTTTACGAACTCTTTAGTTAGAATTGATAGAACTCTTTTCTTCGAATAAGGAATAATTTTTTGTCACTTTTCTTAGACAGTAGTTGGCAAACTACGGCTCGCTATCTGCATGTGACTCTTTATCCCGTTTAATGTGATTTTAACGTAAATGATCCATCAAATGCTAAGTTTGCTGCAGTATTACTGCTTGCAAATTGTAACTGCTTTGAACCTTATTGTTTATTTAAGAGGTAATACGAAAAATTCTAGTCATTGTTGATTTACTGAGCATTTTCGATTGTGATGAACAATATGTTTTACCACATGGTTTACTGAATACCAACATTCATATTTTATATCTGCATTGTATCATCCATGTGTATTTTTATATTTGGCTTCCAGAAGTTTTCTGATCACAATGGCTAGTTGTGAAAAGTTTTTTCTGTACAACGGCCTATGTTTTTCTATGGTTTCTTCTTTATTAGCACAACAACCATAAAAGTTCTAGGCCTGCCGTTTCTAACACTCCACCGAAATTTCCGAAATATTTGAAATTACATGTCAACTTCTAAAATCTTCTTTTGCGATAGATCTATATAAAATTCATCTGAATTAATAATTTGTGGCATCTTTGAATAAAATGTAGTTTGGATATGCATGAAATTGAATGAATGAATCAGTGTTTCCGCGATACACTTCACCAGTCTTCCCTCATAGACATAAAGAACCTGAATATATAGACCTCTGGCGAACTTTGAGCATTAGCAAAATTAGTTCCATTTGACTTTTCATCAACTGCTCTATTCTCGGAATTCTGATTCCCGGATCTCTGTCCAGGAAGGTTGGCACTTTCTGTCGATAATAATTTAAATCAGCAATCTACCGCACATTACCGCACGTCATCTTTGGAGAACCGCAGCTACTGGCACGCAGTTACTGACTCCCGGCCTGGCATGAAACAGGCTGGCCCGAACACTATTAAGCCGCTAGTATGTATGTCAACGAAGGAAATAGAGTTTGGCACAATTGATTATGTGCGATAAATTTGAAACTACAATAAAAATCATTTCCATTTTTTTCTTTCCTAAACGGCGCCGTGAATTGATTACTCGAACCTAGTAGGCCAGTAACAGAGAACCTTGGAGGTCATCATCGGTGTATGAGTTTGCAGGTTTTCTTTCCTTCCTTTCACCATTTGATCCATAAAGCCGCTAGAATCTATTAACCGTAAAGGTCTGCTGTACAAATTTGCAAAGCAATAGTAAATAGGGAAAATAATCGAAAGAGCGCTCGTGTTTCGGAGATGGCAAGAGCGAGAGAACTTTAACGATTCTAGACGGGGAGCCATTTTTGCTCAGCATCCGTGCTAGATTTCGGGGAGACCCGATTGCCGACTGGTTGTCTCCGGCCAACTGCTCCGATTGGCCATGCGACCGGAACGTATCTCTTGGAGCGGGTTTGTCACTGTGTGTGTGACCTTCACAAATTAGTTGTCAAAACAGAAACCATGTGACTCATTGTGGGCTTGCCGAAGCAGGTCCTTGCTGTCAGCTGGTCTGGGTTCGGTCTAGGCTGGTGGAATCCTGTTTTTTATACGTTCGTTCCCCACACATCCGGCGATGAAAGCTGGCTATTTTTCAATTTCAGTAGAATTTGCAAAGGAATTCAAACGAATTATGATTACTGCCTCACAAAGGAGTTTTGAAAGTAAAACCTTGAAATAATGTTATTTAATTATGATATTTGTTACAGCATGTTTACAGTTTAACCATGTCGCAGCATATTATTTAGAAGCTGTTTCGAATTAGATAAATTTTATAAAAAAAAAAAACGATTAGCATCAAGAATGCTTCAATTGTAATACCGCTGCTTGTCCAACGCTCACGAGAAACCGCACCAACAATTTCAACATATTATTCTTTTCGTCTTTTCATTATTGAAAGGGCCCCAAAATTCTTTTATTTATTTGTGCTTGCTCTTCACATTCACATCGTGCAAAAGAGACATCCTGTCGGGTGTGTGTGTGTGAGGTTTTTTTTTATTTCCTACCACAATGAAGTTGCATCTCTTCTCTCGAATACCGGAACTGGAGCCTGCATCCATCTGCTGAGAGCTTAGCCGTTGCGGATTCAATCGACCTGGCATAAGAGCAGTCGCGCTGCAGAGAACCTGCCCACCACTCAACTCAGCGTTCACCCTCATCCCGTTTGCAAGGCGTCAGTTTTTGAGGTTTCCTCCCCTGTAAGGGCGAGCCTACAGAAATGAGCAGCCAAACCAAGAGTTCTCTGGAACCGGATGCTCCCGGTGTGGTAGAGTGTTGTCATTCACCCGAGAGCAGCTCATTGTACATTAGCTCGGCTGAGATAATAGAAGCATGTTTCCGAGGGTGTCTTTCGTACTGCAGAATGAAATTGGTGCAACTGTTGGGCTGATTGTAGATAATACATACAAAGCGTACACGCACAAAAACTCGAATGGTCTAATTTGATGGAGCTTTCATCTACACAAATATTATCCTAAACAAAGATAATACTGTGACCTTTTCAATGTCGCGACATCACACCACATCTCGTTGGGCGAATGGCATAAAACCTTAAGCGAATGTTTGTTAACCCATCTCGAAGATCGATAAACGATCGATCACGAAACGTACAGTTGCGAAACTCGTTGCGACTCCGGAGAGTATGCTGCGTGTACGTGTCTGTTGCTGATGGATTGTGTCGGAACTAGTTCCTCGCGGTCAAGTGGTCCGGTTGCGGTCTCAATTACTACCGTACCTCTGCCCAGCGAACCCGAAAGTAGATCCAATCGGTATGAGATGGTGTAATTACCTGCTTCCAGTTTCGGCTGGTTAAGCTCCAGCGATGGTCAGCGATGTCAAACTTGCTGGAGGAGTTGTGTTGTCTAATGATGTATTGGGGGATTTTTTTTATTGAAAAATTATTGATTATCAAGGTAAAAGTAAATAATGGTATTGTTATTTAGCTAGCAATTAATATTTATATTTTTTGACCAATTATTTTTTTCAGATTATTTTAATTCTTTTGAGAGTATTTAGTGAGTCATAGCTCATAAACGTATGCAAAGACCAATTTTATTATCAGTTTCATATTTTTTAATGTTTTAGAAGACATTGCTAAATAGACTACTCCTAGTAGCACGTAATAACTAGTTTTGTGATCTGTTTCACAATTTTTAAAGTTTTAGGTAACCTGATTCACAGCTCCGAAAATTATGCAACGACTCTGTGTGTTCAATTTCATACTTTTCAATGTTTAAGCAGACATTTTGCTAACTTATTATTTCGAATTACTGACTTAATACATTCAGGCTTTAGTGCGTTAGGGAATTTTAAATCCTGTTGCATACATTTAGGCAGAAGCAGTCGTGACACAATATGTTTAATAATGTGCTTTATAGCGTTTTATTAAAATTTTGCTTATGTCATGCCGTGTCATGCTTTCAGTCTTGGTTGTATTGAAAATGTCGGAAAGTTAACAATCGATTCATATGTTACCTAATGGAGATCAGCTTAGTATATTGCACTTTTACCGCAAAAAAAAATATCGTAAGTAAATACATTCGACATCCCTGCTTTGGGCGCCCGAGAAACCCTAAACACCGAAAAGAAAGCTTTTCTGACGTGCGTGCGTGAGGGTGTATGCCTACATGCGGACGAAACATTAGAAACGGTGCTACTACGGTACGAACGAACGGGACAGTGTACCAAGAGAATACCAATGGGGAAAGAGCAAGAATATGCAGCTTCTGTATCAAAAACAATAGAGAGAGAGACTTTATGCGAGATGCGGAGAGCTAGAGCTTGTAGTCCGGATCCACACGGTAGCACTGTCGAAAAACCCCTGAGAGAGATGTTGTTCGGTCCCGGTGTTTCTACGGTACCGTCGATTGCGGAAGAGACCACACCGTCCCAGAATATTGTTAGCACTGCGTCTGCACGGATAGCCATCCGGTGTGTACGGTTGTTCCGCGTGGCTCGACCTGCCCTTGTGCCCAGCAGCAGTCTACACCTGCACACAGTTACACAAATCTCGAACCAACCCCACACCGTGTACATGAGTGGCCTGTGAGTGGGCAAGCAAGTGGTCACCGAAGAAGAAACTCCGAAGCCATTTGTCAGCCGTCCTGGAATCGATCTTCGGTTCCGAACGGTACAGTGGTGTGGTGTCCCGTATCAGGTGTGTATTTATTGGCCGGTCCGCGGTCCGTGCAAGCACAGGTGCGTTTGACAGTTGAAACCTTCTCCCCCAACGTGTCGTGTGTTTGGTTTGGTCCTCTCCCCTTCTCGTGAAACATTGTCCAGGGCTTTCGGGCTGGAAAATCGACAAGGATATTAATGCCGGCACGCGTGATTTGTACGCAGGGTTGTGTTTGTGTTTGCGGCGTGGTGTGATGTGGTTGTGCAAGTGAAAGAAATTGTTCGCCGGAGGTTTGCTGGGGCGCATATCAGGTGATTTTTCGCATCGTACGATGAAAAGTGTGACTTTCCGACCGTGCGGGGGGTGTCCGTTCCCACCTCTCGCATCGACCGGACGGCATGTTTGAGAGTTTAAGAGGCCACCTATCTAGCCGTAATTCAATAACAATAACCGTCCAAATTGAATTAAATCTCCACCGAGCTTGTGTAGCGAGCGTTTAGAGAGGGGGAAGGTGCAATAGTGTGAAGCTGAGCTGTCAGCCCTCTCAAACCAACGTTTGATCAAAAGGACAAACATCAAAGTGACCGGCGTACAAAACAATTCCTCACCCGTGTAGTAAATGCGTGTGTTTTGTACGTCCGTACCGTTTACGTTAGTGTCAAATCGAGAAAACCCTGTAAAAGGCCGCTTAAGAAGAGGTGTTTTTGCTGTGTATGTATTTGTTTAGTGTTCATAAGGAGAAAAAAGTGGGATAAAATTACAAAATATACTACTTATCGAACAGATTTCACATCCCATTGATTGTTGTAATCGCCCGTTTTAAATCAATTGGTTAAGCAACGCCTACTGCTACTACTACCAGCGCACGTGTAATATCCGCTTCAGTTCGGTTTGTTTGCTGTTACCTTCGATTAGTGTTGGAGCAATGTTTTACTTTTACCGTATTTTTTGTTATGTTTTGTTTTGATACAAACACCGGCAAACCATGTGCAGTATTGTGCAATCGAACCACCGAATCACCCCCCTCTGGTTGGTTCCAAATCGTACCACCTTACCCCATAATTAGTGTAGTTGAATTAATTGGCTTTAATTGAGTTCTACGTCATGGCACAGAGTTCCACGCTGGATCTGGGGCTATCGGTGAACCAACCGGTGGTAAAAAACTTTAATCGGTACAATATAGAACCCCAATACTGGGCCGCGAACCCCTCGTTCCACCGATTGTGCAATACCGATTGAATTTGATAGCACCGGAAAGGAAACCCGGAGATTGTAGGGGTGGCCGATAGAATAAAAAAAAAAGAATCGTGATAAATCGAGGCACTCCATTTCCGGGAGGAAATGGTTACAGGAACGATGAAAACGTTGGACAAAAGTGGAGAGTTGTGAAGAGAAAAACTCTCCAACCAAAAAAAAAACGGGGGGAAATTATTCTTAAGCACACCGATTACTAGGATTAGCCGTCCTTCGGTATTTTAAATTCAAAGTCCTTTTTTGTCTCTTATGACGTTCCCCGGTTTCCAGTTCGGTGAACCATTGTCTAAGTAATCGATCCATTATGGTCTGTTAAACCGTTTAAATAGATTTTTTTTGGTCCAAGTTGCGTTAAAAAAAAAGATGGTCAAGATGGGGTTTTCCACTATGCTGCGGCAGTAACATAATTAGCATTCCTTAATTATCCTTTAATGAATCGTCGCTTGATGCCATCGTGTGGGAGATTAATTATATGCTTTTAATTAAAATTTATCACCTTCAATGGTTAACGTTTGGTTTAGGTAGGGAATTGTGCAGCTTTCATGCTTTCTGTTTAATATTCCTTTTTTATTTTTGTTTATTCTATATTCAATATATTTACATATATTTTTGCGGAAATTTCTCGATTTATTTGGCAACGCAAAATATTTTGCCATAATATATTTTCTTTTCCTTATTTAAAGATACATTTAACAAAACCACCCACATCAACTCTCTACCTTAACTCTAAAGAATCTTGATTTCGTAGTTCGATCTCCATCTGACGAGCTCTTTGAATGATAAATCAAAAACATCTTTAGATTAATACACTCCAAACAGCAGTGCATCCTTGATGCATTCCCGGTGCTCGTGCACCCGGTTGCTAGTGAAATTCTTCATCTCCTTCCTGCAGCATCCTTCCGGCGTGTGCACATCCGGCATTGCCGTTTTGCTACTCGTGCGCTGGTATGCATTCGGCATTCGGGTATGATTTATTCCGCCCCTTGCAGATGAGTGATGATGATCAACGGCCCCCATATTCGTCTGTGCGAGCATATATCTCGAAGCATCGCGATAGATGTTTTCGAATGCTTCATCCCCTTCATTTCAACCCTCTATTTTCGTTTGCCCTCTTTCGAAGCGGATCTTCTATAGGTTCTTGAAATTTTAAACCATTTTTCCCTCCTCTCTCCACTGCCTAATGGATTGCGCATTCGTTCGATATCGCTCGCGCGTTCTGATGCCTCCAAGTATTTGCTGCTTTTCAGCGTGCTTCTCAGAATGCACGCGAGAGTGGCAAGCTTCGGCCACCCCGATACCGCCAGCGATGCTGATTCAGCTTCAGCCAGCCGTGTCGAACCTCGGGACCGTGTCAGCTGTTGTCGGTACCTCCGACCCTGGTGCATCTTTGTGGTACGTACCACCTGTGTGCACCTGGCCACTCGTTTGGCGCATTCGTTTCATTTCACCCCGACAGCCGAAACGAATCGGCGCTGGGGTACGATTGGTAGCTGAAGAAAGTGGTGGAGGCTTTATTCAGCGGAAGGTACGACTGATGCCACGAATCAGTTTTATGGAGGCTTGCAAGAGAGTGCTTCCCACGAAATTTCGGCGTTTCACGGTGCTGATTTACTTGCTCTTTTTGCATCTTTCGTTTCACCAGTTCGCTTTCAGTACCAAAGATTGGCCAACTGTGTTTGTGTTATTGCAGATTTTTTGTTTACTCTTATTTTCGCCCTTTCCATCTTCCAGCGTGCATCATTTTCTTTCTCTTTTATTTTGCTATTTATTGTTTTTTTTTTCTTTCTCTCTTCCTAGATTGCTTCAATCCACCGCGTAAAAGTTCCTTTAGTTTGGTTTATTTTGGCTGCGGGTATGTATTAATTATCTTTTTTTTTATTTCCTTCTTTTATGACCAATTTATTTCATTCACATGGCGCTCTTTATTTTTCGTCTTGCAACACATTGCTTTAATTAGTTTTTAAGTTTTTTTACCTTCTTCACATAGCTATTATTTCATTATTTCTTTTTCGTTAGTTTTGTCTGAGATACAACTTATTTTTCACTTTGGTGAAATATTTTTCGCTTTTCCTTCAATTGCTAATTTGTTTCGTGTTTGTTTTCCATATTTTCCCTGTTCGGTTTCCCGGTCACGTGAATCAATTGAGCGGATCAGTTCGCGTTACGTTGTTTTGTTTTTTTTTTGCCTTCGTGTAGGGAACCCACCGCAGGGATTAAATTTTGCAATGTTCGTTCCAACGGTGGCACCCAATTTTCGGATTTTCGTCACCCATCGGAACGGATGTAGCGTTTTGCACAAGCTGCAGATGACATACGGTTGCAAATTCTGCCAACCGTTGCAAAAATAAGGCAGCGATACAATAGGGACCCCCTGCAAGTGAAAAGAAACGAAACAAACAGCCAACCCGTGGCTGCACGGTCGCATTCTTCGGCACCAGCTGGCATAACGAGTGAGAATGCATTTTGTTAAAAACCGGCCGGCAAACGGTAGGAACGCAGTTTCCGATGCACCTTAATGCAACGTGCGTGTACGTGTGTGCGTGAAGTGTGTTTGAAATACGAGTTTTGTAGCTTTTGTACACCCGCGAATGCAATGTGTGCGAAACTTTCAAATCCGTTCGGTCAATAATGGTACAATTTTCGGGTGCGTTAGATTCGGTGACCTTTTTTTGCTTGCTTCCTTGCTGCCCAGCTGGCACGCCACTGAGCTACAGTGGTGTTCCGCTTTCGTGTCGAAGCACATGGACCGAAAAGGGATACGATTATACGATACACCGGGGAAATAAATCGCTGCGGCGGGTTGTCGGTAAAACCCGGCACGGGGTCTACTTAAATACTGAACGGATTGCAATAAAAGTTGATAGCAGGCAGATAGATCGCATATAAAGTACCTAGTTTTTTTTCGCAGAGAACAAGGAGGCAACTCGGGCAATGGAAGTATTGGTCCGTTTGTCAAACACAGATCACTTAACAGTAAATAAACAATAAAGGGCCTTGTGCGATTATGTGATATAGTTTCCAAAAAGCGGCCTGCTAGAGCTCAAGGAAGAAAATAAATTCATAATGTGAAATTGACCGTAGCAGTGTTCAGCATTTTAAGAACGGTTTCTTATTTCACTTGAACAACTTTAAAGTGGCATGCGTTTGGGAAGCCAAACGGGAGTTCCTCGCTGCTAAGCAATGCTTTTATTTTTAATGTGAAGTACTTACCTTGCAGAAGTGCCTTACAGTGTTGCCTTGTTCAGTTTTATTCTGGAAAAATGGAGAAAAACGCATCTTTGCTCTAGGATGCTAGTAGCTTTAGCAGCAGCAACAATGCTAGCAGACGGTAATAGTGCTTCAAACCTGAGCATACAAAAAGGCCCTTCATAAAAGGATGCTTCACAGCGGCGCTTGCCTCGAAAGGGAAAAATGATAACACAGCAAACGTAAACTTTGTCCTAAGTTCAAGTTCCTGAAGAACGGGGATGCACTTTGGTGCGTTTGTATCATTGTTGGGTTGCGTTTAAAACTAGCTCCGTTGAAGGATGCTCTTTCCACAACCAGGCTGACAGTAGGGAAATAGGGGAAGCAACGATACAGAATCAGCTTTGGCCGTAAATTGAAAATTGAATTCTCTGCCGGAACTAAAACTGCGTGAAAGAAGACCCGGTTGGAGTTGTCTTCCATCCGGAAACCGTACCGTGGTAACCATCATCCACCTTTCCCGTTTCCCGATTTTCCTCTTTTATCGTAACATTCGTAGACTTTCCCCGCGGTGCTCACCGATGATAGCCCATAAAAATGTCAGCATAAACCTTTTATCGGAAATTTAAGGCTTCCTTCTGAACCCGCGGGCGGGTGTCTCCACGAGGCGGATGTGGAAGCATTCGGAGGTGGGAATCGCGACCCCACAACCGTCGATCGGCAGTTGTGGTGATGCCAATTTCCCGAAAACTGTGCCAAAAACCCGACACCGACCCAAACCCCCCCAAACGGGCGACGTATTATGCTCGCTGAATTGACTTTTGTGTGGTTTCCTTAATTAGGGTCGGTAGGGAGATCCGCCCGCGCCACAGCACTACTGCTGTGGCGTATCCGGCAATCGGGCGTGGGTGGGCAATGGTAAGCGCGAATGATACCTCATAGTGCACTGAGTTTAGGAGCCTGCAAAAGGTGGCACCCACCCGGTGTTTGTCACGCGACTGTCGTGTCCAAAAAGTTCATGAATGGGTGTGTGTGTGTGATGGATCGCATCGTAATTGCATTACCGCTGCCAATAGCAAATGCTATTAAGGAGTTGGTGATGGGGTGAGACCGATTTTTTTAAGTCTTATGCATAATCCATTCATGTGGCTTTTGCTGCGAAATCTATTCAGCAATTTTTACAGTGCTTTGAACGTTAAGCATTGATTTTTCGGTTACTTTTTCAGAACCGTATATCGTCGGATGAAAAATTGGAAAATGGTATGAACTATTCACTCGACATTGGGAGAGATTTGAAGTATGAAGCAAAAGGCGCAAATGCATCTTAAGCCATCAGAAGTGGAAGAGACCCAGGAGGTCCAAAACCTCATAACAAATTTCCAACCATAACATCTATAGCCACAGTGAAGTTGCCACTCACTGAACTCACGCCACTCACGTTTCTGCCAACCGATAATTGCTGTAAATGATTAAAACACCTTAATTCAAACCTGTTTAATTAATGTTTGGAACCTGCACCTAGATTATGATTACTGGAAAGCTGAAAGGTAAAAAACACTTTACGTGGATTATTTGCCATAAAAATGGATTATTTCTCATTGTTGGATAACCCGTTCAGCATATTGGAGGCAGTCGTTTTTGTTGAAGTTTTATTATATTCCACGAAAACATCCCGCTTGACGAAAAGCTGTCAACAGTTTGCTATTACCTAGGCATCAAAAGCAGTCTTTCAACGTTGTTTCAACATACTTTACCGAGAATTGAGCCTCATACACTTACCAGCAATATTATCTCGAGGAGACTAAATGGTTATATCCTTCTTGGTCCGAGATGAAATTTCCGGTCCCATCAGGACCGATCCATCGTAGCAAAGACTGACTGTCTGGCTACGTGGTGAAATAAGTCTAATATGCCAGAAATAGCATGAGCCATGACCGTGTAGGTCATTATGCCAAGAAGAAACCTACTGTTATGTAGAAGTAACCTAAACACTAGCATTGTAAGTTGTAGATGGCGCTCTCCAAATGGTTCACAGGTGACTAATAGGAATACTAAGAAAGCTTATCTGACAGGTTAGAGCTGTGCGCACTGAAAACGAGTGAGTGAGTGAGTGAGTTGAAACCTTCGACGGAGTCAATGAATATAACTCCGCACGAAGAGTTTTTATGACTCCTTTTACCACTCTTTTGCGTTTATACTCACTCTCACTCTATGTGCCGACTAGAAACTCACTCACGAGTGTGTAAAAATATTTTTTCACTATTTTTGGATTATTATCACTCTGTATGAGTAAGTACAACCATATTATCATTTTCAATCCAAAGCGAATAACAAAACAATGGCACTCGCTTTTATTCTCTTCCTGTTATACGTAATGGATCGTTACAATCGTTTTCTCATTCAAGCTCATTGTTTTTAATGCCAAAAGAGTAATAATATTCTTTTATTCACTCTTAAAAAGTGATTTTAATCCAAAGAGAGTGATAAAACACTTCTACTTACTCCTGAGTTAGTTTCTAGTCGGCAGAGAGAATGAGAGTGAGAATAAACGCAAAAGGGTGGTAAAACATAAATGCAGTGTAATATTTTTCAAATGAATCTCTAAAGAGTGAGTTAACGTTTCAAATCCCCACTCTTAAACCCACTCTTTGACCCTGATTCAACTCGCTGAAAAGAATGATTAATCCCGTCGCTATGCTATGGTGCTCTTAAATATTGGCCATTTCGCTAAAACAAAGTACGATTGCAAAATAAAAACGATTTAATATTGAAAGTTCTTTTGTAATAAACTATTCAATGTTTAAAATAAAACCACAATACGGTTTATTACTTTTAAACAAACTATGCTACCCACATTTCTCTCATTGTTGAAATTTATATTCAACATTAAATATAAAATATGAATATGCCGCACGTGATTGATTGCTTGGTTCAAGAGGAAGAATTCATGGTCGCTTCGTGGAGCGTCATACCGCTTGCGAACCATCTAACCCTCCAAAAAAACCACAAAAACCGCAACCACACGTGATTGGGCATTCCATCAGAACGAGCGTGGAAAATTCACGTACATTCCAGTTCCAGTCATTAATTTTGTGATATTGTTTTAGCGTAATGCTCGTCATCCGGAAGCCATAAAACAAACACTCCAAATTCGAGTATTAGATGTCTCTTTTTGTGGGAGCAGAAACGACATCTGGTGTGGGTTTTAAAAAATATTTTCAATAAGCGTATACCGATGATAAGTTAACAAACTAGTTTATGTTGACTCGCCGTTAGGTGACGGTACAGAGACCACCCCCACACACACACATACACATTCATTTTAGTTGTCGCATAATGTTTGCTTTCCGATTTGTCTAAAGTTTTGTTATCGTTGGCGGTATTATTGTACGCATTTTATTTCATTTCCATCCCGATCTTTGTTAAGCCTGTTTATCTTAGCCTCAGTTCTTATGGTTGTTGGTTGTATTGCATTTCCATTTCCACCGCGTGAGCTGCGTCTTTCGTTAGCTTTCCATTCGCTACCGTCGGAGCTTTTCGGAAGGTAATGTTTTGGAACGAATGCTTTCACAGCACAGGCAAGATCGCGGCGCACGCAGAGACAAAACGGGCCCCCAGAAACCTGGCCGCTGGTTAAAACTGTAAAAGTGAGTGCAATGTAAGCAAACTGCACACTCCGTGCCAAACCGTGGAGGATAACTCCTGTGTGGTTACCCCATTTTTGCCCGCGCTTGCTGTTGTGCTATGAGCCCAACCGAAGGTGTACCGCGTGTGAGCATTGGTAGTGCGAAAAGTTTGTGTGCCCGTGTCAAGGTGAATGTTTGCAGTGGCCGCCAGTTCCAGCTGACGTTCGCAAACTTGTGCCTGAACCACCGTGATCCCCGGGGTGTGTTGGTGTAAAAGCACGCAAGCACGAGCGGTGTGAGTGAGTGTGGCTGTGAAGAGAAGAAAAAAAAAACGGCAAACACCAACGTCATCGCGGTGGATCTGCATACTTCCGCACGGAGAAGCGTTTCCGGCTGGGCTGTGTTTGGTTGTCGGCCGCACCTTTACCCGCTCCCGTGCTTCCCGGGTGCCTTGTGCGGCACCCTAGCATCATAATTGACTGTACACCGGTAGCCCACGAAACGCCGCCACATTGGAATACCAGGAGGAGAGTTGTGCGTGTTCGCACAACGTGGAACCACCGCCACCATCGTGCTGCAGGTAAATGTCCATGTCATTGCCGTTAGTGAATTTTCCCCACAAGGATCTGCCCACCTTCGGTTCGCTAGCGGCTGCTTGCCATTTGTCAATGGGAAAAACCCCAAACCCCAACCAAAAAAAAATGGTAACACCGTTTTTCAGGGAGGGATATTACAGAATTTGCCATTGCCGCTTTACCACCGATCCATCCGATGGCTGTGGCAGCTAAAGGGCAGCTAGTTCCTTTGCAGTGATCGAAATTATGTGCAGGCTTTTCCATATTAAAGGGCCTCAACAAAAAAAATCGAAGGAAACGCCCAAAACCTCACTTGGAAAAGAAGAAGCAACGTTGGACATCTCAGACATCAGGGATCTTCGAGTACATCGAACCGGCGACTTTTGTGTCCACTACTCTCCACTCATACACACACACACAGAAAAGCGAACAAGAGAAAGGAAACATTACGATCACATACGACAAAGAGGGAGAAAAAAAAACCATGCAGAGGAAAATATTAATTTCCCACAAAATGTTAAGCGCCAAAGGGCAAGCAAGCGGACACCAGAAAAGAGTGCCCCGAAGGGGTTTTTTTTCGTTTTGGTTTACGTTCGATGGTGACATTTTAAGCTTGTTCCAAAAAAAAAGGTCCTACTACTTCAACGGTGTATGCCCTGTCATCGAAGTACGAGTTGGAGAGGGAAAAAATGAGAAAATTATGTAGAAAACAAAAATTATACCAAAAATCCCCGTTGTCCTTGTTGGTATCGCATTGGTGACAGTGTGTGAGTGTGGTTCTGTGCCTATGGATCGTGTGGATGCTGTAAGAATCGCCAAGCTTTCCCGCTCTCTCGCTCTCTCTCTCTAAGCAAGAGATGGCAGCCAGTGTGCCCATTTCTGGTCGGTCCGTCCCCATCCAGGGCCGCCGGTCGGACCGGGACAAATTCGTAATGAGCAATGGCGGCCGGATATGGAACCCGAATTGGCAGCCGTTTTGGAGGGACATACCAGATTTCCAGTTGTTTATCGATCGATGAAGGATTTTCCAACCAGCATTGTTTTTTTTTTGCCCCTCGCTCCAGCTTTGTAAGCAAGTTTCTGGGGGGAATGTATGAAAAAAAAAAAACAATCGCACACACACACACCCAGCAAGTTTTCCTGCTGAGGTGAAGACACGACTATCGGGACGGCCTTGCAGCAAACCTGGAACCTGGTTGCACACAAGGGTGCAGTTGCACAAGCAAGTGTCGAAAACTTTCGTCTAGCTTTCCATCCCCGCTCAATCCCCGGAGGAAGGGGGGGGGGGTCCGATCCGCGCCCCGTGAAAATGGTGGAAAGTTTTCGGTCAGTTTGCCAGTGTCTCGAGTTCGTGGTGCTGAACCGACGCCCTGCCCTGGTTGGTTTTGCTAAATATTCAGTAGTACCCCAGCACGAGCATGGACACTGTTTGTTCAGTATCGCTTGCAAAGCCTTGCCAAGGCAGTGCTCCACCGACCCCAAACCGACCAGGGGGGCTGAAGAGCAAAATATTTGCCGTAACAAACCTTCCGGTGTGTTCTAGCGCCTTTCGCGCTATCCCCATCCTATATCCGTGTGCAAGGTGCAACTTTTCCTTGTACGGCACAAATTACTTGATTTGGCTTTCGTAACGTGATAAGGTCTTTTTGCCGCCCCCACCTCCCCTCCCGGTGCATTCGTTCTGGTTCGTGTTGTGGGGGCGCATTGTGGTGGTTAAGGATATTATTGCTGCAACGCCACACCGATTGCACCCGATCGGTGTCCCAGGCACCGGTAACCGGCTCCCGGTTACGGCTTACGGTTTAATCTCGGTCGGTGTGTGTATTTGCTGGGTAAATTTTCGTCCAAACTAAGTTGCAAAACCGGTTTGGGGGGGTGGTTGGAATTGCAAAACAAGATGTCAGCTATTGCAGAAGCCGGTACGGTTACGGTACGGAATTTTGCGGGGGAGGTATTTAAACGGATTTTCCAAAGTGGACAATTACCGTAAGTCTACCAGGACCACAAGAGCGGTGCACACAGAGTGGTGCAATTTTATGTATATATGCTGATTTTATATTGCTTTTGTAGGAGAACAATGTAGGAGTTCGAAAAATATTGCATGCATTTAATCATACACACATTTGACAATGGAATTGTGTCATCAAATATAGATGAATTTAACTATTTGTTGGGTGTACTGGGACACTTCTCGCAATGCTGGGAATAAGAAATCTGGTAAAACATTTCTTTCATAATAACATGTCTTGATAAGTGTTAGTTAAACTAATTGAATTTTTCTACACAATTTCAAAATTGTCTGTATTAATACACTGTTTCTTGGTTATGAATCACGATGCTGGTGATAGTGAGTTATTTTAAAATGGTTAATATTGCAAATTATCGCGGAATATGGTCTCTACAATAGTATATTTATCTACCTCATCTATTGTCCTTGAATACACTTATATCAGGTGTCCGTTACGTAGAGTTTGGTCGCATAACCCGTACAGCTCTAAACCTTAACCTGTACAGTTCGATTAATTGTTTTGAGTTAATGAACGAGCATCGATCTTTAGATTTTGTAACTGCAGTTCGCAAAATGTCCTCGGGAAAAACTATCTTTACAGACGGGCCAGTTGGAATTAAACCTTCAATTTAAACGTAAATACCCGAAATGCATCGGTTGTATGACGCGTACGTTGATCAGCTTATGGAACACACCAAGATGAACTACCCATAACGCAGATTGAGCGAACTGTCTGTCGAGTTTAGGGTCGAGTTTAGGGTCGAGTTTAGGGAACGATCCAGTATATGACGGGCGACCTGGAATGACAGATTGAGCGATCGTATATCGATAGAAATGAAGAGAGACACATGAGAGAACGAGAGAGAAATGAAGAGAAACACTTTATGAGAGTTGAAAGAACGAAAGATTTGAAGCATTCGTTCAGTTCTTCCCAATGAACGATCCATTTCGCGCAAGTTCTATCAACAGTGTTAAAGCTTGCCTTAAGGATACAATGAATGGAAGAAATGGGATAGCTTGTACGGTATTATTCTCATAGTATTAAGTTGTTTCTGGACAATCTTAAAACTACCGTCACAAAAGTTCTAAATAGATCCAGGAGACTTCCGCAATAGAATTTTATATTAAAGTATTATACACTGTAGATTTCAATCTCCTTTGTTGTATTTATAAATCCAGAAAGGTTATTTTTTTTAATTGCATCAAGGATGCGAACATTTTGTCGTACAACACCAATAAATTCGTTAGTCCTGTTTCAAAAGTGGTATCTAGGGTATTTTCTTCGTGGTTCAGTCTTATACTCCAAACTCATGAATAGACAAATAGAATAGAACCCAAGTTTTCTAATTTCACCAACTTGGTTTTTTCTATTAGTCTAACAATCCGCATTTCTGGGCCTCCTGTATACTGGCGTAACATAGAGGATGTTGCAAACCTTAGCTGCCTGTTTTTCAGTAACTCCAGTAAACTTCAAGAGCTAGTCTGGTTGATATAAAATGACCCCAAAGGACTTTGCAACCAAAGTACGTATGGTGTTCACAACATTACACTCCCACATTCTCTTGGAACCGAAATCTTGGTTGTTTAGTTGTCATGTCTAATTATGTCGGAATTCCAGAAAACCTCATGACATCTAACTGCTATGCCGTAGCTATGTTGTTACCCGGGTCTTTTACGCCATCCCTTACAAAACCTCTAGTTATTACGACAGCAACATAATGATACCACAAGATGGAATAGATGGAATTTGCGTAACTCTCGTTACAGCAATCGTAACTCGTACGGTTAAACAAAGTGTAAGTGTAATCCGTTCTTACCATTCTTTCAAAAACCACAACAACTCGTTCAATTTGGAAAATTATGCAATTAAAATTATAAACGGCGTGCGATAGAGACCCGAGAAAGGTGGCATTCGTGCATTCGTAAGTCGTAAACACAGCCCGAAAATACCGAACCGAATCAAAAGTCAAGCACACTCACAAAAGGACTCCCCGGTAATATCCCTCCATCCTACTGCAGCGCCAGTGTTGGTTCACTGAAAGCCAAATGAATAAATGTTATGATTTTCCTCGTCGCCATTTCTATGGGCCAATTAAAAGAGTTTGTAATCCGGGTTTCGCCATTCGGAATTGGGTACCAAAATAATGAGAGCGTATCGTGCTCCCCCCTCCCGGCGGGATACGATTCCATGACTTACTGCTTTCCGTGGGGTACCGTGTCGTGACGCGTTTGGTGTTACGTGAGCTTTGAGCTTTACTCCGACATAATGGCGTTACGTGTGGGTCTCGTGTTCGTGCCCGGATATGCGATCCCAGCATCCCACCCAGATTCTGTGGATTCTGTACCGGAAATGGGAGTCTCTGCCGGGAGATACTCCACACTCGCATGCGTCTAAATAAAGGACGTGAAAAAGTGAGAATAATTTAAAATAAACATATACGTCCCCGAAGGTGCGCTTTGTGCGGCGGAATGTATAATTAAAAGACAGACATCTTGGCGTTTCCTTTCTCTCACCGTCGCCGCTCCTACCCGCTTACGATTACGTGGCGTTTTACTTGATTTGCTGGTGTGAGAAACGTTTTATGTTTTGTTATTGCCGTGTGGAAACATCCTGCTAACAAGCTCGTTTTCTGCCTCACTGCCTGGTAAGCATTTTACAACGAAAGGAAAAATAGCCTTTTTGCGCATTCGTTATGTTTCGCCTGTGATAGTAAACGGAACTGAGTGGTTCCGAACCCTTGCAAATGGGGCCGAAAGGGAGCGGAAGAGTCACACGCGGAATAGCATTCACCAGGTGATGATGAATAATTTCTGCTGACACACACACACACACACACTGTCAACGTGGAAATGTGTGCTGCACATTTCCGAGAACCGGAACCAGCATTTCTTTGCCCGTTTACCATTTATTTTTCCCATCTGCGATAGGAAGCTGTACAGCACCGGAGGAAAAACCTTCGTTCTTTGCAAGATTGTTGCTCTGCTGTCCCGCCTCTGTCGGGTCATTGGGAATCGGGTGTGAAAAATGGGTGAAAAAACGAACTGGTGCTGGAAAAAATAACCCCCACCCAGAACAAAAAAAAGGTTCCTTCATGAATCGTGGGGCTTTAGGCCGCATATAGCCGCAAGATTGGCTCTCGTAAATTTTACGTTGAATGTCATGTGGAAAATTCGTTAGATTTTTGCTTCTTGCGTTTTTTTCTCTTCTCTCTACTTCTTGGTTCTCGATTCTTGAGGACCTTTTGGGGGTGTACCATTTCTCAGCGAAGCTTTTCGAAGGAAACATCCAACTTTCCAGCAGACCGATGCGAATCAAAGACCGTCGCTCCGATCTTGAATCTTAATGCATGATGGCGTTGTTAGATAGTTGTTGGTCCTCATCAAGTGGAAGTCTTTCATTTCTTCTACTAACCTGCCTTTTCGGAGTGGATCTTACCGAGCTTTAGGATAGAACCGCTAAACTAACCAGTCCGGGTGTGGGTGCGTGTTTTATTTTTGCTCTATTTAGCCACTCGAAATGTTTGCTTGATGCTTTCAATCAAGGTTGCGAAGTGTGTGGCGGATCGTACCATACCATGGCAAGGGTGATTGACATTCTCCATGTTCGGCTCGAAAAGCCACATGAAGTGCCGACGGTGTCGGTGAATGACAGGGCCCCAAACCCGGGCCCATAACGTGCGAGCCCCGTGATTGACAGGATGCAAATTTAACAACGCACGATAATGAAAATTGTCGCACGAGTTTTTCCCACGAGCCGGGCGCGCGGTGCACGATGCCAGAGCGATACTTCACATCGCTCTAGGGCCACCACTAGGTAGATCATCCAGCATTTCACCTCCGGCCCGAACCGAGTACTTTGTTTCTGCGTTCAGTGCACGTGAGCGGTTTTTTGGGTTTTGCTACGCTCGTTTATACTACACGTCCCGGGATCAGTTCAGCCATTCCCCTGTGGGATGGCTCGTGCGAAACTATCTGTCTTTTATCTTTGTCAGTGAGTCTAATCAGGGACGACTTCGTGGGTTGGGTTTTGGGAAATTAGGTTACCGGTCGGTTTCGGGGGCTTAGCGTGATGCACAAAATTCCCGAACGGAATTAAAAAATCATGCAATCACAATTATTTTTGGGGTTGGGAAATCCTTTTGCGGGGCGGCTGGCACACTAATGGTGGTTTTGGATGAAATCTGGAGCATGAAATGTTCTACCGAATGTAGGCACCCGGAAGGTGAACGGTGAGAAGTACGTATTACCATGTGCTGTGTGTTGGTTTATGTTTGAATGTGTGCCTAAAGTGTGATGGGAGTGGTTTAAAGATGCGTCAAATTCAAGTAACATTTCGCTTGAGGGTGCTTTAAATTTATCACTGTTTGCACTTGTTTTGGGCAAACTTTTATGAAGTACGGCTTGGTGTTCAATTTAACGGATTGTTATTCTTTTTAATTTTTGTGTTGTGCGCTTTGCTTCTTTTTTAAGGATAAGATTTTTTAATGAATCCATAATTCAGTTATCTTGCTCTTTGTGTAAATATGTCTGTAGAAGCTGCTGAATTTACTGCTAAGGACTAACTGAAATTGAGTTATTAGGAAGGGATACGTATCAAACTATTACTACATCTAAGAAACATTCGGTTAACCCCCTAAATGTTATCAGAATTATTGTATAGCGTTTTTTGTATTACTGAAATATTTATCATTTTTTAAGCTGTGTATAAACTTTTCTTCTTGTTAATCGGCATAATAACTTCGAGTGGTCTAGCGCAGGGGTCTCCAAACTTTTCAGCCCACGAGCCGCATTGGTTGAAACTACTGCAGTGGGGGGGGGCATTTTTGCATTAATTTGCGAGCCTTTAACACATATTGTGATGGCACTAGAGGGTCGCAGATTGGTGACCCCTTGTCTAAGGTGTGTCATTTGTGGTTCCGTGCTTCCGCGAACAACCACTTTGCGGTCTTGGCCTGCTGTAGGAGTCCTCTAGACCGCTCACGGTCGAGCGCCGTCGATTGGCAACAACGCCATCACTCCATCTCAATTAGAGACCTACTGAATTAGAGACCTAGGACGACCTTAAAAAGCTTTACGGGTTGGGTCCGGTCCGGTGTCATTCTCATGACGTGACCAACCCACCGGAACCTTGCGAGTCTAATACTCTATACGACAGTGAGTTTGCCGTACGGCTCGTAGAACTCGTCAATGTAGCGGTTTCTCTACTATCCTTCCACTTATACGGGTCCAAAAATCCTTCTGAGCCCGTACAGCCCGTGACAGCCCGTATCTCAACATCATTGTCGGTGCTGACCTTTTACCCAAGATAGGTAAAATTTTGGACGACATCGGAAGTGCGCTCTCCTATCTGTACGTCACCCCTGCGTAAGTTAGGATTTGTTAGCAGGATTCCTGGTGGTGCTATCGTACCGCCTGTTCAGTCCGTTGGTAAGCTTCCACTACGTAGGGGAGCCATAGAATCCTTAAAATATATAACCAAAATGAATGAAAATAATCTTGATCAATCCCCAAACCAATCCCTTAAATAAGTAACATTATTGTGCAGCTGAAATTTCATTTAACAATCACCGATACCTCAACGGCTCAATATTCATTGCCACTTCGCTCCAATAGACGCAGCATAATTGCATAAAATTATTTCACTACCGGCGTGGAAATTTTCGTCAAAAATATTTGTCCATCCCTGTTCGCTGTTTCGCACCTCATGTTAAGCCCCAGTGTGAACGATACAGCATGCCACAATGATGGAACAAATTGAACTTTTAATTGTTTTCAATTTGGATGAATATTTTTATTCGTCCAAAGTTCACGTGGCTGCGTCCGGCAAAGCGGTACGCACACACCCGCTTATGTAGTATTATTGTATCGAGCCAAAAAAAAGGAGACAAAAATGTTTATCCCTTTTACTGGGCAGGATTTTCGCAGTTGCTTTAATTATCACACTTCAGCGTCCTCGAGGTTGAAGTCGGATAAAATGAGTTTTACTTATCGTTTTCGGTACGGTGGGCGGTTGAGAGTGCCATAAAAACAACATCGAGTGGTGTTCGGTGCGGTTTTTCTCTCGTGTGCTTCCCGGCCAACGGCCCGCTACGGACCGGGGGCAGGATGTTTAAGCACAGCATAAATTAAGGAGTTGCGGTTCGTGGAAGTGTTGGTCGCGTCATTAGTGTGTCGTCGGCCAATGTTCTTAAAATGTCTGCAGATCGATTCAATATCCAAGCTTTGCTTGCACACTCGGCTCTCGTTTATGTGGAACATATTTTGTGGGATTGCATAAATAACTGAAATGGGATCTTTCGGAGAATAGAAAACAATGGCACAACACAAACAGCGGGGTGGTGGTTCTGAGATGAACTGAAACTCATTAACTTGAGGACTCTCTCGTGCGCGCTTCCTGTGTTTCATGTGCTCTCATCATGGAACTGGCACATTAATGAAAACGATTTTTTATTGGCCTAAATAATGAAGCTTTTGCGCAACATATTTCCTTATCACCACCGCGCGGAAAAGTAATCTAACGAGATTACACATTAGAAAAGACGGATAAAGTTCCACAGATAATGGATTCGATCCCAGGACAGGTTGTGTGTTATACCGAACGCTTAGCCTGATACCATCTGACAGCTCCGATGTTATGACAGTTAAAGCATAACAAACCCGCACCTTTTATCGACCAAAAACGTCAAATCACATTCAAACAATATTAATTGCGCTATATTGCATCGCCCACGTCTAACTGTTTTGAATTTTCTCACCTTCATTACACATCTCCAAACAAACATGATTGATTTTGATCAATTACTTTCATTGACACTCGAACCATAAAACGCATGCATCAGACGGTGTGACACTGCATCGAATCGATCCCACACTACGCACAACACCTTCGAGCATGCATTCCCACCGCTAATTTCTCGCCGGCAAATGTGCGCAGAAGGTCAAATTAATGCACGTCTTTGCACCGTTTGCATTTGCACCGTTTCTTCGCAGCATAGAAATGTTGCACCGACCCCCCGCCGTAGTGCACTACTGCATCCTTCAGCTATGCACGTTACGGTACCGAAAAGTTGGACCCGGAACGAGACTGTCGGTACCGTCGCGGGTCGTGAAACATTGACAACCTTGATGCATGACCAGCCCAAACCGGCGGTAATTGAATTACGCCAATCACGTCCGAATAGTTCACCGGAGTCAATAAGCGGTCCAGCTCGGGTTGTTTCTTCCGCTATGTCTATGCTGCGGCGCTATGCTGCGCTCCCCGTCGGTACGTAAACGATGTATCGCCCGTTCGCGTTCGCCTGACGTGTGGTTTGATGTGGCGTGAAGACATCAGTTTTGGCATCGATTGTAGCAGCATTTAAGCTGCTCCCGCGTGCTACCGCGTGCTCCCGTTTGGCCACTGTTTCCAGCATCCAGCAGTCCTGGTCGAGCGTGCAGTCTGGCTGCGGGAATTGATTTGCATTTTTAATCTCCAACAGCGGTGAAGATCGCACTCGGTCGGTCGGTCTTCGCTGTTGGATTCCGGCAAGTGGCTAACGCGTCGTCATGCTGCGGTTTGACTTGCGGTCAGCGAAGGATCTCGAGCACGCATGAGTGTTCACTCGAGTTTGTGTAGCGTTGCGGGCCCAGGGCCAAAGGCACAGCAGCATTGTATATTCCCAGCCGGGCGTTGTTATCGATAGTGGCCGTGATTGTGAGCCGTACCTTAACGTTTTGGCTACGTTTTGACTGTGCTGGAGCGATTGCGATGCTAAGGCGTTTCTAAGGGATGTTGGTGGATGGCAAGAAAGTAAAAACCGGACGATATGATGCAGACATAAAACGAGATTGAATTTTGTTGTTTGTTGCGAAAAGGCGCAAAGTGCTACGATGAATATTCAGCTTGTTGTACTATCAAGGTTTTTTTATTCAATTTTTTTTTGTAAATAAAGATTTTATTATGATGCATATATATAAAACCTACGAGAGATATATAAAAATATTAAAGATGATGATGAAAAATCATAATTTTATCTGAAGTTATCCTAAAATTTTTGATTTTGGTGATAAATGTTAGATAAATTAATGATTATACTTAGTTTTATATAATCGAAATATAGATTTTTAATCAACAATAAAACGAAAATCTAAAACATTTTATACGATTTAAATTTAACTTCAGGAAATCCACAATTCTTCCTAACTTCTCATGACTGCCAACTAACATGACGCTAATATTCTTCGCAAGTTTTTGTTCGTATTTTACCCTCTGTCGCAATCTCTCAATGTCCTGCCAGCTTCCAGGAACCACCCAGTAACAGCAAACGACAAACAAATGCTTAATTTTATCTGACGTGACTGGTTCGTTACCGGGATTGCACATCTCTGCCGAGCGAGCGAAGTTTTGTCCCACAAAGCTGGGCCCCGTGCAAAGCTCGTAAAGATCTATCTCGGCAGCTAAAGCGGAAGATGGGTGTGTAGTACGAGCAAAAAAAACGTAGAGTGCTTCCAGCTGAGCAATTAATTGCAGCCTGCAGGACCAATCGTGTGTCCCACCCGCTGCATAAATCGGCACGAAAACGAACCAAAAAATTTGATCCAACTAATAAGCCAGAATAAAAAAATGCCAGGGAAATACTTGGAGCGTGCAGTGCTAAACTTAGTCAAAGTCACTTGGCCTTTTTTTGGTCGAAAATGGCGCAGCATGAATTGTTTACTCGGTTGAATAATATTTAACACTCATCGCTGGAAGCGTTTTTGCAAGTCGATTGTTAATGATGGGAAGTGTGCAGGAATGGAGAGGATGTTTATGTGCAACATATTTTTGGGAATGAAGGGAACTTTAATGTAATAAATATTGGACGTAATTGAATTTTAAGGATGCTTCGTCGGTGTGGAATGTGAAACAAAGTGCGCGAACAAAACATGTTAGAAAAGAGTAAATATACACGATCGAGCGTTGGTGGAATTTAATTCGAGATTAATTTGAACGACCAAAAAAAACCAACCAACTGCTCAATACAACAAAGATAACTCTCAAACAGACATAAATCCTCTCATTAGAAGATACTAAACCATTTCCGCCATTTTCCCGGTTCATTCGAAGTCATCGTTTACCCCAGCCGTCTCAGCGGTCAGAACGGGGAACGACATTTATCAACCAGTTTAAAATTATTTCATTTAAACACTTACCAAACAGCACTTAAAAAGTTTAGCTACCCAGCGAGCGAGTGAGTGAAATTTTCGGGTGAACTTTGTAAAATTAAAAATAACACGCCTTTTTTGTCACTGAACCAGAACGGAAGGAAAGAGTTTGTGCCTGGCGTGGCACACAAAACTCGCCCGTGTTAATGAGCAGAAGTCTTCCCATAAACCTATGATTACGAGATGAGCATTTGACTGAATTCCAGAAAACTTTCGTCCACTTCGACTGTGCAGCTGCGGATGGCCTCGGCTCGTGGCGGGGTAAGAAATGTTACACTCGTCTTTCACGTTTCACCGTTTCGACGATCGTACGCTTTTGGGGTTTGGATGATGGTGAGTTACTTGGAATACGCTTCCGGCAGGATAGATGGCCGGAGTTCTTGGTTGATTTCTTGCTTTTTACAATGACATTTATTTTCTTATCAGAAGTTGTTGATCCTTCAACTGTTGAGAAGGGGAAAACAGCATCAACGATACGAAAATTTGTACGGAAGGTATTTACCGTTTCGTATTTCTGCTTTAAAACAGTTTCAACCCAAGAAATACACGTGACACGAAGCGTACTTTGTAGAACTGACGAACATTTTGCAATTGCAGCTATTAACACATCAAAGAGGAAGGTAGAATAAACGTTAAACCCATTTTGAATTAAAGTAAATGTGTTACTCCTTCAATGTTAAAGCTAATTTCATCTTGTTTGTTGTCCCCTAAATTCTTACGGAAAAAAATGATAAAAATTCAGAATAAGTTACGTGAAAAGAAGCCGCGCGGGTACATTCTTTGGCGCTTCATTTACACAAAACAAAAATAATAGAACAAAAAAAAAACTCCCCGAAACATTCCTTTGCCGCAGAGCAATTTAGCGTTCCTTTTGAAACCGTAGCCATTTGTATGGCTACAACCTTTTAAAAAGAAACTAGGCATGGCCCTTTGAGACGTATTTCGCACCGCGACGACGACGGAGAGACACTGTGCAAGCATTAAAACCAGCGCAAAACGATTTCACGGCACGCTGCCAAATGAAGGCAATCCTTGATGAGTGCGTTCCCGGAGTCTGGGACAGCGCTTTTTTCACCTTTTTGCCAGCGCTCGCTGGTTCATCTTAGAGTGGAGGAAAAGATGCTCCACGATAATATGTCGGTTAGCTAACCGGGCGGGAGCCCCGGGGGGGCAAATTGTGTGACCGTCGCCGTAAAAATAAGTGAACACCCGGGAAGACGTTATTTCGATGCAATAAGTGCTCCCATTCAGTGTCAAGCGATGGCAGATGAAATAAAAGCTTTCTGGCGAAAATGTTTCTCACGGGAGATGCTCGAAATATGGCTGCGGAGGATGAAACGTTGAAGTAGGATGGAAGCATCCTTCCTCCCGTGTACATGTCATTAATGTATGCGATTGTACCGCAAATAGAAAAATGTGTTCATCAACGGGCAGGCATGACAAGGTGACGAGGAACGAACATGGAAGACCTTGACGTAAAGCTCAGCTGCATGAGAAACTACTACAGTCAGTGAGGTAAATATCCCGGTACAGGAAGCAAGCAAAGGGAATGGTCGAGAGCAAAGGAACCATTTCCCGTTAGCACCAACGGTGACAATGGGCGAACATTTATATCCATGCTACCGGCCGGAAGCTCCGGTATCCTTAGCAATCAGGCGTTACATTGAAGTGCACAGTGTCGAGATTGAGCTTTTGACTATTTGTTCTAACGTGCCGTGTCACCAGGGCTCCAGGGGATGTCCCATACCAGCAGTAGGTCGACGAAGAATAAAAATGTAGGTCGTAAGCGTTGCGACAAGGTTCAACGAGGGCGCGTTTTCCGGAGACAGCTCGAGCCTCTCGGGGTAGGTAGGAGATTGTTTTCTGATGTTATGTTAATTAAAATCGACATCCTATGTGAGTGCCCGTAAGACATTCACGGACTGTTCTGGGGAAGATGATGTGCATCAAGATGTTTCTGCTAGTCAGCTGGCACTGAGTAAATACGATGGCAAACTAATAACTTTGTTAGCATAACAATACAAAATGACAACGATTGGATCGAATATCATCGTTTCAATACGAGACCATTATGCTTCTGGCAAAACGATACGGTCTTGAGACACGATGACCATCTGAAATGGGGCTTTCGAATGCAGAATGTCTTTGCTCGGTTGCTTTCAAATGCAAAATTCAGAAAACGATACAAGAAGACCTAGGTTTGGACCGAATACAACTAATTAGTGTTGAACGTTACAGAACGTTTTGTCGTGCTGATTGCATATCTTTAGGGGAAATTGTAGGAAGCACAAATACAAAGCTTCAATGTGACAGTGTCGTGATTGCGGAATCGTAAAAACCACTTATTGCTATACAATTTAAATTAGATGTTTATCTCATCTTATGCTTCTGGTCTTCAACATCTCATAGATGTCCAAAACCTTCAAGAAACAAATGTATACATTGCAGCATATTGAAATGTTCCCCTCCCGAACGTTTGTCTTTGAAATGAAATAATAACACGGCGTGCAACAGCACAACCATATCCATGCGTACAAGGAACGGTAAAGAGTCATTGAAATTTAATTGAAATCGATCGTACTTGCTGTTAGTTTATGGTTTCGATGTTATCCGCACGCAATGCTACCCGGTTGTAAATTAGGTAGATAGACAAGCACATTTTTTGCATCCCAGGCCGACAAAACACCTATTTGTCCGGTGCAGATTTATGATCGTTTAAAGTTGTCTTTGCAACCGGGTGCGTGATTAATAGCCCTTGTATGACGTTAGATTTGTTCAGCTAATTGACCTTCGGTATTCATTGCGTTCCCATCACCCGTCACCTGTCGGAGAAAGCATTCCTGGGCGCGGTTTCACTTCAACAATGGTTCAGTAAGGTGTAAACATTTTAAATGCACTTCACCCCAACCTCTTCCTGGTGAGCTCTTCTTGTCGTTACTGTTACTATACATAACGAGGTGAAACTACTCCATCTGGTTGCACACAATGATCAGCATCACAGTGGTTGGATTAAAAAGTGCAAAATAAGAGCTTTTTAACGTGTTGGCATCATATAAATTCTTATTAGCCATCTTACGCTCTCGGCAAAGTATACGTGTCCCAGTCCGTTTCCTACACTCGGAACGAACGAATCGAAGTGAACGGTGCTCCATTGTACCGGGTTATGCCAGAGCAGCCAAAGTTGCTACACATTGTGCTTCTTGTCATGTGTGTCAAGCGCGTGTTCTTGTGGGTTACCGAAGGAAGGTTTGTGTTTAAGCAATACTTATAGTTTCACAAAGTTATAGTCCCATAGCCCGGTGAAGGAAAGCGCAGAAAGCGACGTACACGTTCTATCGTTCACATATCTGTAGTGCGTATCGTAAGGCTGCAGACGGTGAATACGTACTGCTCGTCCTGAATCCTCCTCCCCTCCCTTACAGTTGGTTAATGGTACGTGAAAGTGAACATGTGCTTCGGTTACACCGCACAACATAACCACAGAAGAAAACCAGGCCGTTGAATGAAACTAGACCCTGGTACCGAGTGGGCACTATGAGCCGTAGGAGTAAGGCGGTCATACATGATATATGAGCTACTTTACAATTTTGATCTTACCAAAAAGGACAAGTGTATTGCATGAAATTTAAGTAATGTTTTTAATATAACTAAAAGACTGTTCTATCTGAAGAGCATTTAAAATTTCACTTTTAAGTAAGCTGCTTAGAAATGTTTTCGTTGAAATTGAAAATTTGAATGGATTATTATTTCACTGAGCGCCTGACAGTAGGCTATATCTTTTTTGTCTATATGACCTATTTGGCCATCCTGGGAACAAGACCGAGAAACGATCTGTGACGTTTGGTGTGTTAAAACGGACGCCAAATCACTCAGTTCAAGAATGCTCATTTGTCAGAACCTACTTACTTTTTGGAAATAAACTTTAGTCCGATTAAATCGGTGAGTCCGAATATCTTCAAGCTGAATATGTAAATAGATTGCATACTTTTAGGCAAATCTACGGAATAGAACATTACTAGGCGTTACGCTTTCGAAAAGAGCTTCCTTCAAGACACATTGCACTCAATAATAGTTTATTCTGATATTAAATATGATGTGGTATTTGAGTTTTGTAGCGCACAATTTAAAGTAATATATTTCCATTCCTAAATGCACCTTTTGTACGTAGCTTCATTGTTCTGCAGTGGCGTACATGGCGGTGTCAATTATGTTTCCACCATTCAACTCGAACCTGACAAATCCCAATAGTGCAGTCGAGCATAGATGCGATAGTGCTGACAGGGCGGGATTGGGTGCAAAAAAAAAGGTCACCCAATACACGACCCATCGGTACACCGAACAGCCCTTAAATCATGCGAGACCCATCCATTGTGGTGTGTGGCCTCTTACCCGAGACATACGTTGGATCACGTGCCAAACTCGGATATGGGGATTAATGTACACAAGGTGCTGGCCAAAAGGAGCCCGTGTGGTAGTTGATGAGGCCAGCAGCTGCACCGGCCACTGTCCGTCATTATGGCAAAATGTGTGGGCCCCATCCCCATCTCCGGGTGAGCTGGTAGTCGCTCCGGGGCTGAAGGATTATTTGATGCGTCCAGAAAGGAGAGGTTTGTTTTTTCACCTCAATGCTTGCACAACACCGATCAGCACATACGCACGCACGCGTACAGCCGAGAAACCTCCGACTGGCCAACGGTTTGCCCCCTCCGGGCGTGAACGTTAAACTTCCCAGCTTGGGTATGGACACCGGAAAGGAATGTTTACGCACGCGTTCCGCACTAAGTATCCGGCACGGGCTTATTTCCGCATTGCGTGTCCGAATATGCGTGTGTGTGTATGTGTGTGTGTATGTGTGCGGTTGAATGAGAAAATAATGAAAGTTTGGTGTTGTTGTTCTTTCGCACGCTGCCATGTCTGTCGGCAGTTTTCCGGTTTTACGGTCCGGAGAGGATCTGACAGACTGAGCCGAGTCCGTATTGATATCCTTAGTGATGGTTAATTATCCCCGGGGTATTAAGAGGGAGAGTAAGCTTTACAGAACGATTGACAGCAGAGTGTTATCGAGGGTATATTAGAACGACGGTTGGAAAGACAAAATTGGACAAAGGCTGAATGAGGGAATGAATGGTATTAGATACTTCATGTTGACAGCAGTACAAAGGGCAATTATGAAAGGACAATAATCTCAAGGAAAGCGTATTTAAAACCGCCGTATTCGGGGAACATTTCACAAGTTGTTAACAATAGATTGATGATTTTTTTGCGGTTTTTGCGCCTGCATGTATGTTATCCACACGACAAAATATATCTTATCAGTTCAAAATTATGCATTTAGAGGAAATATCTAAAAACCTGCTGTACAAATATTGAAGTCTGGTTTTTAGTGCATGTTGTTATTGTTTATTGCTGCCTTTACATGGGTATTAAATGTAAAAATGATGTTGGCAAAAATGCGCGTAAACATATTTGTGCCATAATTTACACGACAGTCATACCGAAAGCAATCAAGATCTCTTCATCCCACGAGCTTGGCATGATCTGGGGGGAAAAAACAAAGGAAGCGCCTGGCTTTCCCCCTACAAAAAGCAATTTGAATAAACTACAAACACTGTTATCGAATTAGCAATTTCATCAATCCCGTTCATCATAACCACGTTTCTTATCTTGCCTCGCTAGTTGCTGCTGCGAGCATAAAACGGGTACGCTCGGCAAACTGCGTCCAAAGCTTGCCGACAGGCCGCACACTGTTTGCTGCGGGCACATAATTTATGAGCCTCCCGCACGGATGCTTTTACTTTTCCTCCGCACAGTGTACGAGCGAGCTTTCTTCCTCCCTTTTTTCACTGTTCTATTCTGTTTGCACTTGCCTTCCCCGAATGCTTTGTGATTGTAGCGAGTGGGTGTCAGATTTCCCTTTTGTTCCCAGCCCCGTCGTATTCGACGACAATTTTTACCTATTTCCGTACGATCATGACGCGGGTTCTGGGGACCACCTCCTCCGTTACTACTACTCGGTGATGGAAGCCTATTTTTAGCACCCAACGCCACCGTCCGTGGTCAGGATGCACTTCAAGGACGGTACATATTTATGAACCGAAGGCCCCCGGACGGAACTGTGGACGCTGACTGTAGGAGGGTTCGGTGTTGTTTTTCCCAGCCGAGCAACCGGATGGTACCTTTTCGCTGCTTTTGCCTGGTGGGACGCAGCTGTACACTGACCGCTTCTTTGAATAATAAATATAGGAAAGACGCTTGAAATAAGATTGTGGAAAGCTTGTAAGCGTTTATCTGTCGTCACCCTTTCCCGCTTTGTTTGTGATGGCTTCTGCGGCGGAAAGTATTATAGTTTTGCATTCTTTCGATGACGAAATGGAAGTGTTCTATTTTCAGAACAAAAGCAAACATACTTTCTAAAAAAATATAAGAATAAAAAAATATTCATTTATTTTGCGTTTCGGTTAACTTTTGGGTGTTAATGTTTTAAATTAACATTCAATTTGCAAGATCTTGTCCAAAATGAGCTAGATAATTTGCTTGTGACCAGCTTTTATAGGAAATTCAACCAATTCATGCGTATTGCATACTACACAGGCGGCAATCGGAAAGTAGCCTTAATGTATGCAATTATTAGGACGAAACATTCGAAACGTCGTAATTTAAAATAAAGCGGCCGTATTTGTTGTAATAAAATAATTGCACAATAATAATCCATTACATCATTTTATATTTAAACAACTTTTAAGAACTTTTGATTACTCAATTTTGACTCAAAATTTAATCTTTTCACATAAGAATTTGAATTTTGAAATTGTCTTACAGTCGTTTGAAATCCGTGAATTATGTAAACAATGAGATATTTTATTTTTCTATAAGGCACAACCATTTCAAATCACCCCAAAAGAACTGCAGAAACCATCCATTCTTATAAAACACGACGTAAGCCACAATCATTACAGGTACAACGGCCACTACAACTTATTTTCATCTCATGAAACATTACTTGTTTTTGCCTGTTAGTACCTTACACACATTTCTGCCGACAAATAGTACGGAAAGCAACAAATGTCAATTTGGTGCAGTCGTACCGTTTTGCCGTCAGCCGTTTTCATCACAGGTTGGTTGCTAAATCTTATCCAATCTTCCATGCTGCGTTTGTTCGGCTGATTATGGGATCTCCATTGCAGTTGGTAAATGATTGGCACTTGTATTATGCCGGCTCAGTAAACACATCTTCAAATGGCTGCCCCCGGCTAAATCCCTTCAACCATCATCATCCTTTTTCGTTGCGCCCACCGTGACACAGTGGAAGTTGTCCACAAGAATCAGCAGGAAAAGAACCCATCTCACGCGGGATCGATAAATATTTGTATCCCCAGGTGCTTGTCCTTTTCTGAAGTGTGCTTCAGTTTTCCACGTGAGCGACACACCGAAACTAAAGAACGGGTGCAGTTGCGTGTGTCTACCATGGCACACGTGCGGATGTGAACGACACAGCTGGCTGGGTTCTAAACGGCAACAGAAATGTTGGGCATCCATTCTCGTTTGTTTCGTCCGTTTTTCGTCATTCAGTTCGGAACTCTTTTTCCATCCCGTCGTTTGCTGTCACTCGGGCACACGGAAACACGGGTGACACAAATCCTAGTGCAGAGTTCGCCTCAAACAAAGTTAGTGTGTGAGCTTTCGTGGTGGTGTGGTGGTGGCAGCTAAAAAGGGGTGTTGTAATAAATCGTGTACTGCTCAGTAGAAATCCCTGTCCATTCGACCTTTTGGCACGCGGTGGAAGTTTTGTGGCGTGGAGATGCGTGGGGCCACCGGAACTGGGTGTCGTGGGTGTCTACCTGCAAACTGTCAAAGCACACCATTAATACGCGCGTGCAGATGAAAGCACAAAACGGTTGCACAATTCGCCTCACCATCAATCTCTGCAAGAATGCTCCTTTTCGTTTCCGGACCCCTCCCAAGCGTACCGGATTCCCGGGCCGTCACCGATCGAATGGTGAAATGGATGTAGAAATATGTTCCTGCATATGCCCCTAACCTTGGGCGACCGACCGACCGGAGTAAGAAGGAAAATTTAATCTTTTCTCCATTTCTGCACCACCCCAGCCAAGCACGGGCGAAACATGATGTTTGGTGCGGGCGAACTTTAGAAGCTTTGCGTCGTGACGATATAGATCAGGCAGTGGTTCATCGTAAAACGAATTGGATGGATTTCGTTTGAATAAATTTCATATTCTTTTGATACGATTTGCCTGAAAGCGGTGTTGATGTGTGTATGTTTTTCCCTGTTTTCTTCCGCTTTCCCCGACTGCGACAGTTTGTCGTACGCCGGACGAAGATGGCATCGATTTTCATTTCCGTATGTATGCCCGTATGCAAGATCGCTCTTGCCGCTTGCCGTCTCCAAATCCTTTCCTTTCCAACGCTTTAATCGGCTTATGGTCATGCTTGTGAAGCTTTTTGCCCCCCGTTCCATATAGTGCAGATGGAAACGTTCGACAAACTCGTCAACGTTTCTTTTGGGGCAGGGTGGATGATTCCACACGAGAATCCTCCCAAATGGACGTATTTCTTATGCTCTTGCCACGCGCTGAGGCTGGGCGCTGGGACGGGCAGACATTCCAAGATTGGAGCAAGTTTAATGGCCCACATCCAAGGCGTTGGGTACGCGTCTGTCTGTATGATATGATTTCCGGTCATCGGTCATGTGTGCTTTTGGGTTGTTCCTTCTCCACTCTGCTTTTACCATTTTGCACACGTACAGGGGTACAAGGAGCTCGCTCGCTGAAAAGCGGTGTGAAAAACTCGTCCAAGTTCGCTGAGTGCAAGTGCGATTTTTTTTCTTGCTTGCTTTGTTGCTTTCGGGAAAGTTTCCGAATAGCTGTTAGTTTCTGCGCGCTGTGAACAGGCGCTAGTGTGAAAATAAGTTATGATTGAACACCCACGTCTCAGTTCTTCTCGCTGTCATGGCGCTGAGTGGTGATTTTGATCCGATTTGCTGCGAAATGAAAATGTTGCGACGTTTATTTAGGGTTTGGCGCAAGAATGTTGCCGAAGGGGGCGGGAGATGTCGGGACTTTTCCGGGCGTATTCGTTCACTTTCCTTTCGTGGTGCTGCTGTTTGATTCGGCAACGTGTCAGCTCATAATTTCAAACGTCAATATTTACCATTTCCCGTTTGTTTGTACCATTTCCTTCGCTTTAGTTTTTTGTTTGTTTGGCGAAACACTTTGCGAACAATTTTTAAGTACGTTTGTCACCCGTCGTTCCGTTCGAAACACACTGAAACTAACTCACTAATTAGCTGTGAAGCTTTGCAAAGCGTTAACGAATAAGAAGGTGGACACGCCTTTTATAAAACAAATGGAAAATGTCAACCCGTGCCGCCACCGTGTGTACCCTAAGCATTCGATTATCTCGAGAAAAAAAACAAGAAAGTCCTTTGCCATCTTCCTTCGCTGTAAAAGCAAACGCGGTAGTACCGACAACAGACTGGAGTGGAAAAATGGAATTCATTTCATGGTTAGTCTAATTACCGGCACGTGCAAATAGTGCGAGGTTCGGAGGCGAGAGGCACCCCGGGAATCGAGTCCGTCGGGGAGTGGATTTCTTCCATTTGGGAACTATTTTTCACCGTCAGCGGAAATTGATAAGCGCAGCACCATTCCGTTCGCATTATCTTTTCCCCGTGGATATGGAAGTTAAAGCACAGTGGAAACAAAAACGAACTGCTCTAAAGCGAGATCAGAGGCTAGAGAATCTTCTTTGGCTCCTTTTTCTCCCATCTCGTCCAACACGCCCCCCGGGTTTCCATTAGCCGGATGGCTTCTGCGCTCGGTTCGACGATGGTTTATTCCATTATGGAAATTGTTTTTCCAGTGAATTCGATTCCTCTCGCTGCACAATGGGTGACGATAAAGTTGTTAGTTCGATGAAGTACAAGTAATGGATAGTTGCTTGGTTTGGAGACAGTGAATTATGCACTTCAGGTTTAGTACATTTGCATTCGGTTTCCATATAAATTTGCTTATAAAACTGAGAGCTTAAAAAATATTTGCAAAGAAACAATTTTTTTTTGCAAGTTAAAGAAGCGTGAAATTATTATTCCTTTGCGATTTATGATTTTTTTGAGGAATTCTCAAAATCTGAATTTTGAATTCCGGATCCCAAGTCAGAAAGTTGCATCCCAATGGATCCATTTTTTGGATGCAATTTTCTTCCAATTGAAATATTTTATTGTGTTTCTTGCCATCATCATCGGATCATGAAAGTTACGGCGAGTTTGGTAATTTTGATTTCGTTTCAAAGTTTGTGAATTGTTACAACAACAAAGAATTTCATAAGGAAAGCAAACAATTGTAATACACAGTTGAACTTTAAATTGCTAGGAACAATGAACCTGAATGAACAATGAACAAGGATAATAGAAATTGTGAAACTTAATAGTACATGAATGAGATTAGTCATATACTAAATTTATCACAAGAGAAGAGATTGTATCCAAGGTTTAAGACATTACTAGTGGAATCACTAAATATATGCAATTAAATGTGCTATAGAAAACCAGTACGAATATATCCATTTCAGTATTTGAAATTCGTCCATTGATGGCAATGACAGACAAACACAGGCAAACCACAACCTGCTGCTGCAAGTTGCTCCCAGGTGGCTCATTCCGTGAGACAATTACAACGCAAACACGTACGATAAAACCCCAATATATTCCAACCTAAAAGTATGCAGCGACAGTAGGACATCTGTATCAAATGTCCTTACTACTCCGCTGGGCAGCATTGCGATTGACTTTCGTAAGGCTACCAGCGGTGGCCGACATTTGCCAATGAGCTACATTAGTTTCCGACCGTCTGCCGGAACAAAAACGTTCCATCCCAGTAACGGGAAGAATAATTGAATTCATTTCTGGGCAAAGTTGGTAACAAAACCACTAACCAGATTATTGATTGCTCTTGACCAGAGAACCGCAACTTGTGCCAACCAGTTCGCTAGCACCACACACCATCACCATCAATTGCATACGCTGGTATCACACACAGAGAGATAAAGAGAGAGTGAAAGAGAGAGAGAGAGAACACACCAGCGCACTGAAAGATAACCACAAGTGCATCGAATGCCCTTCGGGTGCATCCATTCTCTCGCAAAGACAGCGAATGGTCGTTTCTCGGGAATGATATTCGACTCCAAACCTGCATAAACGGAACCACGTGTCGGGAGGACATCATACTTTGGAGACTGCACAATGAAAAGCAGACGACAGCAATGTTCTTTTGCGTTTTACGAGTTTAAGTTTTCCGTACCAGGAGATTCCAGTGGCAAAAAGAAATACAGAACCAACATAGCCCAAAAAAAAAAACAGAAGACTTGTTGCCCGCTGATGGCCATTTGAATTTCAATTTGGCCCGTGGCGAATGTGAGCGGCATGGAATATGTTTGTCCCGTATTTGTTCGATGCACCGGACGCGTAGCATCCCTCCCCGTTTTGTGACGTTCGTGAAAGAGTGACATGAGCCTCGGAAACATGAGCGACAGCCTCAACGTTCTTCCTTGGGCCCGGTTAGAACTAGTTTTCCATTTTATTTCTGTTGCGTCCTGGAAAAAAGACGTGATCCGGTCGCAGGTTCGTGGAAAAATGTTTCAATTTGCCCCGTTGCACAACCGAGGCCGGTGTGACTTTTATGTCGAGAAATAAGGCTGATACGATGGATTCTTTTACGTAAGCAACGGCCTCTTCCCTATCACGGGCAAAGATACCCGTGCAGCATGGGTGTAGGACGAATGAAGCGAAGTCGGAAACTGTTTTCCAACAATGGAAGTTTATGGGTGCCGCCTGCTTACACCTAGGCAGCGAGATGGCACGTTTCTCTGTGACGAAGTTCCGGACGGTTGTATGTTCTTGGTCCCAAAAAGGACTTTCTTTGCCGTATTGAAATTGTAGAGGATTGGAAACACGATTGTTCGGCAAAAATTTTTATGGAGTAAAACTTTATTTAGAAAACGATACAATTTACTGCGAAAATAGAATCGAGAGACTTTTCCGATGGGTTTTTGAGCTTTCGTAAGTTTTGCTTCATTGTGAAGCAGGATACGACACCAAACCCGTCCCTGGACTAGGTTCTATCTTGTTTTCTACCTTTAAGCATGGAATTGAATTTCGTTTTCTTCGTTGAATGTGAAGAGTATAAGAGTAGTTTTTTTAAACAATGCTATAGATATTACTGTACCAAAACATAAACAAGATTTCAAACGTCTTAAAAGATCACATTGAGGCCATTGGTTGAAGGAATCTTTTAATGTTTAAGGATATAATTAAACTGGAATACATGGAATTATATATAAAGATAATGGAATGGTTAACTATTAAAAGTTGACTGACATATAAGTAAGTGTTAATTACTATAAAACACTATAAACTTTATTTATGTTTGACATATTTCTTCATCGTGTTTCCGAGGTATATCTTGGGTGTAAACGCCTGGTGCTATGCAATAAATTTATTGATTTACATTTGCGTAATCTTAAGGGTCTTTTAATTGCTCTAGATATGTAGCCAAGGTGTATAACTTACTAATCCAAGGTTTATAAATCTTGTAACTCAATTATCCTTATAACCGATGTCATATGTGCAATGCTTAATCCTCTCGTTTCTCGTTCACTCGCTGCTCTATCTGTTGGTACTTTTCTTGGCAACATTAACTCCACAGATTGTTCGGGGAATTTTAGGAGATTGTTTGATGTGTTACGTTAGTAGCGCTAGTTCGATATTCATATTTTCAAGTCTCAAGCCTCAATTATTGCCCACCTTCAGAAGTGCGTCACAAGAAAGATTCTCTGATGGCATTGATTGTTCTAGCTGTTTCTAGCTCTTCTCTGAACAGCTTTGGTACGTTCTATATTACGCCAAAGTCTCTTAAATGTTTCGACTTCGGCATCGAGTTTAAGAAAAGGTTCCAAGAACAGGCTTGTTATTGAGATACAGATTCAAACGCAAATACGACGTTTGCCGGGATAGTGGGCAGAGAAAATGTATAAAGTGAATATGTGAATACTGTAATCGATATTTAAAAGTTTTAAAAAAATTTGTAATTTCATTAATGGTTACATGAAAATATTTCACCGCTTAACCGTCATACTTCACCGTCGTATCATACTTCAAAAGCCTAATACCAGGAAAATGTCAACGACAGTCGATGAAATAATCTTTTTTTCACATACCCCAACCTGCATGCAAAATAAACGCACGTGAGCTTTATTTCCAAGTTCAAATCAATTTTATGCCCTGCGGAACAAAATAGCTTCACATTGATAGAATAATAGAGCTGATTGATATGATATATCACAGATCTCCCAAATAAAAACAAGCAAAAAAGGCAGCAGCTAACATCAACCTTGTTTGGCTCAATGTCATATTGTGTTTTTTTCGCTTTCGCTTTTCGTCCAGCATCCACCACATTCCAAATACCTGCCGTGGGCAGTTTAATTCACGACACGTGAAATTAATGACACCGAAATGTTTTTTTCCCCCTCTCTGCGTCAGCATATCGATACCAAAGTGGACAACAATTTTGCTGCTGGAAAAAGGTTCCCCCCGACACACGGAAAAGAAGAAAAACATTTCGCCATACGGATTTGCTTGTGTTTTGTTTATTTTGAGTGTGTGTGTAGTTTTTTCTACCTTCTGGTTCTGGTTATCCGAATCAATATGTTTTGTTCCCGGTGGCGCACTCTTCCCATTCGCGTTCTCCCATTTTGGGGCGATGGTAAATGATGAGTGGAGGAAAAAATGTGAACTGAAATAAACATGACCATTTGATTGCGGTAGTTGGATTCAAAATTTTATGACCCACATTACGGTTGTTTGGGACACCGTTCGGCGTTTTGGTGGAGTGTGGTTGCTGCCATGCGTTCGGCAAAAGTTTCGCGCTTGACACACGTTTCTGCCTGGACGCGCGCATCAGCGGAGGCCTCCCGTCTTGGAAGTCGTGTCACCACGTGGTTGCCATAATTGCGGTGGGGACCATTGTGCTGACATCGATTAGACAGACCAGGAAGTAGGGTCACCCTTTGCCTTTTGTTGTTTGTGCACTTTTTTTGTTTTGTTTTTCGATACACATCAACCGCCATCTTTCCGCTATATTAACGATGTTTGCTTCCGAAATCGGTTCAAAGCGCACGGAAATGAAAATGCGTGATCGATTTAGTTCCGGTGCCCTTAACCCGGCCGCTGATGGTCACCCTTGAACAAAAAAACCCTTGCGGCATCCGCTGCTTTAACGGTTGACCTTATCCAAAAAGGATCTCCGTTTGTTTCTTTTTTTTCCCCTCTTTCGGGAAGCTTCTGCATCGGCCAGTGGAAGTTCAGTCACGTTTCGGAGCGAACCGTCCGCAGGGGCACTCGAGCGAAACATTATCCCCGTTTGCCGATTACGGTGGCGCGTTTCGATGGCGATTTTAATAATCTGCAATTGACGCCCGACCGTTTTCCGGTCTGATGGACCTAAAACTTGGGCCGTGGGGCATGGCAGCATGCTTTTGACGCTCGAGTGGGTTGCAATCGCAATCCGATAGGATCTCCCACAACCAAGCTCGTTTGGGAGGATAATAACAGCGACAACAACAAAAAATCACTTCCTTCACTGCCAACCGAATCGAGCTTCAGTTGCATCCTCACGTGCCCGTAACTATGTGCCGGGTGTGTTTGCTGACGACGGAGTTCTGCTTTCCATTCGATCGTCTAGCCTTGCCGGCCTTGCTTTCGGTGGCCACTCGCGGCCACATGCCTATCGTGCGCTGCTAATGAATAGACCGCCAATGTTTAAGATTTCACGAGCGTCCTCTTTAATGCGCCTCGGTACGACGACAAGAAGGTGCTCGAAGATGCTGATACCGCGCCAGCCGTTAGCCTTTCCTTTACAACGTGGCAAATGTTCAAGATCGTTCCATGGTCTGGGTGCGGTTGCCTGCCGGTACGAAACCGTGCGGTGTTTGCTAATGAGATAAATGTTTCTTAATTCTTGCATTTCCGCTGTTTACTATGCTTTCGTGGAAAATGATACCCATCGGCACGGGCGGCGGAAGAGCACAGCTTATCGACAGCTCGCTTTTGCGCTGATGGCAAATGTATGGAGCGATGTTGTTGCAAAACGTGGGAAATGGGAAAACATTATTGGGGCGTAATATTAAAAATGTATATATTTTTTCATCGATAGCATAGCACATGGATAGCATTGTGCGGTCCGGTGGTATATTGGTAGGGGTGCCTGTCTTCATTCGACAGGACCTGGACAAAATCCCGTCCGAATCGTTCTCTACTTGCTAGGACTAGGACTTTACAGCTTCGTGCTAAAATAAGTCGATACAGCCAGACCTTTTCAACTAGAAAAAAACGTTTCATTGCATGCACGCATTTAAGGTGTTGAGCTGCACTTTGTACAAGCTTCCTGCAGATTCCTAAAACCAATTGAAAAAAAGGTTTATATACTTTCAGGCAACACAAACTAAACTATAATTCGACCGAAATCCTGTACAAGTGGCACAAACCACCACGGTAACTCGACATCAATCCGTTAGATGGGAATGTTTACAAAACGGTTTCTCAGCATTCCATAGACCGGTTTGCACGATTTTAACAAAAGATATTGCATACTTTTAGGCGTCTAGAACTGACAAAATTATTCGACAGTAATCCGCTAGATTACTGTCAGATTACTAGCCATACTTCATATTGTAACTTGATGTTTGTCCATTGTATTAACCCAATTGTCCTACTTAACCCAATTGTATCCTCGCGTATGAAATATTATACACAAAAATGCTTTGTAAGTTATATGTATTAAACTAAATGGCTCAGCTAGTTTTTACTGGTATCAGATAATAATTTAGAAGTGTCAGCAGTTGTGGCAGCAATAAGTTGTGGGTTAATGTTGATCTTTTAGATAATATAATGTTTCTAAATTGATTATGTATCTAAAATTGTGATAAAATGATCATAGACAGGTTTTAAAACATTTATTTTTATTTCGAATGGTAATAATTCGAATACAATTCGAAAAGTGGAATTTTCATTCTTCAGAATTCGCGAGTGCTGAAGAAGGTGAAATGAAAATAATGTCGCCCGTTTCAGGTCATTTCTAGAAGAACTACTAGGTCGGGTCTTGCCATTTGGATTTACAGACCCCAAGATGCAATGGGTTAATCATATCGCATCTTTATTTATACAGGAAATTTTATGATATAATCTTAATACAATAAAACGAAATTGATTCTGAATATATGATAATTACTACATTCATTTTCTTTATCAAAAACACCATCGTCTACGCAGTAAAGTTGTGTTAAGTTATTTGTAAATCCTCGAACCGTAATAGTTTGTCACTCTGTTTTATCTTACTTATCAAACTATTTAACTATTTTACACTTGCTTTGAATGCCGGTTAGTACTTCAAACTTCCTAAGCGATAGTTAAAAGACTCCATGTTGAAAGTTTAAAGCAGAAAATTCGCCCGGAAAGGCATTTGCTTCCGCAAAGTCTTACAAACCACAGTGACGTACTAAGTGAAATCTAAGATAATCCTTTAAAATCTTCCTCTAATCCTATATTCCGCACAAAGAATGGGAAAAGCTACCTACTGACTGAGACCAACCGGAATTTGCGGAGTTTTGTTTCCATTAACAAAATCAACTGTCCAACCTGACACGTCCCCTTGCGTTCGGGAGGAAGTGGCCGGGAAAACAGTTCCCTAATTTACCCCGTTCCGTCCGTTTCGTTTTGCGTTGATTACTAACTTTACCGCACGCTTTGCAAATGTGTTGCCTCATCCGTACCTTGCTCTGACACGCACGCGGTGGTGGTCGGTGGAGAAGATCCGTATTTATACGCTCGCCACACTTTGACAGCAAGCTACTTCGGCCGACTACTGCATCAGCTATGGGTTTTTTTTACGCCAGTCTGGGATAAACTTTAATTGAACCGTGTTTTGCTCATGCCGTTCCTTTTTTCTCGCTTTCTCTTCCCTTTCCCCAGAGTAATGGTCACCAAAATATGGAGCAGCTGCATGCCCAAACCGAGCAGCTCACCGAACCGCGTCGAACGGCATCACTTCTATCTGTGTCAGGTAAGTCCAGGTCGATGTGTTGGAACGTGCAGGCTCCGACGAGGGGTAGCAAAATGGCAAAACACAACAACAGGAATAGCGCACAAACAAACCGAGAGGTCTCTCCATAACACGGCCACCATAACAGTGCTGGGAGTGAGTGTTTCCCGCCCAGAGAACCGGAGAGATAACACCCAAACATGGAGCATGGGCCTCACCCGGTGCGGCTGGGCAAACGAGCTAATAAACAGATTGAGATGCATAAATAAAAACGAAAAAATCCCGGGCTGGTTTTGTTTCCGCTAGCACACGAGCGAACGAGTGTGGTGCATTGTGGACGGTGCCTGCTGCCACTTGCGTGTAGGCGTGATGCGGTTATGTTAGCCCAGCGCACGGGAGCTACACGTCCCGTAGTTACTCGTCCGCGTTGATAAGAGCACTTTCCAGCACGTTCAACCAACTCGACGGCGCTGACGGCATTGGATGACAGCGCGGGACGAAACAGTCTGATGACATTTCCGCTTTATCTGGTTCATAATTTAGACTGCAAGGAGCGCTAAAGATAAGCCACTCCAGTCGAGCATATCTCACCCCCAGATGATGATGATGGGATATCTCAGCGGGTGAAGTGTACCTGGTATAGGGTACCTCATTCGCGAGAGAGTTTTTTTTTGTGGTTGTTGTCTTCAGAAATAGGTCACACACACACGGTTACAAAACAAACCGGCAATTGTTAAACCACATAAAGTAGATGGTTGAGTACAGGCATAAAGGATTTTATTTCGAGGAAATGGCGGTTTGAATTTATAAAGCAAAACAATTTATACTTGTGAAACAAGAAATGAACACGACACGTGATAAATTGCCTTGAATTGGTTTTCAGTACCGTTTGTTGTGTGCATTGCATAATTTGAGGCGTATTGCAATTTAAATGGCTTGCTTATGGCTTGACATTTCAAATATAAAATGAAAACGCCTACAAGTATGCAAATTCTCGCTTAACACATGCAATTTTTAAATTATCATGTTGATGGGTTTTGTTATGTTTGCTACTTCCCTGTATGCTATTTTTTTGAACAATTCCTTTTATTCCTTTTTCCTTACAGTAGCTGTGTTTTTTATACTTTGTTGCACTTTGTGTGTGAGTGTTGTTTCAAAATTTTAAAACACTCTAAACAGCACAATGCTAACTGCTCGTCCACTTAGTCATTTATGGTGGCACTTTGAAAATTGATCATCCACGCGTCAATTTAAGCATTATGTCGTTAGCAGTACCATAGTGATTTTGTATCGTCACAATGGCTACAAATATTGCATATCGCGCTCCTTCCGGAACGGCACAGCACTGAAGCAAAAAAAAAACACCATTACACTCATATTGTACACGTGACTCGGTTCGACATTCGTACGGGACTTGAAATCTCGCGCCTGTTTGCAACCACCAGGCGTCTCCATGAAATTAAAACCGGCCCGGGGTGCCGCTTGCCGGACCAGATGTGAACCCGTGCGGATGCTCCTGCATGTTTGTGTGTGTGCGTGAACCGAACAACAGCGGGATGTATGTAAGTCACGGAAAAGGAACCACCCAGTTTGCATACGTGTACGTGCGCTAGCCCGTGAACCACAGCAGTCGGCATCGTAAAGCATCATTTACGCAAAACCGTAAATTTGCTGCACTCTCTTCGTGTGCTTTTTTGTTTTGCTCTTCTCGAACCCTCATAAGCATAATATAGTGGGGAAGCAAACAAAAAAAAAGGAGGAAAAAAAACAACAATGACCCTAGAATGCGCCAAGCGTGTAGCCACGATAAATGCCACGTGCCAACAGGGAAGGATGCTGCACTTTAAAATGGAAATTAAAAAAAAAAGCTGGGAAAAATAAACGTAAATAAATTAAGCTTTGAAAGTGTGTTTGTGTGTGGAGCGGAGGAATGGAAAGGCACAAAGGAGTTGCCATTGGAACAGTTTTCAAAATTTTGAACCTACTTGAAAGGCCAAGGGCTAAGCTGTCCTCAACAATAATCAATAACCCGTAGCAATATTTGAGAGCAGGGGTTGTGAAAAAAAAAATATTCGATTGGAAAAATCAAACTAAAGAAAATAGGCATCAACGTCGCTGAAGACAATAAAGGAGCGCTACATTCACGGGAACAGAAACGGGATAAATATATGAGCCACAGCAGCGAACTATGCATACAATTCTAGTGGATTGTACGCCAAAAGCGCTCCACTAAAGCTGGGAATATTTATTGAAAGCAGCCAAACGGGAACGGTGGGGAGCGCACGAAAAATGCACCCCAACCTGCCGGTACATAACCGCCGTCCTTAGGTTTCAACCTATGAATCATGGGGTCCTCCGTGGCACCATAAAGAACGTGCCACAAAAATCAACCTTTTTTTCAACCGGGATTGAGTGCAGTTTGGCGATGGTGTGCTTCCCCATCGCCACTCATCTCTCGTGCCAATGTCGAAGAAAACAAACAAAACTCAAATTGCGAAAGCTTTTTTTGCTTGTGCTTCTGCTCCTATCACATCATGAAACAAATTGAAAAACACTGCAGTCAAATATTTATGTGTTGTCGCTTCCCGTTTTTTTTTTTTTTTTGCGGACACAACTCGCACGTACTTGTGGCTTCAACAATGCTTTAATTAATGCACATAATGCGCAAGCCGATGCAACCGACCGTCCCTCTGGAGTCGCGTCATGGTGCAAGAAGCAGCGCCCCAGTCACAATCACAATTTCATTCTTAATTTGTTTGCCTATCAGGAGAAGGGTTGGTATTATTTGTAACAAACAATTGTTTTTCGAAGAGCAATAATAATGATCGGGGACAAGTGGTAACGCTGTACAGTAACCGAGCGATGTGGTCGTAATATGGTGGAAAAGCAAGGTTAAGTGGAGAATGGGATTGGTAAAATCGTCCCTCGGGTTTGGGGTACTTCCGCACCGCACAGGATCAGTTGCTCCGGTGGGAAATCGTAAGCATTACTGTTGATTTCAATTAAATCATTGCACAAATGTTTGATGAGCTATTTCCATCTTTCATTGGTATTTAAAGTCGATGCGAAGCGATATTCAAATGGTTAATTTGAAATAATATTTTATAATTTGGACTGCGTATTTTTATGAAGAGTTCATGTAATAATCATTTTTAATTTGGTAAAAAAAAACATTCTTAATTCATTCTGCAGTAGTGAATATAAAGCTATAAATATTTAAATTCTCAAAAGTTAGAAAGAGAATGAACACTACCAAGAGAAGCAACCAACGATGTATTAATATTTTGGTTGCATATATTGATCGTAACCCGTTTTCAAGTAACGTTTTTGCAATCAAAGTCGAAAAAAAAATCATGACAAAGGTGACATACAGTTTCATTCAAAATTTAACAAACAATACTATCCTACTACTATGCGCATCATATAGTGTTCCGCTTTGCACCACTCTAGCTCGATTGAGGGCCTTTCAAATTGAAACGTGATTGTAAAAACAATAAGCGACATGTTGTGTTCATCGTCTTCCGCGCCATAATTATTTATACTCAATAACAATTCCAAATATTTCACCATTCGTTTAACTAATATTGATAGTGTAACTTTTTGTATTTTATTTAAAATTGAGATCAATCGTACTTTAATTTAGGAAGCATAAATCTTTAGACGATATCTTCCAAACAATGTGGTTGGTTCTGCTCGATAATATTACTTACTTACTTACTTACCTACCTGTTACATGTTACCTTACCTTCGCGGTATTATAAGCATGCTGTAGGACTCCTTAGATCCTCCTCTTTCCATTTGGACGACCTAAAAGGATTTTATTTACTGGGTGGTCTGGTGTCATTCTCATGACGTAAGCAGCTTGGCGAGTATGACAGTAAGTTCGTCGTACAACTGGTAGAGTTTGCCATTGTAGCGGCTCCGCGATAGTTTTTCCACACAAAAGGAGCGAAAATTGTTTTACTTTATTAACATTAACTAAATTACTCTTTTATTAAACGTATATAAATAGTATGTTTATATTAATGAAGTACGGGAAATATTGCAGAAAATTTCAATGCAACATTTTTCATTTTAAAATTTACAAAGTTTGTATGGTAAGCTGGTATTGGGGATAAGCCATAACATTTTCCTTTTATAACTACATCAAATGGGCATTTTTTTATTTCCTAGTGCTCAACAAAAGATGTATATGGGTAATTTATTTGAAATCAATATCTTATAATAAATTTATTCACAATTATTTGATATTGCTGTATTTGAAAGCTGTAAATTTATGATATCCAGTGTCTCAAAAGTTTTGTTTATTTTGTTTTGAATTTCTATCACAACATGGATACCAATATGGATGAATACAGATATCCAAATTTCCTTACCGTTGTCTGCCAAAAGTCATCCCAAATGTTTTTTAACGAATTTATGTAATCTATTTTCGTGACTGTTATAAAAACTTTCAGAAAAAAACAACAGAATATTGCATTCTTACACGAGCTCTTCCAGGAGTTCTTTCAAAAATATAAAACGCAAAACAAGTTGTAAATTTATGAAAATAACACTAGTTGGAAACCACGTAGACGACTAACCTGGTCGACAACCAAATAGACAAAATGTGTACCAGTGCGGTGGGCAGTTTTATGTGACATTTATCCAAAAGCCGCCCACTGTTCCGTTGACCCCCATCCCAAGCGAGCAATTTAGCGCAAATGTTCATTCGGGAGAATGGAAAAATAACGCCAGGAGCTGCCAGGAGGAAAACTCCATGCAACCGTAAATATTTCATCACTTCATTTCTCACAAACGATCTGATGCAGAGTTTCCCAACTTCGGCCGGCCACCAAAATGGACAAAATGGGGGAGGGGTGGGATGAAAAATTCAAAAAGTACTCTATCACCCATTCCAAAATGCGGTCCGCTTTCTGCATATAATCAGCATGATGTAGATTTGAGAGAGACAACACAAAAACAGCAATAACAACAGCAAAGCAACTGCTCCTAGATCACGTCGCACGAAAAGGTTGGAAAATTCGCGACCTAAAAAATGTGCACAGTGGTCGTCAGCGGGAAAAAGGGAGTGAAACAAACACATCTTCCAATCACAACTTTGTGTTAGGCGAACACAGACACAAATGTGCATTTTTGCCGCTAGCCTAGCTGCAGTTGATGGCCATTTTCCTTTCACGCTGTTCCATTCTCTCTTGTTCGCACTTTGTTTCGCGTCCTGTAGCTTGTGACCGTGTGCTGGGTGGTTTCTTGTTTATAGTGTGTTTGATTGAGTTTATCTCTTGCGGAGGGGTTTTTGTTTGTGCTGGTCTGTCCACTGTGCTTCTATTAAACGAACTGTCACCGCTAACACGCGCTTTCTTTCCTTTCTATTTCCAGTGGCAAAGCAGCACCCAGGTCGGTATATGCTACCTGCTGTACCGGTTGATAGTGGCCATCGTGTTTCTGGCGATGCTCGTCTGCTCCGTGCTGGACATTGGCCGTTCCGAGCCGATGTTCGAACATCACTACGCCAAATGGTGGATCTACCTGACACACTGGGCACTGATAGCGTGCACCATACAGGCCTGGCTGGCGGCCATCATCGTCACCAAGGGTCTGATGATTGACCGGAATGAGTTCGGTAAGAAGTGCGACACAAAAACAAACAAAAAAAAGAACAGCAACCAGGAAGCTGCATTTGATGCCGCTCGGTCGTGAGGAAGATGTCAATTCTATTACTTCCGCCAGTCATGTCCTGGCGGTGTGTCCTCGGTGGATAGGTTTCCGGAGATTTGATTTTTCCCATCTTTTCGCCCTCAACAGAGTGGAACATTCATGTCGCAAGGGAAAGCCGACTTCATTCGGTGTACTGGATTGCGTACACGATTGCTACCGTCTACTCGTTCATCGTCACTATCGTTTACTGGATGTTCGTGTACGATCCAAGTGAGTATAGTGTGCTGTTTTGTCCGCAAGGGGACAAGGTGTGGCCCTGCATGTGTATCCTTAATTGATATAATATTCCATCGTATCCAAACGCATTCACCAACTCACACATACACATAGACACCCACAAATGCAGATTAGATACAGAGCTGTAAATAGGGATAGGAACGGAGAGATAATGTTTTATGAATATGTATTTCATCATCGTTTATAACTATCTCGGGAGGATTTTGCTCCGGTGAGTGACCGGATATCATACACATCAGCATCTCGTCGCATCAAAGCATGCACAACGCCTGTTAGACCGCAAGGTGATAAGTTGACATCCATGCTGCCGTGCTTAAGCCTATCATAAACAGTTCCCAGAAATTGGTCTCTTCAACGCTAGTATAATCTGCTATCGATTAATAACTTCCTGCAAGAGGATAAAATTAGTTAGTTGAAAAGCAGCGGCTAATCGTTCTTCGGAATCGTTGTGTTATTTGTTCACAGCTTATGGATGTCACAGTCTTCCGTGTTTGATTTCTAAGAAGCCATTTAGAGTCATAGTGTCGATTTTTTAAAATTGAAATTATTTAACAATCGATTATCAAATCGTTTTTACGATCGTAAACGTATCCAAAATTCATGTATCGTTTGTTTTGTCATTCGAGCAATGTTAAATACTAGTACAGCTGTTTTCAAGAGCAAGGACTTGTTTTGTGATTGTAGCGCCTAAAAGTATGCAATAAAAAGGTGAATGTTAGATCGAACTGAAGAAAGATCATCTCAGATCCTGCTTAGACACTTTTCGTGCTTATGAATGCTAAGCTGTGTGACGATTGATGTTTAGAAATGGTATATTGCATACTTCCAGGCGCATGCAACTCATCGGATAGAAATAAAGTATCTTCACACAATTCTGCACTATTCCGTTATGGTTTAAGATACTATTCATACTTACTCAGTCCTTTTTATTCAGTAGAAGATTTTTGTTTACAATTAATGTAACAATAAAACATCTTAATCGTACATCCGCCACTACTCGAAGTGAAAGCTCTCGGTACATACTATTAACATTACCAGATGCTTAACTCTTCACCAACAGCGCTGGAGGTATAGCTTCGCAGTGGCGAGGCCCGGAACTTTTTACCCTCCATTGTGCCTTTCGTACTGCTTGTGACTGGCAACTGAAAGCATGCATAACAGCTCAGTTCCGGCTAGTCAGCCGAGCAGAGTCAAATCATTATCCAACCGCTAAGTGCTGGAACCCTTGCACCAATTGTTTCTTGCTTGCTTTCTTACATGCTTTTGGGTGCAAATTTGCTAGCGAACTCTTGTACTGCCGCGGCTTGCCACACCACAACAACTTCCGGTGTTTCGCCTTAAGCGCGAATGTCTTGAAAGCTTCAAGTCTCCAGCAATCAGCAGATGCTGTGCAGATACTGTTCGCAGGAATTACCACTCGTGTTTTATTTCGCACCCATTTCATGCTTATCAGAACTGTTCCACCCCACGCTGGGCTCTGTAGGACAGCCTTTTATACGTTGTGCGTATACAAACGTTAAGTGTGCGCGTTAATTTCTTCAATTCATTGCGCTTGTCGCTTTGCTTGTATTACAGTTGTATTATTTCGTTGTCACAGTCGGCTTGCCACCAGCATTTTGTTGTGTTTGGCGCATAATTTAGGCCATACGTTTGGTGTGCACGGGTGTGAAATGATTGCGAATTTTAATCTTCCACTGTACAGTGAAAGGGTAAACAATAGAGGGCGAGTGTCACATTGTGCCACATGTCGACGAGGATTAGATGCATTCCTGCGCTGTGTAGCTGTGTAGCAAAACAAGAAAGAGATTATGTCAGTGAATATTAAAGTGCTGTGTGATACTGTGTACGAAATGAGATGCAGCCAGTGTGTAGTTCTTTCATTCGGCAGTGTATGGGAAAAGGTTTGCTTTATGGAGACGCCTGGTTGCTCATTAGAGACATTAGTGCAGTGGCCATGTGGCATCGTTGGATAACGATACGTACGAGGATGGTGTAAAAGATAGAGGAACGAGTGGTTGCTTCTGATAGTTGTTGATTTTTTGATGTTGTGTTGGCTATTTGTGATGTCGCACAAAAAAATAGTGCTCTGCAATCACAATAATTTGTATGTTGGCTGTTTGTGTCTTTGTAATTTAAAACACGTAACAATACGCTTAAACATTTGTTTGTTCTTATTTCTTTGTATCGTTTATATAAATCCTTTTTTCGTTAAGCAAGATTTAACTTAAAAATTAGATATATCTCCGCCTTAAAGCATTTTCGTTTACAGATTCAATATCTAATTTACTTAATGGCCTAACAGTAAACGGATTTATCTCATAAAATCATCAAGCCTCACTATACTAATGATACGTGCACTACACACATGACAACATTGTTGCCATCGAATTGAACAAATTGAACAAAATCCAATTAATCCTCTTGAATACCCTTCATTCTGGAACCGCCCAGCAGCGGCCTATGTGTTATTGGTTTTGCTGCTAATAGAAAAGTGTAATCTCTTTTACTATCGCTTTCCGTTTTGATTTTCCGCTCTTCCCCACAAAGGTAAAAACCGTGTCGATGCCGTTAATCTCATGGTGCACGTGCTCAACTCCATCATTATGCTAATTGATCTAACCATCGTCGGACATCCGATCAAGCTCAACCATGCGTACTGGACGACCGGTATCGGGGTGGCCTATGCGCTGTTCTCCATCGTCTATTACTTGGCTGGCGGAACGGACAGGTAAGGATCATTCACGGGCCCGCTATCTATCCCCGCCCGCTGGGTGGTCACGTGAAATAAAAGTATTAGAAACTCGCATCGGACATGAACTGTATCCGCCCCTGTCCCGTAGTGTTCAATTTGTGGCGGATTAATTAGACTGTCAATTGCGCTTGGTATTTTGCACCTCTCCTGGGACGCAAGGTTGGATGGTTACCAGCGAATTTGAATAAATTATGCCATAAACCAAGTGGCTGCAATGCCAACAACTTCGATGAACTAGAACTTTTGGCCCACCGACACTGTGCCGTGCCACGGGTGCTGTGCGAGCAGTGCATTAATATTTGAGCAAAGTTTTACCCATCTTCGGGAAGTTAGCTTACAATGCGATGCGAGTTTAGCCAAGGAGAAGCGAAAGATATGCGCTGCATTCCGCGCACTGTACGGTAAACGAATGACAGGCAAACGAAACCATTTATTTTGCACTCATGAAGATGAAGAGCAAAATTAATCAAGCTTCCATTATTCCCAAGATGGTGATAATTGTTGCAAACGATTTAGTGCGGTGTACTATTTTGCGGTACGTTGCCATTAAATTGCTGCTTCTTTCGGTTTCGTCAACAATAAGAAGTTGAAGTTTGCATACGTTAGAAAATGATCTTCATTTTACTTAATGCATATGATTTTTAGTTAAAATTTATGATAAACATTATAGCTTTTGGTTTATCAATTTCTTGATATGAAACTGTAACTTACTGAGCTTCTAGAAAAGCATAACATTCCATTAAATAGTTCAATTCAGTAAAAGAAAAAAAAATCCAAAGTTAATAGTCTTTTCGCCTTATTATAGAAATAAGTGACATTTTCTTCGAATTATTCGAATTAACATCTAATTTTATATGTGTAAAGTACTAATCTCATTTAAAACTAATGCCACCAAAAATGATGGTTCATTTAAGCAGTTATTAATACAAAAAATATGATTTTGAATATCGTATTTGTCTTACTAATATTTAAGCTTTCTTATTTATATGTTTATTTATGTTTAACTTATCCATTCCATTTTAATTGATAGGTAAATTATTTTGGTCGTCGGCTTATATATTACGAATTATATTTGATTTCAAGGTTGCTATGTAAAGTGTGTTAATAATTAAGTTTATTTTTGAGCTTTTAAGAAATAAGATAAGCCTGCAAAAATCGGGTGCTTTTAAGTATCGAATTCCATTGTGCACTAATGGACTTTTAATACTTACGCTTACCGTATCTCACCTTCCCGCCAGACACAACGATTCCAGCATCTACAAAATGCTCGACTGGACCAAGCCGGGCAAATCGATCGTCATCTGTGCGCTCGGCATCTTTGCCGTGTTTCTGATGCACTTCCTCTGCTACTGCCTGTACTGTCTCCGGGTGTGGCTGTACGCGCGCGTCTGCGTCCAGGGCAACAACAGCAAATCGAGCAGCCACGAGAAGATCACCTCCATCACGCGAACACTCTCCTCGATGGAGGAAGCACAGCGGGAAAACTTCCTCAATCCGACCGCCGTGGTCGATCTGAAGTGAGCGTTTGTGAGGGATTTGTGGGACGCTTAACGCGATAGTGCCGAAATGAGCCGAATGCACCAGTGCACAAACTACCACTTCGTCCCGGTTTCATTGCCTACACTTTGTCTCCCTTCATTCTTCCTTGTGAGTTCCTTTAACCCCACTCCCCGATTCCGTTTGGCTGTGTGTTTTTGTATTGTTGGGCACCATTGTTGCAAGAAGCTCAACCGCATATTGCTCTGAAAAAGAAGAAGAAATCAATCATATATCTCTCTTTCTTTCTCTTCTCTCTCTCTCTCTCTCTCTCTCTCTCTCTCTCTCTCTCTCCCTCTCATCACAAAATCGCACGCTTTCCGTCATCTACGAAGAGAGTCGCGCCATGATGGACGTGGCTCGCGCCAGGTGGCCTCCCTACGCTAGTGCACTTTGCTCGACCAATATTTCCACACAGAGTTAACAGCGATCCGTACGGCGGGCATATATATGGTGGTGATGGTGCTCGTGCGCTTTACTTTGGGATTTTCGTTTGCATTTAGGGGAAATGTTTTTAACCGATAAAATTGTATAGTTGTCATAAGGATCGCCAACACCGATCGCCATGACAGTATCTAGCGTACGTAGCAAACAGCTGGTCGGAGTTGCGCCCAGCTCAGCAGTCCGTCGGCAGGGTTTGGAATACAATTTGTCTTGCTCCTTTCAAAGGACACGCATCTAGAGGTACGCACGCATGGTATGCAGCGCGTATGGTAAGATGATTTCAATACTCGCATTTAAAGTATTTCCGTTCAGTTATTGTAAGTTTAGGTAGTGAATTAATTTACCAAAACCATATCCTGCGTGTTATGCCAAAAAAAGAGAAAAGAACCGTACAATGGTGATTACATTCGTTCGTAGGATGAAAAAAAAACGAAACAAAAGAACAAAAAAGAAACATTCCGATATACTATGCCTCTCTAAACGAAAGTAACGATTCCTCGCTTTTGCTTTACCTTTACTTTACTTTCCCCCACGTCGTCTCGCACTCACACTCCACTATTCCCGTCCTAGATTACCGTCGGGTTCGTTCACCGTAGTATCTCTTTCCCGTAATCGTATTATAAAAATGCAACACAAACAACAACAACAACAAACAAAAAATCAAACGAGAAAAAAAACCGAAAAAAAACCAAACAAAAACGTGAAAACTAAAATCAAACCAAAAAAAACACACACACACCGATTGAGCGCCTACCGTTCAACCACAACTGACATCACTCACGAAATGTTAGATCTTAGCGTATAAAGTTACTATTTGCTCACAAAACAAACAAACAAACAAAAAAAAACGTTTTTGTCGGACGGTGGTGCGGGGGGCTAGATTCACAAACACACACACACACACAAACTCAAACAAAAAAGAAGATTATTATAACAATAGCAACAACAAGAAACTACAAAACAAAAGTCACACACAAACACAGAAACACACAAGCAAACTCCACACAACAAATTAAACCAAACCAATGTTGGATCCGTAAGAATGCGTCTTTAAAGTACAGTCGTTGATTCTAGAAATATATTTAAAGACATAACAAACAGTATCATAGCAAAGGAACGCGAACAAAAAGAAACTCCATTAGATTGTTTGGCAGAAAAGGGGAAAAGAGAAGCTGAAAAGGGGCGCGAGTTGATAAATATAGTAGAATACAAGAAATGAGGAAGGAGCGTGTAGAGAGTGATAGTGGCAAAAAATGCGTAAATGCAGTCTGCGAGATAAGCAAAAAACAACACTGGTGATATTGTCAGCTGTTACGAATGGTGATGCCCGTTGTGCGTTGATTTTAGCAATAAAAAAAAGTATTGGAGATGCGATGCAACACACAGCACAGCCGAGCCGGATGGATAGGTTCTCTGGCCTGTGGGGTGATGCATCCGCGTAAAAGAATTGCTAATGCAAAGCCTATAGGATGCATTTTATTGAGATATAAATATTGAAACAGACAAGCCAGTAGTAGAAACAAAAACAAAGGAATACCTAACACGTGTTAAAGAGATGGCAGGCTACGCCGGGTGTGGAGCACTGGAAGAGTGAAGGAAACGAAATCAAACACTAAATTAATGAAAGGAAATCCAGAAACAAAGCAAAGCAAACAAAAAAAAAACATTCCATTTATAAATTTGATTGGTTTGTTTAGAGTGAAGTGAATGCAAAATATATAAAAATCATGTTCAACCGGTTGGTGCTGCAGGATCGTTGCTGGTACTTGAGAAATTACGAGTGTTTCCATAGCAGGTAAGCATAATTTGTTAGGAAGGTGAGTTTTAACGAAAGGTGATGTATTCAATTTCTCAACATATGTTATATTTGTTTATTTTTTATTTATAATAAATAATCTCATAAAAAATGTAGTAATGTAAGTATTGGCGAATGGAATGGTTAAAACATTAAAACAGCACAATGAGAGACTAATAAAAATGATCAATAAATTTTGTATTACCTACTTTCAGGCGTTACGAAATCAAGACATATTTGTAGGATGCAGCAACTCATCGTAACTCATAACAGGTACATTATAACGATACGGTATTAAAACGTCTATAAAGCTGCAAACATCAAGCAATAGCTTTCCTTGCCCTAGTAGAAAAAGCTCCGCATGCTATGGGTCTAGTATTGGTCAGTAGCTCTAATCATGTTGTTTCACTGTCTGGCTTCGCAGCTGAAGATTTATGTGATTTGTTTGCTAGTAATCTGTTAATTGGCACCTATCCAAGAATTACCAAAGAAAGCTTTTACGTTTGGGCAAGAGTGACCTTGTTGCCAGAGTTTTAGCAAGATTGCTTGATTTATCGTTAAAGGTAGAAAGCCTTAAGTAGTTTTATTTATTTATTTATTTACATAAAACACACCAAAAATATGACTGCAGCATATACACTATTATTAAACAATATATGACATTATTAAACATCCAGAAGCAAAGACACAGATTGCGCATTTGAAGAGTAACCTAGAATGGTAATAATTCTCGCATTACCCTAGCTAACCATTAACAACTTAAAGCAAAATAAGGAATACTAGTATCATTCGAATTAAGTAGGCATTGAAAAAGCTTCCGCGGTTCCCAGCCGCGGGATGATCATATTGAAGATTTTAGATATGTTTTTTTCATTTTAATGTAATTTAAATGCCAAAACCTTTTCAGCTGAAGCTGCTTTTGATTAATCCTGAAAATAAAACAATTCTAATAATGCTATGATACGTGCATTACCGGAATTACCCTCAGTTTCATACGACATCTTTAGAGCGAGGCCTAATCGTGCATGCAACATTGAATGCAATAAAGCTCGTAAGTTTATTGCAGGGTTACTCATTCATATCTAACCAAACAATTCGAAATAAAAATTTCAAAAATAACAAAATACCCCTCGAAAACATAAAGAACTTTTGAACATAGTTTAAATTGTTTTGACATAATCAATGTTTGCTTGAATTAATGGAAAAAAGTGTTATTTTATCCAACGGCTAAATGCACAGGTATATTCTTCGACCGCATGCCTTCGCTGTTTATGCAAAGCTCAAACCCGAATTAAACCCTCCCCACCATAGCTTTGTGAACCTGCTGCCACGCAGTGCCCGGCACTTAATGCTGACTTGTTTGTGTGTTTGCCAGTCGCGGTCGATCTACGGTTTGGAACGCGTGCGCATTTCGCAGAGACCTCTACACCCGAAAGCGCGCCCCGTTCGAGGTCGGACGCGTCTCACCGCCGCTTTTATCGAAAGGAAAACGTGAAAGGAAAGCCAAGTTCAGTGTTTACCGCAGCGCTCAGCGTTCTTACCTACCTTTCGGTAGGTTCGTCCCAGAGCCTTGTGCTTTAGTGTTTTTTGTTTGTTCCTAAGAAATCAGCAAAGAGTGTATGTGAGCTTTGGTTGGTTTTCTAGTGCACTTGGTAAGAAGTGAATCTATGCTAAGCGCTTTTGGTACAAACCATTCTAAACCGAAAGAGAAATCGTGTGGGCATAAATGGTGATTTTAGGTTCCCATACGTCGCTTCTCATGTAGTTTGTGCTGGTTGTGGTGATTCGGTTATATGTTCGCATCTAACATTGTACCGGTTAGACCGGAAGTGGAAGTGAGTATTTGGTTCAGCAGGCGGAACGGATTGTGATCGCATCGCAGAACGCATCTGTGCGTGCGTATTGGTGCTGAATTTAGTGATGTGTATCGATGCTGATGCGAGTCGGCATTTATTTTCATATTAAGCCACGCTGAAACTGTCTGAGTTCAAAACGCAATGATGGATGAGTTACAGTGTGTGGTGTATTGTTTGCAAAAATGATGGAACGGAATAATTATTGTTCTAGTGAAAATGAATCCACCAGTGAATTGTTTCGAAACAGCAGTCTGTAGAACGTTATGGAAAACGTTGAGTGTGAAAATGAACAAGTAAACTGTTTACGGAAATAATTAAAACATTGGCCACTTAAAAGCAGAGCTATTCGAGTTAAAATATAAATATTGCTTTAAAAACATATTTCTTTAAACTTCATGTGAGATTTAGGGGTTTATAAACTACTAAAATTGTTCTTAAAATGAGAGTTAAATACTTTATATCACATATCTTTTATCACATATGGTTATGGCGTTTTTTTTTATTGATGAGCATAATTCATATATTTATTTACGCTAAAGCTCACTTTTAAACGGCCCATTAAGCAAACGCATGGGTTTCAATCACAGCAGTTTTGTTGCTTATGATATAATGTAGTGTAATTTCACACCCTCTTCCACACGGTTCACCCCGCGCCAGTACCGTGGTACGGGAGCAGAGATATCAGAATTGCAAACTAAATCTATCCCCCAAAACCGCTGGCCCCGGTCGAGCGTTACGCCAGCCGAAACATAATTCACGCCAGACACCGTCCGCTAATGGTGATCGCTTTGCCAAACATGTTTCATGTTGTGGTGCTGGCCCCGGTTTGAGGGTGCGAGGCAGGTCGGTTGAGTTGGGAGAAAAAGAAAAACCACCACATTGCCTTGTGTACTTGCACCTTCTGTTCCAACGACCATCGGGGTGTTGTGTTTATGCTGGCACTGCATGCCATGTACGTTCATTTGTCAAGTAATGCATTAGGACCGGAGCGGGAGTGGAAAGAAGGCGAGACGGATCGAACAGCGAAAAAGAAATGGTCATACAGCGGTGTAGCGCTTCGATTATTTAGGTTATGGTGTTATTAATAATCGAACAATTGGTTGATCGCGATGATTCGGCCCGTTGGCCGTTATTACCTCACCCACCGCAAACAGAACCAACCGGGGCGGCCGCCGGGGGTTTTCAATCATTTTCCTGCTTGCGGAAGAGAGGGTTCGTTTTTTTTTTCGTTTTCGTTTGTTTGGAATGTGGCCTTGAGCTTTCAATTGCAGCTTCCCCTTTGCTGGCAAGCGTTTGCCAATCTGCCCCACCGTAAGCTCGCGGGGCGTTGTTCTATAATTGCCGGTTGGTATTAACTGCCAGATAGATTGTTAAGATAAGTGCTAGTACTTCATACGGCGAAACGATGAAGGTGTAGCGATAACGCGTGTGTTTTGCGCCAGAGTTTAACACCTCTAGATTGGCCTGGAGTGATGAAAAGGCAAGAAAATATAAAGCTTCTAAGTGTATCACATCGTTTCATTCGCAGCATCGACACATTTTCCACTGCATAAAAGTGGTTGTGCGTTGTATAGACACAGCTGAAACTGGCTGGTACTGGAGGTCGGTCATTATTGAACAACTGTTTAAACATCGAGTTTTGGGGAATGGAACTATAGAGACACATGTATACTGTGAACCACCTCGTAGCGAATACCCTACTTAACGTGTTTTTGGGCATTACGAACATTTCGGTTTCTTGCTCCCTTCTTTTATCGCAAGATATGCTACGTCGCAAAGCTCATTGAACCAATTCAACCAGAGTTCTCTGTGATTTATTAACTTGGTGATGTTGGTTAATAGTATTCTAGCAGGAATTGAAAACAATAATATTGAAGATATCAGAATACCAATATTATTGAAAAACTCCTGAAGGTTCTAACGCCAAGGAAATTATTTCTGCAGCAGAACATAAACCAAATCCTCAATCAATCGAAGGCATTTGAAGACGGTGACAGTTTATTGCTCAAAAACATACATCAGCTTTAGCAGTGTAGCAGTCAATCCTCAAACAACGACTAAAATAATTCAGTTTTTCTTTAATAACATCTCAAGAACATCTAGAACTAACTTATAATCAATATGTTAACATATTTTACTATTTACCCCGTTAATATATAAGTTACCTCCACTTTGAATCAGCGATGTTTTGATTTGAAACGGCTAATTTCACTTGTAATATGCAAAACTATAGGATTGGAACGGTTATTAACTCGTAATAGCTCTGCTTTTAAACATCTAAGAAGCATTAAGTCTTTTCATTATATTGATCGATAAATTTAATGACTATTAAAACCATTAAATTGTAATCAAAAATTATATACTGATTTACAAAAACGGTTCTTAAAAAGCTTCAAATAAGGATTGTTATGACAATTACTTCGGACAGATCTCTCTCAGAAGGATGTACATTTATGAAGTTTAAAAATCCACTAGAAATTGTTTTCAAGTGCAGGAAGGAATTTCTGTTCCTATTTATATTTGTTTGTCACACACAAACTTTACAATAAAAAGTGACAATTTAATTCAAGCTAACCCTTAACTAGCTGAACTGATCAAACCGACCATTACTGCTCAGCTCACACTGAAACAACACACAAACAAACAGATTGCTTCGATTTAATAGAGCTTTTATGCTTAAAACATGAACCAACATGGGAACCATTTTCTAACCTTGTTGTTGGGATTTCACGTTTTCTTCTACCGTAACCAATGCCATGGAAACAAACCCCAAAAACTAGCGTGCCAAAAACTAAGTCATATCAATAAAAAGGTTTCCCAAAATGAACCTCCAACTCTACACACCGTTGACCGCTCGCTCAAGGTTTTCCAAGATAACGAATTCATTGACCTTAAGCGTACGGCAAAAGGGTCCTGGTGGGGTAACGTTCGCTTGTTCGTTCTGAAAGCACAGTACTAAGATTCGACCCACAAATGCGCCCACACTGGGCTCGCTTTACTCACTTAATGTGTACCATCGCTTTGCATAATAAATTCATTCCCATCATGGGAGAAATGTAATCCAATTTTAAGGACACGTACGTTGTGTGTGTTTGTGTGTGTAGTCCACGTGATTGCACGGCTCAATACACGGTCGGCCGTTCAGTTCCCTTTTCCGAACAACCATAACGCACCGAACACGTGCTGACCCGTACTATTTTCGGTGTTTGCCGTGTTAACACTTCTGCTTCACGTAATGTTACCGTGCTGTAGGGCACAGAATAAACCTCCGACCGGAAAGTTTACACCCTTCCGGTTCGCTGCGAGCAAGTATCACGTAACAGGGGAGCGTGTTAGTTCGGCTTTCCCGTTGGTGTGAACTGTTCTTTGATGTTTAATGCTTCAAGTGGTATGTTCTTTTCGGTGGTGAGAGTGATGCTTCTTTCGCCGGTACTTTACACCTGATTTTTTGTGGAAAGAGGAACGTGCGTGAGTGCTTTTTTCATGAAAGTTGCATTAAGAGCTCCAGGCTTTTTGGCTTTTTTTATATTTTGGCTGAAATTCAATTTTTTTTTCATATAGAAAACAAGATTGCTAATATGTATTTATGACTAAAAATAGTGTCTATTGAAATAGTCAATAAATACTTGACTTACTTCGACTTTAATTTAATTAAATTAATACCTTAACGGTACACTTTAAAATCAATCCTGCAATCAATTGTTATTAGCACTTTTGTTAAAGCTTAGTAAGCCTTCAAATGCATAGATAGAGAAAATACCCCTCTTTTGAACCTTATCAACTATTGCTTGTTGAAAAGAAAGCACTGGTCTTACTAAATGACCTACTAAAATGGATTTATGCTGTCCGATTCTTCCGTCCCAGAGTGGTCTTGGGTCAATGCCCAGTAACAAGTAAAAAAGGAACACCCTCTAGCCGCAGTTTGAAGCGGGTTCTTCTTCCCCTTGACAGCACCAGACGCCTGTATTAGGGCCCGTTTACCTTGTGCTCTTTTGTAGGTCATTCGGTTTGTGCGAAACAACGCGCAAGGTAACAAACTTCTACCACCTGCTTCCGATGGCCAGAGCGTTGGTTCGGACGCACATAAAATCTCACGGGAAAGAATCAACCCGGCGAACCACTGGGAAGGATATTGAAAACAACGCAAATTAAGCTTCCTTTGCCCTTGATCTGCGGACCCGCACACAAATGACCGTGAGGTGCGATGGAACAGGTTTATCCTCACGAAGGTATTTTCATGACGATGAGCATCAGCAACGACAACCACTGTCGATGGTGATGATGATGCAAAAAAAAAAAAGAGCGACACAGTACAGCTTCAGGTTTTTCGACATTCGGCGCGTCGTGATCGAGTTCGTCGCTTACCGTGGCGTTGAAGTTCTTCGTTTTTCGGGACCGGCTTTTAACTGCCGGGCTGATCAAAGTAGCGTGTGGATTTCAACATAGGACGTTTGGTGCTTACTGGAGGAATGTGTCGCCCCGTGAGACAAGTTTGTGGCATTGACAGCATGAAGCTATCGATTTGTTGACTCAATGCACATTAGCAGTATGTGTAGGATTTTAACACCAGTCCTTGTGAGGTGGAATTCTTTTTCGACAGGCGTGCAAGTTTGCCTACAGATTAGAAGAAGGTTATTTTCATTAATGACATATTGTTAGTCAGAAAAATTAGATCATTCATGATCTAGACTTAATTAAGCTTAATTATTCTCTTGCCACCAAACAGATATATTCGCCGAGTATTTCGCCGTAAAATACGATTTGCTTTCGATATGAAACGATATAAACACACCATCCAGTTAGTGTTAGTTCAGTGTGAAAATAATCGTATGTGGTTGTAGTCATGGTGATAAGAGCAAAGCAAAAAGCAAAACTAGCCTCACGTGCAACGCGTGTTTCTGTATTGTTTTTAATAACGTTCGTTTCGTTGTGCTAACAGTTGATATCGCGTTGATAAAAAAGCGCTCCCCTTAAAATAACATCAATGACTAACGGCGCGCAGTAACGTTCGTTAAACTCAGTGCAATGTGATTAGTCAGAAATCTTATTTTTTAATGGCGAAGTCTGCTGTTTCCTATTAACAACCAACTCTAACGCACATTGCCCATAAAGCTGGAAGAGCACGAAATAAAATGTTCCATTTGCTTGCTTCATCACTAATGAGTTAAAATATGTAATTAATTCGTTTAATACCGCTATGACCTACGCTTGCAAAACATTCGCACGCAAATGAGGCCTCCATCTGCGTGCGTGAATGTACGCAAAATTGTAGAACGTTCCACTTGCGCCACGTAAACTACCGGATTGTCGGCAGGCAGAAACCGGATCAAACATTGCGTATGGAATGAATGGCAAACAAATTTTGCCTCTTGGCGTCATTACGAAAATGCAACCTTCTGTTTATACCCTCCGGTCGACCAGGTTAGCGCCATTCTTTGGCGTGGTGGCTATGTGTGCTACACTAACGAAACCCTCGCCCAAGCCCTCGTTTTTATTGCATCATCTTCTCGAGCGGCATACCAGCAGGTGGAAAGCGACAAAAACCGAACTAAACCAATATTGAATTCCCCAAATTTCTCAACACACTTTGCAAGCGACTTGCAGTTCACTTGCAGTAACTGGCATCTAGTACTCGTATCATTTCGTATCCGTTTTGATTGATATTGCGCATGAATGGTAGCGGTTTGGTCTGTGTTTTTTGCTGCTGCTGCTGCTGCTACTACTACTACTGCCACTACCATTACCCGGTTTGCCATTTTGCTTCGCTACATCCGTTCGCATGCATCGACGATTGCGCGCCCCAAGATCGTATGCAACCGCGTCACGGTGCAACGGTCCAATTGAAGGCATTGGATGGGAAAAGGCCTGCAAGAGACACAAAAACGTGGTGGTTTGACCGGGTTGGTGTTTGGACGAGCGATGATGCGATGGCGGGGAAATTGGATTCGTGTTGGATTTTCCAATTGTTTCGAGCGGTCGTGATGCGTTCTAGGAACTTAGACTTCAAGCAAGCCACATTGTGTGTAGCTATGAAATAACATTTCCAGATGTTGTAGGTTGATTTTTTTTACCGAGGTTTTTTTTTAATTAAATTTGAGCTAATCGTATGAAATTGATTAGAGGAGTTGAATTGAGTGTTTTATTCTGTATTATTGATAAAAAATAGTCAGCTCTTGACACATTTCTTAAGGTGTTTCTCGATTGTTTCTCCGCACATATGAACCATTTAGATGGTTCAACAATTCTTGCCTCCACTTTCGACACGAGAACCGTCTCTTGAAGCAGGAATACGAGCGGTTGACAGCCAGTACAGTCTTGTGTCTATACATTTCAACTTCAATGTTGCTGTCGGTATAAACTTTGAACTCGAGATGCGAAAAGTTTCAGACGACTTCGAGGGTGTGTTCTTCTATCGGGATACAAGTTTTAGGATACAAGTTTATTTTATTTTTATCCAGTATATCACTTATATTTCCATATATAGGGAGAGCTCCAGACAGCTAAAAGATATTAAGGGGAGATGTTAAATTGGATTGCAAATTTCCCGAGTTTTGCTTCACAGGGAAGAGCAAATTAATAAAGAGAAATAAAAACAATAAGTTGAGGGAGAATGATAATCTTAAAAAGACCCTCTTGATACATCCATTGTAGTTTTTTAATATAATTACCTATGCCACATAGCTAATACGTTAGTAATAGGTACATTTCCTTAAATATTACAGTGTCCTGGGTAGATGTCTTCTCAGGTTCAGGTTTGGTCCTGAATTACGGCTAAACATTTCAATCGTCACATTGATTCATTGGATGGGAAGAGTCTCTACATACCAAAACGCTGAAGAAGGATGTCTCAATTTTTTCACACGACTAACTACTCTTGAGTACAGGCAGTCCTCGAGATACGCTACTATAGCGGACCGCTATAATCCGGCAAAAATCCGCGTAACTCGAATTTCCGCGTAAGTCGAATCCTAGTACAATTTCGTTCATACTTCAAAGTCACAGAGTCGACTTACTTCTCTGGACTTAATTTTTTCACCGAATCGGGCGATTTTAAGAAAGAATACATTAAAATAAGTGGCAAAATAATGTATTTTCGACCAATTTTCATCTTTTTGCTTAGATGTTGTGCTATAAACTAGCTCATCTGTCAAATTTTCAAAAACCGCGTATCTCCGAATCCGCGAATCTCGGGGACTGCCTGTACATCCAAATTCTTCTATATGGCATAATGTACATAATGCAACGTAAGGTGGTAGCCAATCAAATAGTAACCAAAGATAACCAATCAAATAGTTAGATAGATTAAGTAGTCGCTCATGTGTCAATTGGGCGTTCCAGAAACTCCTAAGCAATAAAGAAAGGTTAAATAAGATCCCATTTCCTCTATCTCGCGCCTTAATAGCGAATGTTTACACCATGTCACTCCACATCCCATGTGAACCACCAAATCACACCGTCGATCATTTACAACCGTGTGTGTGTGTGTGTGTGTGTGTGTGTGTGTGTGTGTGTGTGTGTGTGTGTGCGTGTTTCTCACCGACCACCATACGACATAGACGATGTGGGGAATTTAATTAAGCCGTTAATCAAAAGTGCGCATCTCTTTACAACAGGGAGTACAAAGAAAGCAAAAAAAAAACACCAGCTCCCTTTACATAACGCAACTCATTACGCACTTTGATCCCATGCGTCCGCCTGCTGCGGTAGATCGCCTTTTATACGGTGGGAACATTTCACCCCGGTTAGACAATAAAAGCGGGAATTTGGGTAAAATAATGCCAGCATTAAAGGCGAAACGAGAGTCGTCTATGTGCGTTTCGGGGTTTCGTATTAGATCGAGCTACCTTGCCTTGCCACCGGCCAGTAGTGAACGGTTGTTGAAATTCCATCATAACACACGCATGATGTATGTTTATGTGGCGAAGCAGGAGAAAAAAACGTAGAAACAAAGGTTAGCTTAAAGTTAACCACGCTAAAGAATGGTTCCATAAACTACGGGTACCGCTGAAAGTACCGTCCTCCTGTCCAAGCGAAGACGTCGCGATGGTAATAAATTTTCACCCGGGGTAAGCTCCCGGTCTTTCGGCTCGCATGTTGGTGAGTTTTGCAGTAGGCCACGAAATGCGATGCAACCCGACTAAAGCCATCATTATGCTAGATAGATAGCTACCACCACCACCACCCATTCCATTCCGGCCTGGCCCGGCCGCAAGGATTCCCCCCGTTTCGCGGGAGCGAAGCAATCCGAGATGGTGTGCAATAATAAGTTTGTGCGGTGTTGCATCGTGTGCATTACCGGGAGAACGGTTTTCTCGAAGCTTCCTTAGCGTCAGCGCCTACTGCAAGCAACGGTTAGCTCGTGTCGAGCCGAGCTGAAACCGACCCAAAACACCGCCTAAAACAACTGCCAATCTACTGCCGGCTGCTTCCGCAATCGAACGGACACCGGTGTGGGTAAGGTCTCGTTAGATGGCATACGATGTGCGTGGCACGGTATAAGACACACTCGCTCCCGGGTCATGCGTTGCCAGCGGTAAGGGAGGAAGGGGCTGATGCGATTATTACTCAACTCTATTAAAGTCCTACCAGACCAAACCAGACCAGAGCAGACCGGGCTGTGTTGGTGTGTATCGCTTTCAAAACCGTTTCACATTTTGACCGCAAAATGAGTGTATCAGCAGACTTTATGCCAGCAGCATAAAGCAACATATATGTATGTACATCCCCACAAAAACCGTCCCATCGTCTGACGGAGGTGTTGGTGTTGTTTTGCAGCTTGTTTTGCAGCTCCGGAATAAAAACAACGCCGGGTACGATATGCGAACAATTAAAAGCCATTATTAACCATCATGGCGCACATTTCAAAGCCAAAGGGTGTTCTACCACCACCCGAAGTTCGAAAAAACAAAAATAAAACGAAACCATAAGGTGGTAATTATGTTCGGTATGTTCTGCTATCATGTCTATTTTTACCGTGGTAGCATTTTTCTTTATTGTTATTATTATGATGGGACAATATTGGGCAAAACAAAAAACATAAAACGAAAAACAGAGAAGCAAACAAAAGTAATAAAAATAAAATAAAAACCCCATCCCCATCATCATGTACCATGTTCAAAGGGATGTGCACAAAATATGCCACATATTGACGTAGTGAAGCGCTGTGTTTATGTGCGGCACCGTGAAATATGCTCCGGATCAGTTGCAATTAAAATTATATTTATCACGAGACAGTAAAAACGGTGTAGAAAGTATTTGTGGCACTATATTGGATAATGTCTACCGTGTCTGCTCGAATGTTTAATTATTCACCCAAACGAGTTGTGGCTAGTCGATGGGAGGAATGCGATCTTTACCCATACTGATTAATGGCGTCTCATAAAGTGCCCTTCAAGTGTTACTGTGTTAATTACTCACCGCGACAAGCCCCGGGGGCCCCACAACAAAGTCCTTGACTGTTGATGCACCCTTTGATGATCCGTCGCCCGTGCACCTGTGCGGACAAATGAATTCGTGCACAACCGACTAATCCTTGACACTCGACAACCCGCAACAAGAAGAAGCCTTTTTGTTGCGATGGCCAGATGTTTCGTACGAACGTTGTGCTGCTTGGAGGTTGCCAAGAAGATTGCGTCAACCTTCAGCTTCCCCACTGGCCCGATTCCGTACGCGGCGCTAAAATTGTTTTTCGCGAGGCAAGAATGTAAAATGGTTTCTTTTCTTTCACGCACACTGCGCCCGTGAAACGTGTTTCATGCTGAATTAAAGTAATATCACTTCCTGGGTGTGAGTGGAGCTTTTTCCATGAGAAATACATCAAAGTGAGCGACGGTTTTCTGGGTCTTTGGAGTGCATTAAAAAGTATAAATACTGTCATTTGTAAAATATCGACACATGAGAAAGGCGAAGTATATTGACGAAGTATATTTTATTTATTTTTTAATATACTTTATTTGTTTGTCTCAAATTATTACCTTTTAATGTAAATCTATGATGCAAGTCAATCAAAAGCTGCAGTTTTTTAATAACCCGATCCCGGAAAATCCTGATAATCCAAGCAACAGGGCATGGTGGGATCAGCGATAGGTTTTCTATTAAGAGCCCTGTATGTGGCAAATGTTTTACAAAATTGTGTTAAGAATTTCTCAAACGAAAATTTCCATCCAGTAGTTTTAAACGATATTTCTCTTTTTTATAAAGATCGCTTTGGATAACATTTAATACAATCAGATAGTTAGTTAACTTCATTACATTTCCAAATGTTGATGTAATTACAGGGGTTTTCATATGAGATTCATTTCGCCAAACATTGTTACGAAGAGTGGAAACATATTGTTTCATCCATCACATACCATAACGTTAACATGGGGTCGAGAGAAAGCTCGGGCTTGTACAGCTTTAAACTGAATTGAAACAAAAGATAATTAAAATGTTGTCGAATGTTTATTAACAGCAATTTCTAATTTATCCCATTGAGGCACTCATTCCATTAGATCGTTACGAATGTTCTAGAACAGAGAAGCTTTAATCGTTGTGACGTATTGTTTATTTTTATCTTGAGCCAGCTGCCCATGTTATAATGTCGAGTTCATTCATATCCGGAACATTCCTTGCTCATTACCGTAACCGGAACAATCGATTAACAGAAATCGTATCAATCAATCGTACCAAGTACGGGAAAGAGTAGAGCTTATTAAGCGCGATAAGAAATGACACAACCAACAATGTCATCCGTTCGTATAATCCTCATTGCCGGCTGATGGTTGAGTGTAAGGAATCATAGCTTTTTTTTCCTCTGTATTGTACACGCAATAGTCAAACCGCTAATGATACCCACTTTTGTTATCGGCCGGCAAAAGAGTTTACACGGCGCACGGCGTGTGCAGCAGAGACAAAGTGAGGTCGCAGGAGATGGAAATGGGACTGATAATGAGTGATACGACCGCGTCGCATCGTTGCCAGTGGGACACGGACGGTGCCTAGGTTGATTGGACGCGATTAGTTCGCATTCGTACACTGTCACCTGTGCCAGACGCTTTAATGCAATGCTCTCTCTATTTCTCTATCTTCCCTTTGCGATCGATTAGTGCTTCGGAGACTTCGGTGAAAGACGACGGAAAACTGATAGCACCTTTGGCAAAAGTGGTAAAGCGTCTAGGGAAACCCCTGCTGTGTGTTTACGGTGAATAGAAAACGGCAAGCAGAACGATGCCCAACAAGTTTGTGAGCGCGTGCAAAGAGGAGCTCGAGGTTCGGAACTGCGGGTTTGCCCATCTCCCGGCAGAGGAGTTTGTTAAATCACAGGTAAGCTTCGTGCGTGGATGCTGCGTGCCGCTTGTTCTACAACCCGGTTTTACCTCTTGCAGTGGCAAACAAGAACGAAGTCAATATGCTTCCTGCTCTATCGGTTAGCGTTGGCCATCTTCTTCACCGGTGTGGTCATCAACTCGATGGTGGTCGCCGTAGAACGCGACGAGTTCAGTAAATACTTCATCTATCTAACACACTGGGGCATTCTGCTGTGCATGGGAACGACCGTAATGGGCGCGGTGCTGGTGATGATTTGGTACTTCCATCCGGAATATTCAGGTAAGCCCTCAAACTCTACACGTGGTGAGTGAGACAGTGAGAAAGAATAGTTAGACGATTTAACCGAACCATTTGAGGTCGTAATTGTTTCGGCAAACAAACCCGGGGGGTAAACATCACCACCTTGACAGCTTCACTTCGGAATGGTACGGTTCTGCTGCATCCACAGCGCTCGAGGTCGAAGCAGTTAAAATGTCGCTTCCATAACGGCTGGACGATATGCAAACGAACTGACAAAAAATGTGTAAAACGTGTTTCCAAACAGGAAGTTTAGTGAGAGAATGGGGGCTTTTTTTGCATAATCGTGTGTATTTTTGTGATATTCCAAAATCACACCAAATCATCCAACCAGACTCTGCTGCGTGCGCCGAAGCCAGATATAAAAAGACCAATGAAACGAAACTAGTTTTATGCCATCGATGTGTTAGTGTTTGATAAATCAGCGCTTGATAAGTGTTAACAGTAATAGACGAAAGTAAAGCAACCTTTTTCGGTTCTTTTTCCTCGTACTATTATAATTTTTTTTTAAATAGTTGGAATTCTCGCTTTCTTTATATTTTTTACATATACTTTGTTTAATGGATTTGTTGTTAAAAGTGTTCACTGTACATATCTATAAGTTATTACTTAACTTACTCATTATGGTCATGTAGAGCACTGATCTTCTCGGAATGAAGAACCTGTCGACAACAAATTGAACATTAAACTAGTTTTCAAAATTCAAATTGTAAAATTTTATAAAAAAAATATTTATAATGTTTTACAAATTTAGTGCAGGTAAACTAGAGATTAGAAAATGTTCTTCAACGTATTATCACGTAGCGAATACAATTAAGCCTCATAAGATATTCATATAGTGATACATAACAAACTTAAAATATGTCGTACTCTATTTCTCTTGCTTGCTTAAAATTATTTTTATTGAGTTTTCGTTAAAAACAAATTTAAACCTATATGTACAATTTCAATTGAGTTGGCTCGGTGAAGGGGTTGGTTCTGTACAACATAATCCCCAACCCCCGTAAGCAGCTATGGATAGTTATAGTGCAGGAAAGCTAGCACCTCTTGAGGTAATAGTGCCACTGACGGAACAAGATGTTCAATTAAGTTAAAATTAAACATTTGAATCTAAAAATCGCTATGTTGTCCTACCGAGCATTATTATGGAAAGCACTATACCTACCGTTATTACTTGGACAACTTGAAACACTGTATGAAAATATTAGTAATCTAAAAAATTAATTACTAATAAATATTATACTAATTAATGTTGTAATTAATACTCTATCCACGAGTAATCGATTTGAACGAAGAGCCACACCAAATGGGTTATACATGTGACTTGCGAGGCATAGTTTTATGATCACTAGACTAAGGTATTCGATCATGCACGACTCAACAACAAACCGATAATGAAATGAAATTTCCTTCTGTTTATGTTTCCAATTTAAGCCCCAGTTATAGAAGATTGCCTTGTTTAATTAATTCAATATTGATCCCTGTGAAGTATAATTAGTTCCTCGATCATTTATATTGTTCTATCCGGTGATCGTGACCCTATTCTGTGAGACAAAAGTTTGTTTTTATTTTTTGCAATATCGTTTTACAAATTTACACTCCAAAAGCCGATGGCGCTTATTGTGGCTTACACTGTAAAAATCTAAATCTTCTCCATCTACACACAATCTTCTTTAGCGGTAGCGGCAGTTTTTGATTTTATCTTTCGCATTTAAAATTTTAGTTATACATTTCCGGTCCCTGCTTTCTCCGGATGTATTTAGCATGCTGTTGCCAATTTCACATTTTATATACCGTGCGTCTACCGTCAAAACAAACAAACAAAACCCGTTGCCCTTTCACGAGGCAGCTTCGGCCTGTGGTAGAAGGTTATGGGTTATGGGTCTTTTTTTCGGTTCAGAGACGCCGCACTAATTGTTCGATCCGGTTGTGCTTTTTGTCTTGTCCCCCCGATCAGGCATAGAAAAACCGGTCTTCTGCATTGGCGCTTTTGGAGGTTTGCTTTACTTTTAAAAGCCTTCCATGCATGCCATTGACTGGTGTGACAGCCTTTACCGAAATGAAGATGTTGATCGATGCCGGGGAAACACTGTTTTCAAGTTCAAGTTCATGTCGGGCGGTGGTGTGTTAAGTCAAAAGGCGGGGGCCTTTGCAAGCCAGAAGGTCAGGACTTGCCTTGAACTGTAACACACGACCGTGACGGAGAAGCCCCTACACCAACAATCAACACCGGTTGTCTGGGACTGGGTGTCGTGGAATGGAGGTTAGCATTAACAACCATGTCACGTAAAGCCGGGGGGGATTTTTGGTTTTGTAGTGCTGATCGTTAATAGGGGAAGGCGTTTCCTACTATCCCACTTCATCGAACCACTCCATTCTGATCGAAGCACAATTAGTTGCATCCGCGCAATGGCTCTTGATTGTATACAACAATAATCGACTCAATGACTGTCCGGTGGGTCACATCCGGGAATGTAGGAAAGCAGTCGAATCGGCACGTCATGGATGGCCCGGCTCGATATGGTCAATAATAGCCATTAGAACGTTGACGATCGATAGCAAACATAAACGCCCCTTGAAGTGATTAGACGCTTCCGTACATGGGGATGTGCATGAGTCTGCATGTTGGAGGTTTTAAAGGGCGAATAGATCAGTTGACTTTCAATTAACTGTCAATTTGAAAGGTGACGTTGTGTGTCTACCCCAAATTGGGTGGTTGATGGCAGTAACCTAAATTCCAGATGAGACATGCCTGTGTGAGGTAACATGCTGAGTGTTTGACGATTTGTTCTTTCTATGCACAAACTTAGCTTAGGCGTTATTCTGCATACTAATGGGAAAGTTTTACGAACATTGTTGATAGGAACTCTTAGACGCTCATGAAACATGGTGGATCTATTGATAAGACAATTAAATTACATGCCCATCTAAAATTGAAATTACCTCTGTTGTATGAAGCGTTCGAGAGAAAGATGCTCAGAACGATTTCTTCTCCCTGATCATGTGTGGAACGACAATGAAGGAGCCACTTCAATGACGAGCTCCACCAGTTGCACGACGAATTCACTGTCGTACAGCAGATTAGACTCGCCAGGCTCTGAAGGGGCTGGTCACGTCATGAGAATGATACCGGACGACGCAGTCCGTTAAGTCATTTAAGGTCTTCCACATGGACAGAGGAGGCGTAGTAGATCCCAAATTGAGATAGAGTGATGAGTTGATGGCGTTGATGAGTCCACCAGAAGTCTCTCAGCAAGTTATCATCAAAGAAAGTTCTAATATTCAAATACTCTTAAGCTTTTGAGATAATGAGCTTAAACTGGGTGAAAAGCTTGAAGTTTAGATCACCAATACTTAAGTTTTGGGAGCCTGTTTAACAGTTTTGCCTTGCAATAATTATGATTCGTCCTTCAGTATATTGTAGTATCCAAAAATCAATTCACTCACTATATAGCTGACCCACATTGAAATAAATGTGTGATAATGATAATTTTGGTCTATAAAGCATTTTTATTCTTCAAACAACCATCAATGTGCCATCGAAATAATTTGCTTTAATCATGCTCGATCGCAACCCAATGCCGGTCAATGAACAATCCAAGCACATTCAAATCACGTCCAATCGTTTATCATTCGTTGTGTCTATTCGCTTGAGGAAAATAAAAAAGCAACACACGCGAAATCGACTTCGAATCGTTTGTACAAGAAATATCCATTTGCAATAAGCACGTTTGCAAAAAGAAACAACCCCGCAATAGATGAGATGCTCCACTCGATTGCATCAGTGATAGCATCGTTCACATGTCTCACAGGAATTTTTATTTTTAATGACAACATATCATTAAAGTGGCAACCACTTGTAGGAACAAGAACCGCAATTCCAAACGCTTTTGAGTGTTGAATTTGTTTTACTTCCGTTTCTGGTTTAAAATATTGCAAACTCTTGTTCTTGTTCCGCGTGGAAACTTCTCCTTCCGTGTGGAATCATGCGTTTAAAAATATTTCTTGTCCAAAAATGGAACAATCCGATGACCTCAATTCATTGTTGGTACTTCCTATGGAACTCATAAATGTTGCTGGTGATATTTTTATGCCAATACTGCGCATCGTGCTGCTACCGTTACTTGAAGCCAAAAAAAAACCTTACTTATGGAATTCGAAAACTCGCCTTCAAAAAATATGACTATTGCGATTTGCTATTGCCGTCACGTTCACCATTTTGTATGGCTCTCAATGCTTTGCAACATGAGAATGAAATTGAACAACCAAAAAAACAGGAACTTATCGTGCTTCCCATTTTGCGTACATGCGGAAAGATTGTTTCGATTTTCTCGCGTTGTGTAGTTGTTCTCATTCGCTTAGCACACACTTAAAGTTGCGTGTTGTATTGCGTTACATCTTCTTCTATTTATTATACGTTTTCTACCCTGCAACTTCATATTCTTTATCACAATAGTTCCAATAGGTAGTGTTCTTTGTGTTTTGTTTTACATACAATTATTTCCGGCTCAATTATTACTCTCAAATCCCCCCCCCGGTTTGCTACACCCGGTGCTGCAAGTTACGAAGGTGGACGCATTAATGCATTAATAAAATAACACCACCCACTTCAATGTCACCTAACGGGGTTGGCATATTATTTTGGACCATTTTGTTTTCTGCATGCTTCCACAGCACACCGATTTTCCCTTCACGGTTCTTTAGCGGGTTGTGAAAGGGTTTTTTTTTGTTTTGTTTGCTCGTTTCTCCTCCAGTTACGGTTTGTTCCTTTGCCGACTTAAAACACAATTGCAGCGATTTCCATTTTTATCATCAATGACCTTCCGAAGGGGCCGTATTGTAGAAGTGAATGCATTTCTGCCCATAATGACCTTGGTTATTTTTAAAAAGGTTCATAGCAGTTGGTCTACACTCTGTAGTAAACAAGAGCCCAATTATACATTCCATCACTATTTATATAAAATCAAAAACAATTAGAATAAAATACATATTCAATAAAAATTAACCAAAAAATATTTGTATAGAGTAAATATAGAAAAAAAAAACTTTTAAAGAAAGACAATAATATTAATATATTAACAAAAAATAGATAGCAGCAACTGCTTAGCTTTAACTGAAATGTTTCATAATTATTGAAATAAAATATATCGTCTAGGGTATTTATGAGCTTCATGGCATGTTTCTTCCTTTGCAACTCCTTTTTAGTACGAATGAATCCATCATACCAGAACAATTGTCATTGTAATGATTGTTCATTTTTTATTCCAAATTGAATTGTGTAGCGGAAAATGGATGATCGTTAAAATAACATAAGCGTTGCTTGGCCACTGGCTCAGCCTGCGCTGGTGGACCTATTTTGTGGTGATTTATTTATGGTAGATATCTGCATAAAAGTATACTATATCGCGTATAAAAACGCATCTACAACTGTCCACCGAAGCATGACGAACAATATGGGTCAGCATTGTAATGGTGATCCTTAGTCATTAAATCAACATTGTCCAGCAGCGCGTGCAAGACGGGTGGCGCGTCTTCCACGTTTTGCACGATGGGCATGATATTATTTACCTTTTAGCGGCCTTGCATGACCCCAGGTACCCGGTACCGGCTACTTTATCAAACAAAACAGTGCCACTGTTACAGTAGGGACAACAAAGACCCATCTCACCCGCTTGTTCAAGGGTGCATTTTTAATTTCTTTTAGTACAATGTTTATCCACCGACGCACCGACGTATTGACAGCGTCAGCTTACCTTACCATCCATTCAATCACGCGCCTTTGTACCTCACGAATGTAGCTCACTTGAGACAGGGCACAGGGCAAACAATTCGCCAACTCGCAGAACTCGCGATCTCGCCAGCGTTGCGTAAAAGTGCACCAAAGTGTCGGGGCGATCGAATCGACCCCGATTGCATAAGCGGCAAATTGACGCCGTTCTGTCTCGAGACAGCCAGCGGTGAGAAGGTAACCCGGTTTATGTTTGGGCCCTATTGTTTGGGACGTTCAGCAAAGCCAAGCCCTTGTTGTTTAGGCGTATACGTATGGACTAATCGGTCAGCATCTATCGAACTGTGCCTTCATTTGCATCGTTTGAGAACGCGGTGGAATGGTGCAATCCAGTGCAGGGAAACACTCAGACAATGTACGTAAGGCATGCGAATGTATCTTTTCTTTCGGAAACCCTGGCAAAGAAAAGGCATAGTAGACGTCCGATGGGAGCCATTTGGTTGAGATGTATGACTCAAAAGGAACAATGCATGTTACAAAATTAATTTGTTCAAAAATTTTAATTGAACAATTATATCAAACAGATGATAATAGAATATTAATGGAAAATGCTTCATATTTTGCGTTAATGTTTGTGTTAGTCGACAGGCGTAGAAATAAGTTGCAAATGGAAGTTAAGAAATGAAGAGTTATTTCAACAAAATATATAAAAATGCACGAAAATAATATCGAAACAAATAAAATAAAACATTTCGTTTATAGAAAAGGTATTTGTTTAAAATATTGATCAAAAATGGCATGAATATACGCACATTTAAAAAAAATACCTTCCAAATTATCACTATCAATCTAAATAATAAGTTTAAAACCCTGCCATAAATAGTTAAATGTGAACACGTTATATTTGTATTAAAAGGCAATACTGTCTAGTGGATTGATAAGTTGAAGAACGTTCATTAATTGCAAACTGGGAATAATATGCTTGTGCATAAGTAAAAAAAGGCAAATAGAACTAATATTAGAGTCAAATCTTAATTTTTTTTTGTAAGAACTGTTAGGCCGTATCGACGTATTTTACTGAAATGTTCCAGTATTTGCGTATCTGGAATGTTCCAGATAGGATTTAAGACCAGTTATGCGGTGTAAAGAACGGTGCAGGTTGCATCAACATCGGTCCGGTCGGTGCCACTGAATTCTTAATGAATCTAGTACGACATGCTCGAAAAACGATAAATTAAATTTATTTTAATCTTTAATCTATTAATCTAATTTCTTTGTTTACTTTAATTTTTTTCAGAGAGAGTTTGCAATAGCGATGAAATGCCCAACTCGTTTAAAGTGTACTGGATGCTGCACAACATCACGCTAATCCTGTCCGTGTGCATTACCGTCATCTACTGGGCGATCCTGCACAATGGTAAACTTTACGGCACACCTTCTCCAATCATCCTTTACTAATACGGTGAGCTTTTTTTTTTTGTTCAATATCTCCCCAGAAACAATGCCAGTCGATCCGAACAACATCCTGATCCATGCTTGCAACTGTGTCTTCATGTTTCTCGACCTTATTATCGTGGCATACCCGGTGCGAATATGGCACGTACTGCAACCGATCACTTTCGGGCTGGTGTACTGCATATTCTCGCTCATCTACTACGCGGCCGATGGTACAGATAGGTAAGCCGGTTGGGGGTCTAATACAGGTAACTGGGCGCAACTTGCCCGGTATCAGCTGTTATTACGTACGGCTTGTATTGTCCAGCTGACCGGAGCGCTGTTATGACGGATCGGACCGATCGATGCAGTGATTAATGATGCTTGCAGTACTTTAGCCATGCGTTAACGATCTCAACCGACCGTTCGTGTTGGAATATTGTTAAATATACATGCAATTCGCCATGTTGAAAGGATTGCGACAAGAGCAAAGTGTGCCTAAGAGCCAAGCGAGGTACCTTGTCACGCTGATATACTGTAATGGAAATCGCGAAACCCGTTGTTACGCTAACCAAACATCAAGAATGAAGATGAACCATTGTCTTTCATTTAAATGATGTTTGTACTGCAATATCCAGTGACCGAGCGTATAGATTCTACTCCGTCTTCGCCGCTTTTGATGCTTCTCAAGTGTTTCTTGTTTCCTCATCAGGGTGTGACATTCAGAACCCTGTCACATTGCTTGTACAATATTTGTTTTGCATTATTCGAGCTGCAAGTTGTGAAAACAGCTCTTTCTTGTATAGAATACTACAAAAAAAAGATGAAAGTGATTTATTAGCAAAATAGAATTGACGTCAGCTAGAAGACATTTGCCGGCACAAAAAATGGCAAAACAAACAAGACATCATTGAAGAGTCTTTTCGCATTGTCTATTATCTCCACTAGATTATGGAGCGCTACTTATTTCGTATAACCTTTATAGTCGTCTTCACTTGCCGTTTCTGATTGCCTTTCTTCTGGCGGTTTCTGGAAAATCTCATCACACAGCTCAGTCTGTTACGTAGTTTCAATCAACTATGCGACTTACTGCGCCCCTGTTACCCTTACGACTGATCCAACTACTAATAACAAAGATCACTTGCTCTGCACGATCCACCTTTAGTTTGCATTAACATTGCATAACGCTGATCTATCTCAGCGGCAGTGCTAACACTAAGCGATAAGCGTCCCATAAGATGGGGCACCCTGTTCGATAAGAGTGCCCGTAATTCGTATGCGTTCCGCAAAGCATCGGGTACCCTCTTGGACTTCCTTGTAATTTACCAGCCCCTAGAAATGGCTGGCCGGTACGTGTATGTACGAGAAACGCCTTCATCCGTGCAGTCATAAGCATCCGATGGTAGTGCAGTAGAAACCTGTTTGACGCGTATTACCACTCCAACTAAGCATCAGACGCCAGAAGACAGCACATGAAATGGATGTAAAAAAGTTACCCCGCGAAAGGTTCTTCAGATGTTTAAAGTTTTACGAAACTGGACCAGTTTTTACCTACCTTTAGCGCCTATCGCTTTGGCCGTTCAGGGTCACTTTACGTTCTTCTCTTCTCATCCATCTGCCACGATTTGAAGAAGGGGAAAACGCAACTTTCGGATACTCTGTTACCAACTTACCGTGCCATGCATGTACACTGAAACCTGCCCACTCTGTCCTTCATTACTCGCCTTCTTTCCCCAGATTCGGCCGGCCATACATTTACAACGTTCTGGACTGGAACGAGCCGGGCAAGGCGATGGTAACGGTGGTCGGCACCATCCTGCTAGCCATGATCGTCCACGTGCTAATGTTTGCGATCTACAAGCTGCGGGTGAAGATCTATCTGCGGCACTTCAACCACAAACCAATCATCCCAACCAACTCGACGCTGCAGCTGCAGACTGGCAAGTGTAATGGCATTTCGATGGTGTACGGCAACGATAACAAGGCGTTCAGCATCGGCGAGCGGTACTGAGGAACGTACTGGATCGGTCTGGGGATGGGCAACAATGTTTCGGAGATCGATCAGAGCAGACCCATGCACACCGTGGTTTACGTACGTCAGCTAGAGCGCACTTTTAATTAGGAGGTTCCGTTTTCTCTGGGGGTATAGAGTAGCGAGAATAATCTGAAAAAAAGCTACAGAAAAGGTATTTGTTTTGTTAAGTATTATGTGTAAGCATCTTTTTGTACAATGCTAAGAGTAAACTGTGATTATGTGTTAATAAAGGTAATGATACATTTTAAAATTGTTAAACTTTATCGTTCCGTGTGTGCAAAGAGTCAATAGAATGTTTTTAGTCATAGGATTTCCATCGAATGAATGTGTATCACTGATAAAAATTAAATAAGAAAGTCAAATTGGTTGACCATTTCATATATGATTTTTGTATCGTATCACAATTACATTAATTACATTAATAGGATTTCTTTTCTCAACCGAATTGAACATAAATTTTCATGATCTCGTTCTGTAGCTGAAAGCTCCGTGAGAAAACATAGGCTCTCCCTTCTCACTTGCAAAGTAACTCACTATGCAGTATAAGTGAAATGAATTTGAATGAACTTCTCACTATGAGATCATCGATCGAGACGCACTGTAAAAATCCATATCCGTTACGTTTCATACAAGTTATTTTGATTTATCACAAAACACTTCTATTTTTCCTTGCAAAACTTGCATCAATGTTGAGCAAAACTCAAAAAAATTCCGCTATATTCCGCGTAGCTACGAAATGTTGCATGGGTTGTCAGGTTTACGCTGTCAAACGTCACGTCAGGGTTTATTCGAACTTGATTGAAAAGTTTACGGCATTCAAATTTCGCAATACAGTCCCAAATGATTGTTCCGAACATTTGTTACATTTTTGCTTTATATTGCTAATACAAATGAGTAAAGCCGACAAAAAGACATCTCACGAAACGCAACGAAACAAGTCCATATGTCATATTGCAAACTAGTTTAGCTATTATCCATATCGTTTCGAACGACAATTCTTCTCATTCCGTTCGAAATATTTCATACGTCGTATTGCGTTTGAAGCTGTCATTCCGACTAGTGTAGGGGAATAGAAAAATTCCCTTGATTGCAAGCGGACGTGTTTGTCGAACAAGTTCTCCCGTCGCGTACAGTCATCGCGTGCGTTGATCGCAACCGTACTTCGAGTATCGTTTTATTGCACCACATCATCTTATCTATTTCAAAATGGTGTACATGGTGAAGGATTCCGTAAGTATACAAGCTCAATTAAAAAGTGTACCGTGAAATTAAGTGTAATCTCATCGCACGTACGCAATCGTTCCCGGCCGGCTTACTTCCCCAAAGCGGCCGGGCAGGAGGTGAAGGCTGATTTTTCCCCTACCACATTCCAATGGGAATCAACGTTTTTTTCACATTCCGGGGATATCAATATTCCCGGACAACGAGTGTGGGATTTGTGGAGCTTCCTTTCGGATTGCTGTAATATGTTTCTATTACTTTTTTGTGCTCTATCACATTTTCTTTTTGTTCGTTTCTTCCGTTCCACGCGACGAGGGAAGCGCATCAAGCATCAGGGGAGGGAACAGCGCCATCGTCATCGCGCGGTCAGCAAATATACGAACGGGCTAATTAAGGCGCTTGATGTATTGGTAGTGCTGTACTTTGTGTGTCGACCTTCTCTGCACTACCGCCATTTGTTAGGCTGTCCGGTCAAAGCGACACACTGCGGCCAGATGATATGGTGCTTGTATGTGGCGCGAATCATGGGGATTTATGTGGCACGATACGACAAAATTGTGCCGATTCCTCCATCGACCACTAGCGACCGTTGTTTCCAAGCAATGATCTGCATGTCGAACGGCGGCATGATGAGATGTAGGAAATACGATGGAAGAGTTCCACGAAAGGGTAATCGAACATCTTTTCGGGAAACAATGCCCCCGATGAATGGTAGTTTGTGTGTATGTGTGTGCCGCGGGAGGGGTGTGTGATATTCCTGCGGTTAGATAAGCCTACTTTCGCGGCTAGCCAAACACACACCATCTCTAGGCAACCAACAGACGAATCATGTTGACGCGATTGCGACTGCAAAACTACAGGAAGGTTACTATGACGTGAGCTTTTGCTCTTGCTGCTCGGTCCTGTTTGCTCCATTCACACACGCAACCGTTAACCGATAGGGAATGTCTGATCTCTGTCAGCGATGATGGCATGCTGTGTTTTTCACTTTCCAGATCGTTCCAGGTTGCGAATTTGATTGATTAATTTGTGTTTCGCTCCCCCCTAGTTTCTTGGGAGAGATCAGCAGGAAGATTTTCCCTGTTCCTGTGATGCCATCTTTTTGTTTAGAGTGCACTTCGCGGTGAAAGTGTGACGGTCCACAACACCCAAAACACACACACTCGATATAATTAGAAAAACTGACCATTAAACACACTGTGTAGGGGGGAAAAGTTGGTTCATTTTTTCTTCTCTTGACCAAGTGTACACAATTTTTTTCGAGTCATTTGATATCGCGCCTCTCTGCCGTTCCAGGTGATGTTTGTATTTTCATCGCCTACTCTGATGCAAAGGGTGAAACCGTGTTTAAATGGACGTTTTCATCGCCTTTGCTCTCTGTCTCGCGTTCCCCCAACTTTGGGAATGGAATTCCTGTTTGAAAAGCTTAAAGCGAAGTGTAAAATAATATGTTTAACAACGCTTAACACCACACACCTGTACCTGTTGTCCAGTGAGTCATTGGAAACTTGCACTAGTCACACATTGGTTGTGTAGCCTTCAGATTGTACCACTAGTCTGAAGGTTGCTCGTCGAATTTATGCAAGACTTAGCGGAATTCAATACATTAGTTTCGCGATAGAATTCCATTATTCATCATTTATTATTGCCCAGAATTGCAATGTGTGTATCGCAGCATCAACCTTGACGTGATACAGGGACCCAAAGGCCCAATTTAAGTCTAGCGGTGGGAGAATGTACCAGTAGTAACCATTTGTTGCTATGGGGATGGATGTTAGGCTACAAATGAGCCATCTTTCATTCTATACTCGTACTTTCTCTGTGTCCAATTCAACGTAAGCCCAAGGCTTTGCCGGAGATGGACGTTCAAGTCATCCTACGTTCTGAGTATGTACTACGAATATACACGATGATGTCATCCACGGTGGTGCAATGAATAAGTTTTACTGCACTGTCACCAGCGATGCAATGCATTGCTCATGCCCGGTTGTCGATGTATTACCATAAACCAGTTTATAGTTCCTCATGCCAAACCAAATCGCTTGGCAAATGTCGGCAATCTTTCGTAAGCAACAACCCAGGGACAGTCTATTAATTTCTTGTTTTTTCACTTGCTTCTCTGACATAAAATGCACCGCATCCTGCAGGGTGACTTCAACAACAAGCTCGAAGCGGCCGGCGATCAGCTGGTGGTGGTTGACTTCTTTGCCACCTGGTGTGGACCGTGCAAGGTGATCGCACCGAAGCTGGAAGAGTTCCAGAACAAGTACGCCGACAAGATCGTGGTGGTGAAGGTGGATGTGGACGAGTGTGAAGAACTGGCGGCCCAGTACAACATCGCCAGCATGCCCACGTTCCTGTTCATCAAGAGGAAGGAAGTGGTGGCCCAGTTCTCCGGTGCGAACCCCGAGAAGCTGGAAAGCTTCATCCAGCAGCACTCTGGTTGAGCGCGGTCCAGAAAGGACACAATCGAACTGCTGTGTTGTGCCCTTTGGACGGACGGAAGAGGTTATAAGCGGATGCGACTACACCAACCAGAGAAGCACAATTACACACAGCCATACAATCATCACAACCACCACAGTCTCTCACAATCTCTCATAAAAATCACACCAAGTGTGTTTGGCGCACGGAAAAGGACGCTCGGCGTCCCATTTACAACTAGAGTCACCCTCCCCAATTACTCTCCCGATTCCAGCCTACGAATGTTTTTGTAGTGTATGGTTTAGGAAGACCTGTTCCGTTTTTAATCAACACCAGCCTTCTCTATTGATTGCGTGATATTTTTTCTCTGTCTTGTCGCGTGCATGCGCTCCGATTCGTTGTTAAGCAGATAGAAGGATAAGTGGTTTACTTACACGCAAAGAGAAAAGCAAAGCAAAACAACTCATCAACAACAGCAAAACCCCACTAAATGAAGGAGCATATAGGATTCGTCGTCGTCGCTTCACCATTTGCCTTGCATCGTGTTAAATATAAATGTATTTGTTGTGCTCTATTTTGCAAGCGTTTTTATGCGTTTTTTTAATAATGGGGGGAGAAACAGAAAAAGATAATAATATTCATGTCGAAACACACCCATCAACACACCAGTACACACCAGTGCTCTCGCTATTGAATAGTAAACGAAGTAATGTGAATTGTATTTATCACCGTAAAAGTAAAATAAATTCGAATCGGCTTATGTGAAGCGTGTGTTTACAATCGAAATGCGAGTTTTGTTGGCTTATTTATTTGGCTAAATATCAGCCATTTTAGCCTTAATGGCTAATGGTATTGTTGTATAGTATTCTTTAATGGAGGGGAATATACAGAAAATTGTCTTCCTAGCTGACGACTGCTCGAGTTTTAAAATCAATTTTTTGTTTTGTAATAATAACTTCTATTACAACACAAGAATAGTATAGCATCGTGCTTCAATAAATTCTTTGGCCAATGGAAATAATATGCACGAATCTATTCATTTTTTTTACACCAAAACCCTACATAACGTTTGGATTCTGTGTCCAATATTTAATGTTCAAGTACCTGTTTTCTGATATTTATTCTCCAATTAGCCAACAGAAGGTAGGAAACATTTGAAATGCATTCTTATTCCTCAGTGAATATGCTGCAGCAACAGATGGTAATGTTAAACACATAACACTTGAACCACTACCTTCATACTGCCGGTACAGCGGTGTCATGAGTGGCCTCTTCACCGTTAACAGGTGTTGGATAGTCGATTGCGATTACATTCGAGTCTTCTTCTACTGTTTGCGGTTGATACGATTGGAGCAACGTTTCCTGCCCAAACGCAACATTTGTTTCCATAGCGCCAGCGTTAAGTAGTTCCTGTTTTATTTCAACGGTACAGGGTATCGCTCGAACAATTCTTGGTTTTATATTGGGTTTTGTGATGCATTTGATCGGTTCACTCGTGTCAGTTCCACCACCAATTGTTGGTGGTTCAGATGACTGTTTGATAAGTGCCGATGGGGATACAGCCCGTACAACTCTTGCCTTTATTTCACGGTTCAGATTCCTGTACGGACGTTCTGGTTCGGGCGTTAATTTACTACTGTCACTCAAATGTGGCTCTTCAAGAGGAAATCGAATGTGGCCGTTCTGCCTGGTAACTGTAGGAGTTTGTTGTACTCTTTTTTCCATTCGCGGTAGGGACTCTTTGCTTGCAACTTGATTAACTTTACGCTTTCGCACACGATGACGCTTAGGCGTGGGAAGACTCAAGAGCATTGATTCTATGTCTTCGTAGACGTTACTTTCTTGCTTAGTATTTGCCACGCGTCGGTTAGGAGGTTCGTCGTCTGATACTATCTTTTCCTTCTGTACGTTTTGCGTTGGCAGTACCCTAAAATAAACAAAAACAGAGAGTGGATATAGCGCGAGGGTATAATAATACACCGGTATACTTACTTGATAGACTTTTCTTCGCATATTAGCTCTACACTTTCACAGGCAGGATAGAATATTCCATCCTCGCTGCAGATGTAGATGTCCGACTGTATGTTGAATGTGTTTCGTATGGTGCGTATCACGCATCCCACCGTGGTCCACGCAGCATGATAACCGATGTAAGCTTTTTTTCTATGGTCTGTAAACAGTTCACTTAAATCCAACAAATATCGCTTCATTGTTTTACGTATTTTATCACAAATAAAAACGCGACACACCTCTTGCACTGAACGGAACACCGGTGCGGTGCGGTTTTAGCAAAATGTAAACAAATCCGACGCTGCTGCTGAAAACATTGAAATGACATTTTAAAATGACCACATTCCACCGTTGCTTTCCCACTGTGCGTTTCATTCCTTCTGGCATACAGTTATATCGCTGTTATACGGTCCATTTTGAAATGGTAGTTATGACGAGCTTCGTTCCCTTCATGATGATAATTACATGATCCTTTTATTAAATCCTTGGAAATGGTTTCGTTTCACAGATACCGTTTTGCTAGAACGGAACATACACTTTTGGAGTTTCATTTTACTGCTACTACTGCACTAAGAAAGTTAACGTACACGCGGGTGCGCTCAATCTCGTGCACCACGGAATTAAGGCATTTTAAAGATGCTTATTAGTTTCTAGGTGAATCACAAAAAACCAATTGCTATGCATATTGTGAATAAAATAATTAACTTGCTAGACTAACTATTCCCACCCATCCGCAGGAATTCGCTAAAGTTTCATGCTCGAGGAAAGGCTTGCTTGTTGTAAGTGTCGCACTTCGGGGGGGGGGGCGGTTTAGTTCTTAATTGTAAATGTGCGTTCCTTTGCGCGCGTAGTAACTAATTGTTGTGCCATTTGCGACTTTAAACTGAACGAATCGTATAACATAACTAAATAAACTTCGCGCTACCGATGGACCGATGTTTCGAAAGCTCGATGTTGAACGTTTTAGTTGTGAAATTTGCCATAGTAGTGAGATAAACAGTCGTTGATAAACTTGCACACGGTGTAGACGTATTGCTGCGGATGCCTGATGTAGTGTTTTACGTGCTCCGAACGTTCAAAGCAAACCATACGTACGTCCACACCGCAGCGTCGTCGGTAGTTGGCAAACTTTTCAATGTCCTGAAATGGGAGCATAGCAAAACATTATTGTGGCAACGATCGCAATTGAAGCACCCTAGTCCGGCCTTACAGTGTAGGGTATCAAAAGATCCTCTCTCGAGTAGAGGAACAGCTGTGGCCATGCGTTGCTTTCGTACTTCAGATTGTACGACGGATTGGTTTGTACTTCGTAGCCGCGGGGTTTGATAAAATTAAGCACATAATTGAAGGCGTCCTGTGATTGTAAAGGAAACAGATTCGAATTACTACTTTCTCGCATGGAACATTCCATGTGCTTACCTCAAAAGTCCACAGCAAAATGGCTGCGACGGCCATTAAAGCGGACAGTAGTGTGTTGCACCGTCGCTCCTTCCCGTAGATAGCCGTAATGGCACGATAAAGACCCACTATCCGCCGATCTCCCGGCGCAGAATCAAAGATCATGCCGCAGATATTGATCGGGGATTTGGAGCGTCTTAATGCCAGAGCAATGTGTTGATACAGGAACGCACCTCCGTTGGAAAATACGTGGAATATAAGCGGATGGCTGTCGAAGTTCATGTCGTAGATGAGTTTCAATATCTTCTCCCCAATCTGATGCATCCCGGCACGCTTCCAGAACAGATTTTCCACCGGCGCCGTGTATCGGATGGTGATGAGTCTGTTTATCGATAATGTAAACAACACTGTTAGCATTCCTTCGCAACCGGACCAGCTGGGGCTACCAGTCGCCCACTTACCCACGGTCTTCGTAAATCTTGGAGTACTTCATGAGATATTTGTCCTGACATCCGGCCCATCCAAGCAGCAACACGATGGGGACATTTGTTTCATTGCACACAAACACATAGTCACTTTCGGCCGTTTGTGTGTCGCTCCGGAAGTTGGGCGAGGGGAATTTGATAAAGTACTCCAGCGTATCGTCGAGTGGATAATCCGATTCCATCCGCGTCCCGTAAATAGCCGACATTAGTGTGTGGAGTGTCTTCGTTTTTTTTCTGCTTCCTACCTTCAATCGGTAAACGTGGTTAAGCTGCTGGGATTGCTGGAAGCGAAAGCGTTTTGGATGATTTTCCCCGTAAGATGCGTGGAGAACTTAACCAATTGAAGCGATACCGTTGACCACTGTATTAAACACCATTGGAACTTTCTTCAGCACACCCGGACACGTCCAATACCGCACCGAACGTCGACCATTAACACATTTTGGGGGTGTATTTCCGCCGGAGCTTGACCGTACACGCGTGTGCCAGCTGACTTTTCCAGGGAAGAAAATCGGAAAATTGACTGCATGCTCACTCCCACACGGATACAAATACACAGGAACCTGCCTCAGCGAACGCATACAATGGTAAACGGCGAGTTTGTACGCTGCTTTCCATGTGGTACGAGAAGCATGTTTCTCCGTTTCCATGACACGTTTTCTTCCAGCGTTCTCCGAAGCATGCGCACAGTTTTGCACCTTTGCCGGCAAAGCAGCATTTGCTGGGATTGAAGGAGGAAGCGCTTTGTTGACGATTTAGGAAGGAGCACTGGATAGAGAAAAGAGTTGCAGATGGATACCATGAAGATAATAATTTTAATGTAATTAAAAAGCAGATAATTTGGTTCCAGCTACACCTTTGATGTGGTAAAAAGAAAAGATTGTTTGCGATATTCTTCTCTGTCGTTTTAAATTTCGATCCTCCGGAGGGTTATATACGCACGCTTCCAACTGTCATACGGCTAGAAAAGTCAAATACCGCGCGCCTTTTTCACTACCCGGCATCTGCACAGCAAATCGTCGTAGGCAAAGCTTTGAGCAAAGTGCTTCGAAGTGTGTTTTTTCCAGCTGAGTTAGCTAGGTGTGGTGCCGTGCACTGAACACATTCCAACCGACTGCACATAGTAAAACCGCCAAACTAACGAACATTTCTACGTACTTGGTTCACGAATAATCCTCTGTACCATAACGCAAAAACCAGGAACCAGTTTTCGTTTTGACAACCGGTGTTGTTCGTGAGCCGATTGTGGAGAAGCAAGAAATAGCTAAAGTGTTCTAGGAAGTCACACCAACCAAGGAAGCTATGGAGGATAAGCAGAAAAAACGTGGACGTCAGCCGAAGGTTGTGAAGGAACCGGTGGTGGTGGTTCGGATCGAGCAGGAACCCGATCAAATGCCCGTCGTGGAACCGTTGAAGGCGAAGGGCGGTAAACGGAAGGTTACCGTTTCCGAAACTGTGGCCACGGAAAAACCCCAACGAAAGGCGATGGGAAGGAAAACAAAGGCATCCGCATCGGAGCAAAGCAATGGATTGGAAGCAAATGAAGCCGTAAAAAGTGACGAACCGGTAAAAAAGAGTCGATCGACAAGGAAGAATGTGGCTGTGGATCAACCCAACGGGGTATCGGAGGAGCATAAAACAAAGGCTGCGTCATCGGAGGAAAGCAATGGGCTATTGGAAAAGGCTCCCGTTGTCGAAAAGAACAGACCAGTAAAGAAGAGTCGATCGACGAAGAAAGAAACGGTTGTGGAACGACCCGAACCTGTCATCGCACCGGTTAAAGAACAAAAGACGAAAGGAAAGAAAATTGTTGCTAATGATACGAAACAGTCAGATGAACCGGAAAAGGCTGTGGAATCTCCAATGCCTGCTAAGAGAGGAAGAGCTAAAACCAGTGCTGCGAAGGTAGCAAAGGAACCGGAAGACACAGCAATCCCACCAAAGCCTAAGGGACGAGGCAAAGGCAAAGGTAAATATTTCTGTGATTGATAATGTTACTAGTAATTATATTAATACCATTTCTTTATAGATAAAAACGATACTGAAACTGCAGTCAAAAAGAAGGAGGAAGATTCAAAATCTCTATCTGCTGTTGAAGCAACAACGGCAACAACAACAAAACCAAACGCAAGAGGCAAGAAGAAGGTAGCTGCTGTCGAGGATGCTTCTCCGGCCGGTAAGTCAAATCATAAATGCTATGCTGGTTAAGGTTATGCACAAGATTCTCGAAAGAACCTAGCAAATGTAGCACAGTTATGCACTGCTTGTACAATCATTTTCAACCGTATGGATAAGTAAACATTATTTGCTTTTGTATTTACTTAGTGGCTCCTACACCTGAATCACCAGCAAAGACCGTAGAACTACCCAAGCGAGGCAGAACTCGCAAGGCGATCGTTGTGAGCGATGGTAATTGATTGAATGTCCAACGGTTATAATGAATTTGATCGTTGCTCTATTAGCGATACTAACAAACATATCGCTTATGAAACAAACTTATATGTATTGTATACTACCAGTCATGTTTAACACATGCGCTTTAATTCGAATTACAATTCTTATTATTCTGTAATCAAACTAAAAAGGAACATATGTAGAAAAAAGCCATGAATGCGTTTGAATTATTAACCCCATTTAAACACTTAGTTGCATGTTGTATTTTTTGTTTACTTAGTTCGTTGTCCATATCGTCTGCAATGTCAATCCGTGTAAATTTAATTTTTCAATCATAAACATACTTGTAAAATGTGGTATGAATCTTATCCACGCAGCCGATGGAGAAGCTGATGGTAGCAGCAATACTAACAGAAAAGCTTCTGGCGGAGCAACCAATGGAGGTAAACCGCTTTTAAGTTCAGATACACCCATTAGCAGACACTTAAAAGTATATTAATATTACCTAGACATTCCGACCGTAACGCAACGGAAGAGGACTAAAGCACTGGTAGACGATGCCGAGGAAGTGGCGGTACCATCAAAAGAAAAGAAAGCGAAGGTGGCTACGCCGAAAATGAACAAATGTGCCACCGATTACGGGACCATCAACTTTGCGCTTGGCGAGCCCAAACCGTGGACGTTAAAAATCTCCAGCTGGAACGTGGCCGGTTTGCGCGGTTGGGTAGGCAAGGGTGGGCTTGACTATATCGAGCACGAGCAGCCGGATATACTGTGCGTACAGGAAACGAAATGTACCGAAGATCAACTACCGGACGAAGCGCGTCATATCAAGGGTTACCATCCGTACTGGTTGTGCAAGCCGGGTGGTTACGCTGGTGTGGCGATCTATTCGAAAAAGATGCCCATCCACGTAGTGTACGGGTTGGGCGATGAGGAGCAGGATCAGGATGGTCGGCTACTAACGGCTGAGTACGAGAAGTTCTACCTCGTGTGCGTGTACGTTCCGAATGCGGGGAAAAAGTTGGTCACCCTACCGAAACGGTTGCGGTGGAATGAAAAGTTTCACCAGTATTTGCGCGATCTGGACGCTAAGAAGCCAGTGATACTGTGTGGCGATATGAACGTTGCGCACGAGGAAATCGATCTGGCCAATCCGAAAACCAACCGTAAGAATGCTGGCTTCACGCAGGAGGAACGTGACGGAATGAGTAATCTGCTTTCGCTTGGCTTTGTCGATACGTTCCGGAAGCTTTACCCCGACCGGAAGGGTGCGTACACGTTCTGGACGTATATGGGAGGAGCGAGAGCGAAAAATGTAGGCTGGAGGCTGGATTACTTCATCACATCCGAGCGACTGGTGGACAAGGTGACGGATAATGTTATCCGGACGCAGGTATACGGTAGCGATCACTGTCCCGTGACGTTGTTCTTAAACATTTAAGATATCCGCAATTTGGGTGTATTTAGTTGCTGTTTTACATTGCATTTTTCTGTGTCTAATAATTTTCTTTTTGTACTTTCGGATTATACGTTAATGCTGATTGTCCCGTGTAGACTCTTGTTGGTCTACGGTTGTCGTTGGGAACTGTAATCCTTTTTAAAAGTATCTATTTTAACCGATCAGTATCACTGCAGGACTTCAGCACTTTCGTGAAGATATTTGTTTGGTGTGTGTGCGACATAATAAATACTTAATGTTAAGAATATGCATTTATTTTATCTAATGGGAAGATTCTATACAAATGTATTGCATAATTGAAAGAATAACAAACAATAATTTGAACTTTACTTTTCATCCGGGGGATTCGTAAAGTTTATCTTGTGGGATAGATAGAGTAAAGCAAACCTACCTGCTGGCCAAACTGCACGTGGACTGGCAGTTTGGCCATTTCCATCGGATTATCACTGCCGCAATCGGACGGCGATTTTTTAACGACTTTAAATTAAATATTTGAATCTGTTCGAAAATAACTTCGCTTTTGGGTCACCCTGTTGTAGATCTGTCAAATGCATCGGAATGTAAACAAACAACAATATTGTGAAAGTGCTTAGAGTACTGAAGGCTGCGGAGGTTAAAACCTTGGAAAAATTATCAAAATACTAAGGGATTTTGTATAAATTGGATGTAATTTTTGAGTGAAAGCGTTTTTCTGCTTATGAACCATGGATTTTCCTCGACCATGTGGTTGTAAGGGGCGTAGAACGTGCCTTAGTTGTGAAGCCGAATTTGGCATCGTGCGGAGTGATTTCTACACCACATTTCAGGTAATGGTGAAATTCAAATTCTCTTGTTTGCACATGCATACTTTGAACGATAGAGAAGCTAAGTATGTTCTTTTTCTTTTAGAACTCCGAATCGTTTGTGTTCTGTCCGCGTTGCAATAAAATTTATCCCGGTTGGGATTGGAAAAAGGTGCTTTCGGAGCATGCAGACACACCACAGCACGGTGGCGCACAGGGAGAAAATTACCCGGGTGTGTACATTGATCTCGATTTTCTGTCTACTGCAGAGGAAGTGGGCCTGTTGCAAGGTCTAGACGAGTTGCCGTGGGACATTTCACAGAGCGGTCGACGCAAGCAAAACTTCGGGCCGAAAACAAATTTCAAAAAAACACGCTTAAGACCGGCCCAGTTTATCGGTTTTCCAAGAGTGACCGAATTTGTTCAACGTCGTTTTGAAGCGATCCCTTTGCTGGCCAACTTTCAAACCATAGAACAATGTTCTTTGGAATATGCACCGGAACGTGGTGCCTCGATCGATCCACACATAGACGACTGCTGGATCTGGGGCGAACGGATCGTGACGGTTAATATGCTTAGCGATTCCGTGCTAACGATGTCACCGTATCAATGCGTTGACGGGAAATTAAAGTATAATCTACACTTTCTGCAACAGTATCGTGAGCATTTGCTGGGAGAGTTGATGGATGAGAAGACGATGCTTCGCCATGAACACCGTATCGTACGCATACCGATGCCAAGGTAGACTGTTAATTTAGAGTTTAAACTAAACCCCATAAACTAACCGTTCTTAACATTTCTTAGACGTTCGCTGTTGGTACTTTACGGATCACCGCGTTATCAGTGGGAACATTCGGTTCTACGTGAAGACATATCGGAGCGACGCGTTTGTTTGGCGTATCGAGAATTTACACCAATGTATCTGCAAGGTGGCAGTGAGTTCAGTCAGAGTGAAGATATCTTTGAACGGGCGAAACAATTTTGGGATCACCGGTCAGTAACGGTGGATAGCTAATGTATCGCAGCAAGAGTTTGCGTGTTGCACCGTTTTACCGGATGAAAAAGGCTGTAAGATGCAATAGATAAATTTCGTAACTCATAAAGCGAAACCAAATTATACAGGAAGATGAATGTTTAAAGAGTTGTTTACGCTAGGTTGATCGAAAGAAATTGCAATTGTAAATTCTTACGCTAACTCTTCTACTAATCTTCTTTTGTCGTACTGGAACTAGTTGGGACAAGCTTTTGTGGAGTTCCGGGCATAAACATTTGACAACATCCGTCGGATGGTCGCCCTCTTAAGGCCCGCGTGAAAGCTTTAAGCCACGCATATTTGCATTCACACGTCATAAGCGTTCGTTTAGAGCTTCGTACGCTTACTAGCGTTTTGCTCATGAACAAACCAACGGCCCTCAATAAGGTCGCAGGCACTCCTTGACTCGAGGTGCGTTTTCGCGAACCAACCGAAAAACGTTTCGCATTAATTAGCATCCTCCTGCGTTGGATGCCCTCCTAGTATCAGAGCTTGAAAAACTGGTCAGTTTTGGCGAGTTTTCTGTCTCGATTGACACGGAAAAAGCATCCTCCTGCGTTGGATGCTCTCCTGGTATCAGGAGCTTGAAAAACTGGTAATATTTGGCGAGTTTTCTGTCTCGATAAACACGGAAAAAACATCTCCTGGTATCAGAGCTTGACAAGCTGTAAATTTGTGGCGAGTTTTCTGTCTCGATTGACACGGAAAAGCATCCTCCTGCGTTGGATGCTCTCCTGGTATCAGGAGCTTGAAAAACTTGTAATTTGTGGCGAGTTTTCTGTCTCGATTGACACGGAAAAAGCATCCTCCTGCGTTGGATGCTCTCCTGGTATCAGGAGCTTGAAAAACTGGTAATTTGTGGCGAGTTTTCTGTCTCGATTGACACGGAAAAAGCATTCTCCTGCGATGGATGCTCTCCTGGTATCAGGAGCTTAAAAAACTGGTAATTTGTGGCGAGTTTTCTGTCTCGATAAACACGGAAAAAACATCTCCTGGTATCAGAGCTTGACAAGCTGGTAATTTTTGGTGAGTTTTCTGTCTCGATTGACACGGAAAATCATCCTGCTGCGTTGGATGCTCTCCTGGTATCAGGAGCTCGAAAAACTGGTAATTTTTGGCGAGTTTTCTGTCTCGATTGACACGGAAAAAGCATCCTCCTGCGTTGGATGCTCTCCTGGTATCAGGAGTTCGAAAAACTGGTAATTTTTGGCGAGTTTTCTGTCTCGATTGACACAGAAAAAGCATCCTCCTGCTTTGGATGCTCTCCTGGTATCAGGAGCTTGAAAAACTGGTAATTTGTGGCGAGTTTTCTGTCTCGATTGACACGGAAAAAGCATCCTCCTGCGATGGATGCTCTCCTGGTATCAGGAGCTCGAAAAACTGGTAATTTGTGGCGAGTTTTCTGTCTCGATTGACACGGAAAAAGCATCCTCCTGCTTTGGATGCTCTCCTGGTATCAGGAGCTTGAAAAACTGGTAATGTTTGGCGAGTTTTCTGTCTCGATTGACACGGAAAAAGCATCCTCCTGCGATGGATGCTCTCCTGGTATCAGGAGCTTGAAAAACTGGTAATTTTTGGCGAGTTTTCTGTCTCGATAAACACGGAAAAAGCATCCTCCTGCGATGGATGCTCTCCTGGTATCAGGAGCTTGAAAAACTGGTAATTTTTGGCGAGTTTTCTGTCTCGATTGACACAGAAAAAGCATCCTCCTGCTTTGGATGCTCTCCTGGTATCAGGAGCTTGAAAAACTGGTAATTTGTGGCGAGTTTTCTGTCTCGATTGACACGGAAAAAACATCTCTTGGTATCAGAGCTTGACAAACTGGTAATTTGTGGCGAGTTTTCTGTCTCGATAAACACGGAAAAAGCATCCTCCTGCGTTGGATGCTCTCCTGGTATCAGGAGCTCGAAAAACTGGTAAGTTTTGGCGAGTTTTCTGTCTCGATTGACACGGAAAAAGCATCCTCCTGCTTTGGATGCTCTCCTGGTATCAGGAGCTTGAAAAACTGGTAATTTTTGGCGAGTTTTCTGTCTCGATTGACACGGAAAAAGCATCCTCCTGCGATGGATGCTCTCCTGGTATCAGGAGCTCGAAAAACTGGTAATTTGTGGCGAGTTTTCTGTCTCGATTGACACGGAAAAAGCATCCTCCTGCTTTGGATGCTCTCCTGGTATCAGGAGCTTGAAAAACTGGTAATGTTTGGCGAGTTTTCTGTCTCGATTGACACGGAAAAAGCATCCTCCTGCGATGGATGCTCTCCTGGTATCAGGAGCTTGAAAAACTGGTAATTTGTGGCGAATTTTCTGTCTCGATTGACACGGAAAAAGCATCCTCCTGCGTTGGATGCTCTCCTGGTATCAGGAGCTCGAAAAACTGGTAATTTGTGGCGAGTTTTCTGTCTCGATTGACACGGAAAAAGCATTCTCCTGCATCGGATGCTCTCCTGGTATGAGGAGCTTGAAAAACTGGTAATTTGTGGCGAGTTTGCTGTCTCGATTGACACGGAAAAAGCATCCTCCTGCGTTGGATGCTCTCCTGGTATCAGGAGCTCGAAAAACTGGTAATTTGTGGCGAGTTTTCTGTCTCGATTGACACGGAAAAAGCATCCTCCTGCGATGGATGCTCTCCTGGTATCAGGAGCTTGAAAAACTGGTAATTTGTGGCGAGTTTTTTGTCTCGATTGACACGGAAAAAGCATCCTCCGGCGTTGGATGCTCTCCTGGTATCAGGAGCTTGAAAAACTGGTAACGTTTGGCGAGTTTTTTGTCTCGATTGACACGGAAAAAGCATCCTCCTGCTTTGGATGCTCTCCTGGTATCAGGAGCTTGAAAAACTGGTAATTTGTGGCGAGTTTTCTGTCTCGATTGACACGGAAAAAGCATCCTCCTGCGTTGGATGCTCTCCTGGTATCAGGAGCTCGAAAAACTGGTAATTTGTGGCGAGTTTTCGGTCTCGATTGACACGGAAAAAGCATCCTCCGGCGTTGGATGCTCTCCTTGTATCAGGAGCTCGAAAAACTGGTAATGTTTGGCGAGTTTTCTGTCTTGATTGACACGGAAAAAGCATCCTCCTGCGATGGATGCTCTCCTGGTATCAGGAGCTTGAAAAACTGGTAATTTGTGGCGAGTTTTCTGTCTCGATTGACACGGAAAAAGCATCCTCCTGCGTTGGATGCTCTCCTGGTATCAGGAGCTTGACAAGCTGGTAATTTGTGGCGAGTTTTCTGTCTCGATTGACACGGAAAAAGCATCCTCCTGCGTTGGATGCTCTCCTGGTATCAGGAGCTTGAAAAACTGGTAATTTTTGGCGAGTTTTCTGTCTCGATTGACACGGAAAAAGCATTCTCCTGCGTCGGATGCTCTCCTGGTATCAGGAGCTTGAAAAACTGGTAGTTTGTGGCGAGTTTTCTGTCTCGATTGACACGGAAAAAGCATCCTCCTGCGTTGGATGCTCTCCTGGTATCAGGAGCTTGAAAAACTGGTAACGTTTGGCGAGTTTTTTGTCTCGATTGACACGGAAAAAGCATCCTCCTGCGATGGATGCTCTCCTGGTATCAGGAGCTTGAAAAACTGGTAATTTGTGGCGAGTTTTCTGTCTCAATTGACACGGAAAAAGCATCCTCCTGCGTTGGATGCTCTCCTGGTATCAGGAGCTCGAAAAACTGGTAATTTGTGGCGAGTTTTCTGTCTCGATTGACACGGAAAAAGCATCCTCCTGCGTTGGATGCTCTCCTGGTATCAGGAGCTCGAAAAACTGGTAATTTGTGGCGAGTTTTCTGTCTCGATTGACACGGAAAAAGCATTCTCCTGCGTCGGATGCTCTCCTGGTATGAGGAGCTTGAAAAAGTGGTAATTTGTGGCGAGTTTGCTGTCTCGATTGACACGGAAAAAGCATCCTCCTGCGTTGGATGCTCTCCTGGTATCAGGAGCTCGAAAAACTGGTAATTTTTGGCGAGTTTTCTGTCTCGATTGACACGGAAAAAGCATCCTCCTGCGATGGATGCTCTCCTGGTATCATGAGCTTGAAAAACTGGTAATTTGTGGCGAGTTTTCGGTCTCGATTGACACGGAAAAAGCATCCTCCGGCGTTGGATGCTCTCCTGGTATCAGGAGCTTGAAAAACTGGTAACGTTTGGCGAGTTTTCTGTCTCGATTGACACGGAAAAAGCATCCTCCTGCTTTGGATGCTCTCCTGGTATCAGGAGCTTGAAAAACTGGTAATTTGTGGCGAGTTTTCTGTCTCGATTGACACGGAAAAAGCATCCTCCTGCGTTGGATGCTCTCCTGGTATCAGGAGCTCGAAAAACTGGTAATTTGTGGCGAGTTTTCGGTCTCGATTGACACGGAAAAAGCATCCTCCGGCGTTGGATGCTCTCCTGGTATCAGGAGCTTGAAAAACTGGTAATGTTTGGCGAGTTTTCTGTCTCGATTGACACGGAAAAAGCATCCTCCTGCGATGGATGCTCTCCTGGTATCAGGAGCTTGAAAAACTGGTAATTTTTGGCGAGTTTTCTGTCTCGATTGACACGGAAAAAGCATCCTCCTGCGTTGGATGCTCTCCTGGTATCAGGAGCTTGAAAAACTGGTAATTTGTGGCGAGTTTTCTGTCTCGATTGACACGGAAAAAGCATCTCTTGGTATCAGAGCTTGACAAACTGGTAATTTGTGGCGAGTTTTCTGTCTCGATAAACACGGAAAAAGCATCCTCCTGCGTTGGATGCTCTCCTGGTATCAGGAGCTTGAAAAACTGGTAATTTTTGGCGAGTTTTCTGTCTCGATTGACACGGAAAAAGCATCCTCCTGCGTTGGATGCCCTCCTGGTATCAGGAGCTCGAAAAACTGGTAATTTGTGGCGAGTTTTCTGTCTCGATTGACACGGAAAAAGCATCCTCCTGCTTTGGATGCTCTCCTGGTATCAGGAGCTTGAAAAACTGGTAATTTGTGGCGAGTTTTCTGTCTCGATTGACACGGAAAAAGCATCCTCCTGCGTTGGATGCTCTCCTGGTATCAGGAGCTTGAAAAACTGGTAATTTTTGGCGAGTTTTCTGTCTCGATTGACACGGAAAAAGCATCCTCCTGCTTTGGATGCTCTCCTGGTATCAGGAGCTTGAAAAACTGGTAATTTGTGGCGAGTTTTCTGTCTCGATTGACACGGAAAAAACATCTCTTGGTATCAGAGCTTGACAAGCTGGTAATTTGTGGCGAGTTTTCTGTCTCGATTGACACGAAAAAGCATCCTCCTGCGTTGGATGCTCTCCTGGTATCAGGAGCTCGAAAAACTGGTAATTTGTGGCGAGTTTTCGGTCTCGATTGACACGGAAAAAGCATCCTCCTGCGATGGATGCTCTCCTGGTATCAGGAGCTTGAAAAACTGGTAATGTTTGGCGATTTTTCTGTCTCGATTGATACGGAAAAAACATCGCTTGGTATCAGAGCTTAACAAGCTGGTAATTTTTGGCGAGTTTTTTGTCTCGATTGACACGGAAAAGCATCCTCCTGCGTTGGATGCTCTCCTGGTATCAGGAGCTCGAAAAACTGGTAATTTGTGGCGAGTTTTCTGTCTCGATTGACACGGAAAAAGCATCCTCCTGCTTTGGATGCTCTCCTGGTATCAGGAGCTTGAAAAACTGGTAATTTTTGGCGAGTTTTCTGTCTCGATTGACACGGAAAAAGCATCCTCCTGCGTTGGATGCTCTCCTGGTATCAGGAGCTTGAAAAACTGGTAATTTGTGGCGAGTTTTCTGTCTCGATTGACACGGAAAAAGCATCCTCCTGCTTTGGATGCTCTCCTGGTATCAGGAGCTTGAAAAACTGGTAATTTGTGGCGAGTTTACTGTCTCGATTGACACGGAAAAAACATCTCTTGGTATCAGAGCTTGACAAGCTGGTAATTTGTGGCGAGTTTTCTGTCTCGATTGACACGGAAAAGCATCCTCCTGCGTTGGATGCTCTCCTGGTATCAGGAGCTTGAAAAACTGGTAATTTGTGGCGAGTTTTTTGTCTCGATTGACACGGAAAAAGCATCCTCCTGCTTTGGATGCCCTCCTGGTATCAGGAGCTTGAAAAACTGGTAATTTTTGGCGAGTTTTCTGTCTCGATTGTCACGGAAAGCATCCTCCTGCGTTGGATGCTCTCCTGGTATCAGGAGCTCGAAAAACTGGTAATTTGTGGCGAGTTTTCTGTCTCGATTGACACGGAAAAAGCATTCTCCTGCGTCGGATGCTCTCCTGGTATGAGGAGCTTGAAAAACTGGTAATTTGTGGCGAGTTTGCTGTCTCGATTGACACGGAAAAAGCATCCTCCTGCGTTGGATGCTCTCCTGGTATCAGGAGCTCGAAAAACTGGTAATTTTTGGCGAGTTTTCTGTCTCGATTGACACGGAAAAAGCATCCTCCTGCGATGGATGCTCTCCTGGTATCAGGAGCTTGAAAAACTGGTAATTTGTGGCGAGTTTTCTGTCTCGATTGACACGGAAAAAGCATCCTCCTGCGTTGGATGCTCTCCTGGTATCAGGAGCTTGACAAGCTGGTAATTTGTGGCGAGTTTTCTGTCTCGATTGACACGGAAAAAGCATCCTCCTGCGTTGGATGCTCTCCTGGTATCAGGAGCTCGAAAAACTGGTAATTTTTGGCGAGTTTTCTGTCTCGATTGACACGGAAAAAGCATTCTCTTGCGTCGGATGCTCTCCTGGTATCAGGAGCTTGAAAAACTGGTAGTTTTTGGCGAGTTTTCTGTCTCGATTGACACGGAAAAAGCATCCTCCTGCGTTGGATGCTCTCCTGGTATCAGGAGCTCGAAAAACTGGTAATTTGTGGCGAGTTTCCTGTCTCGATTGACACGGAAAAAGCATCCTCCTGCGATGGATGCTCTCCTGGTATCAGGAGCTTGAAAAACTGGTAATTTGTGGCGAGTTTTCTGTCTCGATTGACACGGAAAAAGCATCCTCCTGCGTTGGATGCTCTCCTGGTATCAGGAGCTCGAAAAACTGGTAATTTGTGGCGAGTTTTCTGTCTCGATTGATACGGAAAAAGCATCCTCCTGCGTTGGATGCTCTCCTGGTATCAGGAGCTCGAAAAACTGGTAATTTTTGGCGAGTTTTCTGTCTCGATTGACACGGAAAAAGCATCCTCCTGCGTTGGATGCTCTCCTGGTATCAGGAGCTTGAAAAACTGGTAATTTTTGGCGAGTTTTTTGTCTCGATTGACACGGAAAAAGCATCCTCCTGCGTTGGATGCTCTCCTGGTATCAGGAGTTCGAAAAACTGGTAATTTGTGGCGAGTTTTCTGTCTCGATTGACACAGAAAAAGCATCCTCCTGCGTTGGATGCTCTCCTGGTATCAGGAGCTCGAAAAACTGGTAATTTGTGGCGAGTTTTCTGTCTCGATTGACACGGAAAAAACATCTCTTGGTATCAGAGCTTGACAAGCTGGTAATTTGTGGCGAGTTATCTGTCTCGATAAACACGGAAAAAGCATCCTCCTGCGTTGGATGCTCTCCTGGTATCAGGAGCTCGAAAAACTGGTAAGTTTTGGCGAGTTTTCTGTCTCGATTGACACGGAAAAAGCATCCTCCTGCTTTGGATGCTCTCCTGGTATCAGGAGCTTGAAAAACTGGTAATGTTTGGCGAGTTTTCTGTCTCGATTGACACGGAAAAAGCATCCTCCTGCGATGGATGCTCTCCTGGTATCAGGAGCTCGAAAAACTGGTAATTTGTGGCGAGTTTTCTGTCTCGATTGACACGGAAAAAGCATCCTCCTGCTTTGGATGCTCTTCTGGTATCAGGAGCTTGAAAAACTGGCAATGTTTGGCGAGTTTTTTGTCTCGATTGACACGGAAAAAGCATCCTCCTGCGATGGATGCTCTCCTGGTATCAGGAGCTTGAAAAACTGGTAATTTGTGGCGAATTTTCTGTCTCAATTGACACGGAAAAAGCATCCTCCTGCGTTGGATGCTCTCCTGGTATCAGGAGCTCGAAAAACTGGTAATTTGTGGCGAGTTTTCTGTCTCGATTGACACGGAAAAAGCATTCTCCTGCGTCGGATGCTCTCCTGGTATGAGGAGCTTGAAAAACTGGTAATTTGTGGCGAGTTTTCTGTCTCGATTGACACGGAAAAAGCATCCTCCTGCGTTGGATGCTCTCCTGGTATCAGGAGCTCGAAAAACTGGTAATTTTTGGCGAGTTTTCTGTCTCGATTGACACGGAAAAAGCATCCTCCTGCGATGGATGCTCTCCTGGTATCAGGAGCTTGAAAAACTGGTAATTTAAGGCGAGTTTTTTGTCTCGATTGACACGGAAAAAGCATCCTCCGGCGTTGGATGCTCTCCTGGTATCAGGAGCTTGAAAAACTGGTAACGTTTGGCGAGTTTTTTGTCTCGATTGACACGGAAAAAGCATCCTCCTGCGTTGGATGCTCTCCTGGTATCAGGAGCTTGACAAGCTGGTAATTTGTGGCGAGTTTTCTGTCTCGATTGACACGGAAAAAGCATCCTCCTGCGATGGATGCTCTCCTGGTATCAGGAGCTTGAAAAACTGGCAATGTTTGGCGAGTTTTTTGTCTCGATTGACACGGAAAAAGCATCCTCCTGCTTTGGATGCTCTTCTGGTATCAGGAGCTTGAAAAACTGGTAATTTGTGGCGAGTTTTCTGTCTCGATTGACACGGAAAAAGCATCCTCCTGCGTTGGATACTCTCCTGGTATCAGGAGCTCGAAAAACTGGTAATTTGTGGCGAGTTTTCTGTCTCGATTGACACGGAAAAAGCATCCTCCTGCGTTGGATGCTCTCCTGGTATCAGGAGCTTGAAAAACTGGTAATGTTTGGCGAGTTTTCTGTCTCGATTGACACGGAAAAAGCATCCTCCTGCGATGGATGCTCTCCTGGTATCAGGAGCTTGAAAAACTGGTAATTTGTGGCGAGTTTTCTGTCTCGATTGACACGGAAAAAGCATCCTCCTGCGTTGGATGCTCTCCTGGTATCAGGAGCTTGACAAGCTGGTAATTTGTGGCGAGTTTTCTGTCTCGATTGACACGGAAAAAGCATCCTCCTGCGATGGATGCTCTCCTGGTATCAGGAGCTTGAAAAACTGGTAATTTGTGGCGAGTTTTCTGTCTCGATTGACACGGAAAAAGCATCCTCCTGCGTTGGATGCTCTCCTGGAATCAGGAGCTCGAAAAACTGGTAATTTGTGGCGAGTTTTCTGTCTCGATTGACACGGAAAAAGCATCCTCCTGCGATGGATGCTCTCCTGGTATCAGGAGCTCGAAAAACTGGTAATTTGTGGCGAGTTTTCTGTCTCGATTGACACGGAAAAAGCATCCTCCTGCGTTGGATGCTCTCCTGGTATCAGGAGTTCGAAAAACTGGTAATTTGTGGCGAGTTTTCTGTCTCGATTGACACAGAAAAAGCATCCTCCTGCGTTGGATGCTCTCCTGGTATCAGGAGCTCGAAAAACTGGTAATTTGTGGCGAGTTTTCTGTCTCGATTGACACGGAAAAAACATCTCTTGGTATCAGAGCTTGACAAGCTGGTAATTTGTGGCGAGTTTTCTGTCTCGATTGACACGGAAAAAGCATCCTCCTGCGTTGGATGCTCTCCTGGTATCAGGAGCTCGAAAAACTGGTAATTTTTGGCGAGTTTTCTGTCTCGATTGACACGGAAAAAGCATTCTCCTGCGTCGGATGCTCTCCTGGTATCAGGAGCTTGAAAAACTGGTAGTTTTTGGCGAGTTTTCTGTCTCGATTGACACGGAAAAAGCATCCTCCTGCGTTGGATGCTCTCCTGGTATCAGGAGCTCGAAAAACTGGTAATTTGTGGCGAGTTTCCTGTCTCGATTGACACGGAAAAAGCATCCTCCTGCGATGGATGCTCTCCTGGTATCAGGAGCTTGAAAAACTGGTAATTTGTGGCGAGTTTTCTGTCTCGATTGACACGGAAAAAGCATCCTCCTGCGTTGGATGCTCTCCTGGTATCAGGAGCTCGAAAAACTGGTAATTTGTGGCGAGTTTTCTGTCTCGATTGACACGGAAAAAGCATCCTCCTGCGTTGGATGCTCTCCTGGTATCAGGAGCTCGAAAAACTGGTAATTTTTGGCGAGTTTTCTGTCTCGATTGACACGGAAAAAGCATCCTCCTGCGTTGGATGCTCTCCTGGTATCAGGAGCTTGAAAAACTGGTAATTTTTGGCGAGTTTTTTGTCTCGATTGACACGGAAAAAGCATCCTCCTGCGTTGGATGCTCTCCTGGTATCAGGAGTTCGAAAAACTGGTAATTTGTGGCGAGTTTTCTGTCTCGATTGACACAGAAAAAGCATCCTCCTGCGTTGGATGCTCTCCTGGTATCAGGAGCTCGAAAAACTGGTAATTTGTGGCGAGTTTTCTGTCTCGATTGACACGGAAAAAGCATTCTCCTGCGTCGGATGCTCTCCTGGTATGAGGAGCTTGAAAAACTGGTAATTTGTGGCGAGTTTGCTGTCTCGATTGACACGGAAAAAGCATCCTCCTGCGTTGGATGCTCTCCTGGTATCAGGAGCTCGAAAAACTGGTAATTTTTGGCGAGTTTTCTGTCTCGATTGACACGGAAAAAGCATCCTCCTGCGATGGATGCTCTCCTGGTATCAGGAGCTTGAAAAACTGGTAATTTGTGGCGAGTTTTCTGTCTCGATTGACACGGAAAAAGCATCCTCCTGCGTTGGATGCTCTCCTGGAATCAGGAGCTTGAAAAACTGGTAATTTGTGGCGAATTTTCTGTCTCAATTGACACGGAAAAAGCATCCTCCTGCGTTGGATGCTCTCCTGGAATCAGGAGCTCGAAAAACTGGTAATTTGTGGCGAGTTTTCTGTCTCGATTGACACGGAAAAAGCATTCTCCTGCGTCGGATGCTCTCCTGGTATGAGGAGCTTGAAAAACTGGTAATTTGTGGCGAGTTTTCTGTCTCGATTGACACGGAAAAAGCATCCTCCTGCGTTGGATGCTCTCCTGGTATCAGGAGCTCGAAAAACTGGTAATTTTTGGCGAGTTTTCTGTCTCGATTGACACGGAAAAAGCATCCTCCTGCGTTGGATGCTCTCCTGGTATCAGGAGCTCGAAAAACTGGTAATTTTTGGCGAGTTTTCTGTCTCGATTGACACGGAAAAAGCATCCTCCTGCTTTGGATGCTCTCCTGGTATCAGGAGCTTGAAAAACTGGTAATTTGTGGCGAGTTTACTGTCTCGATTGACACGGAAAAAACATCTCTTGGTATCAGAGCTTGACAAGCTGGTAATTTGTGGCGAGTTTTCTGTCTCGATTGACACGGAAAAGCATCCTCCTGCGTTGGATGCTCTCCTGGTATCAGGAGCTCGAAAAACTGGTAATTTGTGGCGAGTTTTCTGTCTCGATTGACACGGAAAAAGCATCCTCCTGCGATGGATGCTCTCCTGGTATCAGGAGCTTGAAAAACTGGTAATTTGTGGCGAGTTTTCTGTCTCGATTGACACGGAAAAAGCATCCTCCTGCGTTGGATGCTCTCCTGGTATCAGGAGCTCGAAAAACTGGTAATTTGTGGCGAGTTTTTTGTCTCGATTGACACGGAAAAAGCATCCTCCTGCTTTGGATGCCCTCCTGGTATCAGGAGCTTGAAAAACTGGTAATTTTTGGCGAGTTTTCTGTCTCGATTGTCACGGAAAGCATCCTCCTGCGTTGGATGCTCTCCTGGTATCAGGAGCTCGAAAAACTGGTAATTTGTGGCGAGTTTTCTGTCTCGATTGACACGGAAAAAGCATTCTCCTGCGTCGGATGCTCTCCTGGTATGAGGAGCTTGAAAAACTGGTAATTTGTGGCGAGTTTGCTGTCTCGATTGACACGGAAAAAGCATCCTCCTGCGTTGGATGCTCTCCTGGTATCAGGAGCTCGAAAAACTGGTAATTTTTGGCGAGTTTTCTGTCTCGATTGACACGGAAAAAGCATCCTCCTGCGATGGATGCTCTCCTGGTATCAGGAGCTTGAAAAACTGGTAATTTGTGGCGAGTTTTCTGTCTCGATTGACACGGAAAAAGCATCCTCCTGCGTTGGATGCTCTCCTGGTATCAGGAGCTTGACAAGCTGGTAATTTGTGGCGAGTTTTCTGTCTCGATTGACACGGAAAAAGCATCCTCCTGCGTTGGATGCTCTCCTGGTATCAGGAGCTCGAAAAACTGGTAATTTTTGGCGAGTTTTCTGTCTCGATTGACACGGAAAAAGCATTCTCCTGCGTCGGATGCTCTCCTGGTATCAGGAGCTTGAAAAACTGGTAGTTTTTGGCGAGTTTTCTGTCTCGATTGACACGGAAAAAGCATCCTCCTGCGTTGGATGCTCTCCTGGTATCAGGAGCTCGAAAAACTGGTAATTTGTGGCGAGTTTCCTGTCTCGATTGACACGGAAAAAGCATCCTCCTGCGATGGATGCTCTCCTGGTATCAGGAGCTTGAAAAACTGGTAATTTGTGGCGAGTTTTCTGTCTCGATTGACACGGAAAAAGCATCCTCCTGCGTTGGATGCTCTCCTGGTATCAGGAGCTCGGAAAACTGGTAATTTGTGGCGAGTTTTCTGTCTCGATTGACACGGAAAAAGCATCCTCCTGCGTTGGATGCTCTCCTGGTATCAGGAGCTCGAAAAACTGGTAATTTTTGGCGAGTTTTCTGTCTCGATTGACACGGAAAAAGCATCCTCCTGCGTTGGATGCTCTCCTGGTATCAGGAGCTTGAAAAACTGGTAATTTTTGGCGAGTTTTTTGTCTCGATTGACACGGAAAAAGCATCCTCCTGCGATGGATGCTCTCCTGGTATCAGGAGCTCGAAAAACTGGTAATTTGTGGCGAGTTTTCTGTCTCGATTGACACAGAAAAAGCATCCTCCTGCGTTGGATGCTCTCCTGGTATCAGGAGCTCGAAAAACTGGTAATTTGTGGCGAGTTTTCTGTCTCGATTGACACGGAAAAAACATCTCTTGGTATCAGAGCTTGACAAGCTGGTAATTTGTGGCGAGTTTTCTGTCTCGATAAACACGGAAAAAGCATCCTCCTGCGTTGGATGCTCTCCTGGTATCAGGAGCTCGAAAAACTGGTAAGTTTTGGCGAGTTTTCTGTCTCGATTGACACGGAAAAAGCATCCTCCTGCTTTGGATGCTCTCCTGGTATCAGGAGCTTGAAAAACTGGTAATGTTTGGCGAGTTTTCTGTCTCGATTGACACGGAAAAAGCATCCTCCTGCGATGGATGCTCTCCTGGTATCAGGAGCTCGAAAAACTGGTAATTTGTGGCGAGTTTTCTGTCTCGATTGACACGGAAAAAGCATCCTCCTGCTTTGGATGCTCTCCTGGTATCAGGAGCTTGAAAAACTGGCAATGTTTGGCGAGTTTTTTGTCTCGATTGACACGGAAAAAGCATCCTCCTGCGATGGATGCTCTCCTGGTATCAGGAGCTTGAAAAACTGGTAATTTGTGGCGAATTTTCTGTCTCAATTGACACGGAAAAAGCATCCTCCTGCGTTGGATGCTCTCCTGGAATCAGGAGCTCGAAAAACTGGTAATTTGTGGCGAGTTTTCTGTCTCGATTGACACGGAAAAAGCATTCTCCTGCGTCGGATGCTCTCCTGGTATGAGGAGCTTGAAAAACTGGTAATTTGTGGCGAGTTTTCTGTCTCGATTGACACGGAAAAAGCATCCTCCTGCGTTGGATGCTCTCCTGGTATCAGGAGCTCGAAAAACTGGTAATTTTTGGCGAGTTTTCTGTCTCGATTGACACGGAAAAAGCATCCTCCTGCGATGGATGCTCTCCTGGTATCAGGAGCTTGAAAAACTGGTAATTTAAGGCGAGTTTTTTGTCTCGATTGACACGGAAAAAGCATCCTCCGGCGTTGGATGCTCTCCTGGTATCAGGAGCTTGAAAAACTGGTAACGTTTGGCGAGTTTTTTGTCTCGATTGACACGGAAAAAGCATCCTCCTGCTTTGGATGCTCTTCTGGTATCAGGAGCTTGAAAAACTGGTAATTTGTGGCGAGTTTTCTGTCTCGATTGACACGGAAAAAGCATCCTCCTGCGTTGGATGCTCTCCTGGTATCAGGAGCTCGAAAAACTGGTAATTTTTGGCGAGTTTTCTGTCTCGATTGACACGGAAAAAGCATCCTCCTGCGTTGGATGCTCTTCTGGTATCAGGAGCTTGAAAAACTGGTAATTTGTGGCGAGTTTTCGGTCTCGATTGACACGGAAAAAGCATCCTCCTGCGTTGGATGCTCTCCTGGTATCAGGAGCTTGAAAAACTGGTAATGTTTGGCGAGTTTTCTGTCTCGATTGACACGGAAAAAGCATCCTCCTGCGATGGATGCTCTCCTGGTATCAGGAGCTTGAAAAACTGGTAATTTGTGGCGAGTTTTCTGTCTCGATTGACACGGAAAAAGCATCCTCCTGCGTTGGATGCTCTCCTGGTATCAGGAGCTTGACAAGCTGGTAATTTGTGGCGAGTTTTCTGTCTCGATTGACACGGAAAAAGCATCCTCCTGCGTTGGATGCTCTCCTGGTATCAGGAGCTTGAAAAACTGGTAATTTTTGGCGAGTTTTCTGTCTCGATTGACACGGAAAAAGCATTCGCCTGCGTCGGATGCTCTCCTGGTATCAGGAGCTTGAAAAACTGGTAGTTTTTGGCGAGTTTTCTGTCTCGATTGACACGGAAAAAGCATCCTCCTGCGTTGGATGCTCTCCTGGTATCAGGAGCTCGAAAAACTGGTAATTTGTGGCGAGTTTTCTGTCTCGATTGACACGGAAAAAGCATCCTCCTGCGATGGATGCTCTCCTGGTATCAGGAGCTTGAAAAACTGGTAAGTTGTGGCGAGTTTTCTGTCTCGATTGACACGGAAAAAGCATCCTCCTGCGTTGGATGCTCTCCTGGTATCAGGAGCTCGAAAAACTGGTAATTTGTGGCGAGTTTTCTGTCTCGATTGACACGGAAAAAGCATCCTCCTGCGTTGGATGCACTCCTGGTATCAGGAGCTCGAAAAACTGGTAATTTTTGGCGAGTTTTTTGTCTCGATTGACACGGAAAAAGCATCCTCCTGCGTTGGATGCTCTCCTGGTATCAGGAGCTTGAAAAACTGGTAATTTGTGGCGAGTTTTCTGTCTCGATTGACACGGAAAAAGCATCCTCCTGCGTTGGATGCTCTCCTGGTATCAGGAGTTCGAAAAACTGGTAATTTTTGGCGAGTTTTCTGTCTCGATTGACACAGAAAAAGCATCCTCCTGCGTTGGATGCTCTCCTGGTATCAGGAGCTTGAAAAACTGGTAATTTGTGGCGAGTTTTCTGTCTCGATTGACACGGAAAAAACATCTCTTGGTATCAGAGCTTGAGAAGCTGGTAATTTGTGGCGAGTTTTCTGTCTCGATAAACACGGAAAAAGCATCCTCCTGCGTTGGATGCTCTCCTGGTATCAGGAGCTCGAAAAACTGGTAAGTTTTGGCGAGTTTTCTGTCTCGATTGACACGGAAAAAGCATCCTCCTGCTTTGGATGCTCTCCTGGTATCAGGAGCTTGAAAAACTGGTAATGTTTGGCGAGTTTTCTGTCTCGATTGACACGGAAAAAGCATCCTCCTGCGATGGATGCTCTCCTGGTATCAGGAGCTCGAAAAACTGGTAATTTGTGGCGAGTTTTCTGTCTCGATTGACACGGAAAAAGCATCCTCCTGCTTTGGATGCTCTCCTGGTATCAGGAGCTCGAAAAACTCTTAATGTTTGGCGAGTTTTCTGTCTCGATTGACACGGAAAAAGCATCCTCCTGCGATGGATGCTCTCCTGGTATCAGGAGCTTGAAAAACTGGTAATTTGTGGCGAGTTTACTGTCTCGATTGACACGGAAAAAACATCTCTTGGTATCAGAGCTTGACAAGCTGGTAATTTGTGGCGAGTTTTCTGTCTCGATTGACACGGAAAAGCATCCTCCTGCGTTGGATGCTCTCCTGGTATCAGGAGCTCGAAAAACTGGTAATTTTTGGCGAGTTTTCGGTCTCGATTGACACGGAAAAAGCATCCTCCTGCGATGGATGCTCTCCTGGTATCAGGAGCTTGAAAAACTGGTAATTTGTGGCGAGTTTGCTGTCTCGATTGACACGGAAAAAGTATCCTCCTGCGTTGGATGCTCTCCTGGTATCAGGAGCTTGAAAAACTGGTAATTTTTGGCGAGTTTTCGGTCTCGATTGACACGGAAAAAGCATCCTCCTGCGATGGATGCTCTCCTGGTATCAGGAGCTTGAAAAACTGGTAATTTGTGGCGAGTTTTTTGTCTCGATTGACACGGAAAAAGCATCCTCCGGCGTTGGATGCTCTCCTGGTATCAGGAGCTTGAAAAACTGGTAATTTGTGGCGAGTTTTTTGTCTCGATTGACACGGAAAAAGCATCCTCCTGCGTTGGATGCTCTCCTGGTATCAGGAGCTTGAAAAACTGGTAATTTGTGGCGAGTTTTCTGTCTCGATTGACACGGAAAAAGCATCCTCCTGCGTTGGATGCTCTCCTGGTATCAGGAGCTCGAAAAACTGGTAATTTGTGGCGAGTTTTCGGTCTCGATTGACCTGGAAAAAGCATCCTCCGGCGTTGGATGCTCTCCTGGTATCAGGAGCTTGAAAAACTGGTAATGTTTGGTGAGTTTTCTGTCTCGATTGACACGGAAAAAGCATCCTCCTGCGATGGATGCTCTCCTGGTATCAGGAGCTTGAAAAACTGGTAATTTTTGGCGAGTTTTCTGTCTCGATTGACACGGAAAGAGCATCCTCCTGCGTTGGATGCTCTCCTGGTATCAGGAGCTTGAAAAACTGGTAATTTGTGGCGAGTTTTCTGTCTCGATTGACACGGAAAAAGCATCCTCCTGCGTTGGATGCTCTCCTGGTATCAGGAGCTTGAAAAACTGGTAATTTGTGGCGAGTTTTCTGTCTCGATTGACACGGAAAAAGCATCCTCCTGCGTTGGATGCTCTCCTGGTATCAGGAGCTCGAAAAACTGGTAATTTGTGGCGAGTTTTCTGTCTCGATTGACACGGAAAAAGCATCCTCCTGCTTTGGATGCTCTCCTGGTATCAGGAGCTTGAAAAACTGGTAATTTGTGGCGAGTTTTCTGTCTCGATTGACACGGAAAAAGCATCCTCCTGCGTTGGATGCTCTCCTGGTATCAGGAGCTTGAAAAACTGGTAATTTTTGGCGAGTTTTCTGTCTCGATTGACACGGAAAAAGCATCCTCCTGCGTTGGATGCTCTCCTGGTATCAGGAGCTCGAAAAACTGGTAATGTTTGGCGAGTTTTCTGTCTCGATTGACACAGAAAAAGCATCCTCCTGCGTTGGATGCTCTCCTGGTATCAGGAGCTCGAAAAACTGGTAATTTGTGGCGAGTTTTCTGTCTCGATTGACACGGAAAAAACATCTCTTGGTATCAGAGCTTGACAAGCTGGTAATTTGTGGCGAGTTTTCTGTCTCGATAAACACGGAAAAAGCATCCTCCTGCGTTGGATGCTCTCCTGGTATCAGGAGCTCGAAAAACTGGTAAGTTTTGGCGAGTTTTCTGTCTCGATTGACACGGAAAAAGCATCCTCCTGCTTTGGATGCTCTCCTGGTATCAGGAGCTTGAAAAACTGGTAATGTTTGGCGAGTTTTCTGTCTCGATTGACACGGAAAAAGCATCCTCCTGCGATGGATGCTCTCCTGGTATCAGGAGCTCGAAAAACTGGTAATTTGTGGCGAGTTTTCTGTCTCGATTGACACGGAAAAAGCATCCTCCTGCTTTGGATGCTCTCCTGGTATCAGGAGCTTGAAAAACTGGCAATGTTTGGCGAGTTTTTTGTCTCGATTGACACGGAAAAAGCATCCTCCTGCGATGGATGCTCTCCTGGTATCAGGAGCTTGAAAAACTGGTAATTTGTGGCGAATTTTCTGTCTCGATTGACACGGAAAAAGCATCCTCCTGCGTTGGATGCTCTCCTGGAATCAGGAGCTCGAAAAACTGGTAATTTGTGGCGAGTTTTCTGTCTCGATTGACACGGAAAAAGCATTCTCCTGCGTCGGATGCTCTCCTGGTATCAGGAGCTTGAAAAACTGGTAATTTTTGGCGAGTTTTCTGTCTCGATTGACACAGAAAAAGCATCCTCCTGCGTTGGATGCTCTCCTGGTATCAGGAGCTCGAAAAACTGGTAATTTGTGGCGAGTTTTCTGTCTCGATTGACACGGAAAAAGCATCCTCCTGCGATGGATGCTCTCCTGGTATCAGGAGCTTGAAAAACTGGTAATTTGTGGCGAGTTTTTTGTCTCGATTGACACGGAAAAAGCATCCTCCGGCGTTGGATGCTCTCCTGGTATCAGGAGCTTGAAAAACTGGTAATGTTTGGCGAGTTTTTTGTCTCGATTGACACGGAAAAAGCATCCTCCTGCGTTGGATGCTCTTCTGGTATCAGGAGCTTGAAAAACTGGTAATTTGTGGCGAGTTTTCTGTCTCGATTGACACGGAAAAAGCATCCTCCTGCGTTGGATACTCTCCTGGTATCAGGAGCTCGAAAAACTGGTAATTTGTGGCGAGTTTTCGGTCTCGATTGACACGGAAAAAGCATCCTCCTGCGTTGGATGCTCTCCTGGTATCAGGAGCTTGAAAAACTGGTAATGTTTGGCGAGTTTTCTGTCTCGATTGACACGGAAAAAGCATCCTCCTGCGTTGGATGCTCTCCTGGTATCAGGAGCTCGAAAAACTGGTAAGTTTTGGCGAGTTTTCTGTCTCGATTGACACGGAAAAAGCATCCTCCTGCGTTGGATGCTCTCCTGGTATCAGGAGCTCGAAAAACTCTTAATGTTTGGCGAGTTTTCTGTCTCGATTGACACGGAAAAAGCATCCTCCTGCGATGGATGCTCTCCTGGTATCAGGAGCTTGAAAAACTGGTAATTTGTGGCGAGTTTACTGTCTCGATTGACACGGAAAAAACATCTCTTGGTATCAGAGCTTGACAAGCTGGTAATTTGTGGCGAGTTTTCTGTCTCGATTGACACGGAAAAGCATCCTCCTGCGTTGGATGCTCTCCTGGTATCAGGAGCTCGAAAAACTGGTAATTTTTGGCGAGTTTTCGGTCTCGATTGACACGGAAAAAGCATCCTCCTGCGATGGATGCTCTCCTGGTATCAGGAGCTTGAAAAACTGGTAATTTGTGGCGAGTTTGCTGTCTCGATTGACACGGAAAAAGTATCCTCCTGCGTTGGATGCTCTCCTGGTATCAGGAGCTCGAAAAACTGGTAATTTTTGGCGAGTTTTCGGTCTCGATTGACACGGAAAAAGCATCCTCCTGCGATGGATGCTCTCCTGGTATCAGGAGCTTGAAAAACTGGTAATTTGTGGCGAGTTTTTTGTCTCGATTGACACGGAAAAAGCATCCTCCGGCGTTGGATGCTCTCCTGGTATCAGGAGCTTGAAAAACTGGTAACGTTTGGCGAGTTTTTTGTCTCGATTGACACGGAAAAAGCATCCTCCTGCGTTGGATGCTCTCCTGGTATCAGGAGCTTGACAAGCTGGTAATTTGTGGCGAGTTTTCTGTCTCGATTGACACGGAAAAAGCATCCTCCTGCGTTGGATGCTCTCCTGGTATCAGGAGCTTGAAAAACTGGTAATTTTTGGCGAGTTTTCTGTCTCGATTGACACGGAAAAAACATCTCTTGATATCAGAGCTTGACAAGCTGGTAATTTTTGGCGAGTTTTCTGTCTCGATTGACACGGAAAAATCATCCTCCTGCGTTGGATGCTCTCCTGGTATCAGGAGCTTGAAAAACTGGTAATTTGTGGCGAGTTTTCTGTCTCGATTGACACGGAAAAACATCTCCTTGTATCAGGAGCTTGAAAAACTGGTAATTTTTGGCGAGTTTTCTGTCTCGATTGACACGGAAAAGCATCATCCTGCGTTGGATGCTCTCCTGGTATCAGAGCTTTAAAAACTGGTAATTTGTGGCGAGTTTTCTGTCTCGATTGACACGGAAAAAGCATCCTCCTGCGTTGGATGCTCTCGTGGTATCAGGAGCTTGAAAAACTGGTAATTTGTGGCGAGTTTTCTGTCTCGATTGACACGGAAAAAGCATCCTCCTGCGTTGGATGCTCTCCTGGTATCAGGAGCTTGATGCACTTTTACACACCTTTTGAAAACTGTCTCGCTTCGCTGCTAATTTGACTACGACTCCCTGCATTTCACGATGGCGCAATCTTTTTCCATTCCCCAAATTCCAGGTCATCGCCCCAAGACCCGAACCTGTGCGGCTGTCACCTAGCGGTGGTTAGCAGTACCCGTCACGATCGCTCGTCCTTCTGTCACCAACTTTGATACTTCCTAACCTGTTGTTTATATCGTTTAATTCTCGTATATGAACCATGGCAACACCCCACCCCGTGAACCGGTTCCTTGTCAGATTGTATAACCGGATTCACTTATACTCCACGTTTTTCGAAGTGTAAACAACGGTCTTAGTATCTTAGTGCGATCACGTTTGCGCTTATTGCGTTTCGTTCCTAACTTCTACATCCAGTACAGCTAACTTTACTGTCGGTCGCTTTAGCTGTTTCCCCGTAGCGGTACGAACAATCGCTTGTCGTACTCGACCATCTCGCCCTGCGTGAACCTCTATGACCACCGCTCAGGTCCACTCTTTGCGATCACCCTCGATGACAAATACTAAGTCGCCCACTTTCAGTTGCACCTTGTCGTCGCGCCACTTCGGCCGTTTGTTGAGGCAGGGAAAATACTCCTTTATCCAGCGATCCCATAGCAGATGTGTTAGTTGTTGGGATCTGCTATAATTGCTTCTCAAGACCTGAGCCAGTGGAGGATCAATCGCCTTGGAGGCCCCGAGCGGAATTATAGTTGGGGCATCTAATTTTAAAAACGATGCAGGAGAGAAGGGGAACATTGAGGGGACTTGAAATGAGACAAGGCGAAAAGCGCAGTGAGAAGGGGCCTACTCCGCCTACCGTTTGATTCGCCGCTGGGTCGTCCCTAACCATCTTCTTCAAATGATCCGCAATGGCCATCACCATCTTCGAATACAATCTCGGAACCGGCTATATCACCACCAACACCAGTTACCACTGTACCTGCACTCTTCTAAATGGAGCTACAATCATACGTGCGCCAACTTCGAGAAGCTGCACGTGGTGGAATTTACAACTACAGCATCCAAGGAGCACTTTGCCATCGAATTGGTTCGCTCGCAGTGCTTCCGGGATATTCGCCATGCAACACTCAGTTGCAGCGGATACATGAGGACACAGTATCAAAATTCAATGATCATTGTTTGTGCTTTTGGGCAAACCAGATATGTTCATCACCGTAACTTGCAATCCGAGTCTTGATAACAGGAATATAGTCCAGTACGATTTGCAATACAGAATGAGCGAGTTACTAAGTTTTGAATTTCGATTTTTTTGTTTATTTATTATTTATTGGGTTGTTTAACATGGTGTATCCCATTAAACAAACAACGCGAATTTTATATAATAATAATAATTTGTGTTATGCACAGTCGGTTAGATTTGCATAGCTTTTAGCATTTGAAAACTAAAATGCTAGGTCAAGTTTTTGTGTTGAAAGACTACCTCCATGATCATTCGCTCACGTCGATGTTTTAGGCGATGAACAAAAATTAACGGCTGTTTTCTGTGGTGAGCTTCTACTTACTGAACTTTTTCAACAATTGATTATGTTTTATAGCATTCTTTGATCCATTAGGTGCAGGGCCACGAGAGTTGACAAAATGCTGACAAATTTGCCCAATGACTAAATCAACTGGTCAACTGTGAAAATCACTATACCATAGCCGCGCACACAATTGTTTTCAGATTTCCGATACCAGGAGAGCATGTTATTCAAGAGGTGACATCTGCAGCTTGGGACAAATTTGCCCATCACGATTGCTATTGCATACTATCAAACACGTGAGATCGCCAATGCAAGTGAGATGGATGAAATGGGATGTAGCATATGTGCTAACAGCAAAACCGCATGTATTTCATTAGCTCGAAGCATTGCACCATTCTTGACAGAAAACGGTATACGCAAACTTAAATCATAAAGACACATTTGGTAAAAACATAAACAGGAAACAGCTAGACACATTTTACAAAAGACAATTCTTTCAGCCAACAAAGTAATCGATTGCACCACGATCGGTCAGTGCACCATAGGTGACACATTTTATGCAAACGCAGCAATCAGTCAGTAAAGCATAACGATGATTAATTGGAGACAACGAAATGCTAAAACAGCAACCGCATGCAAATGGAATAATTGCGCAAGAAAGCTAGCTACACAGCAATTTGTTTAACTAGGACAAAACCATGGTAAACCCATAATTGAAATATCATCTTATATATCGGACGATACCAACAACACCGGAAAACAAATTAAAAACTTCTCGACTATAACACAATGAGCAAAAGAACTTTTGTAAATAGGTTAAGCAAAAAGTACCCATCAGAGTGCGAGTGCACGCGTTATGCGCTACAAAAAGAACGTGCGAGCGATCATATGACATGACACGTCATCTTGTCCGCCATCTTGTCTGCCATCTTGTCCGCCATCTTGTCCGCCATCTTGTCCGCCATCTTGTCCGCCATCTTGTCCGCCATCTTGGCCGCCATCTTGTCCGCCATCTTGTCCACCATCTTGTCCGCCATCTTTTCCGCCATCTTGGCCGCCATCTTGTCCGCCATCTTGTCCGCCATCTTGTCCGCCATCTTGTCCGCCATCTTGTCCGCCATCATGGCCGCCATCTTGTCCGCCATCTTGGCCGCCATCTTGTCCGCCATCTTGTCCGCCATCTTGTCCGCCATCTTGTCCGCCATCTTGTCCGCCATCTTGTCCGCCATCTTGGCCACCATCTTGTCCGCCATCTTGTCCGCCATCTTGTGCGCCATCTTGTCCGTCATCTTGTCCGCCATCTTGTCCGCCATCTTGTCCGCCATCTTGTCCGCCATCTTGGCCGCCATCTTGTCCGCCTTCTTGTCCGCCATCGTGGCCGCCATCTTGGCCGACATCTTGTCCGCCATCTTGTCCGCCATCTTGTCCGCCATCTTGGCCGCCATCTTGTCCGCCATCTTGTCCGCCATCTTGTCCGCCATCTTGTCCGCCATCTTGGCCGCCATCTTGGCCGCCATCTTGGCCGCCATCTTGTCCGCCATTTTGCCCGCCATCTTGTCCGCCAACTTGTTCGCCATCTTGTCCACCATCTTGTCCGCCATCTTGTCCGCCATCTTGTCCGCCATCTTGGCCGCCATCTTGTCCGCCATCTTGGCCGCCATCTTGTCCGCCATCTTGGCCGCCATCTTGTCCGCCATCTTGGCCGCCATCTTGTCCACCATCTTGTCCGCCATCTTGTCCGCCATCTTGGCCGCCATCTTGGCCGCCATCGTGGCCGCCATCTTGTCCGCCATCTTGTCCGCCATCTTGTCCGCCATCTTGTCCGCCATTTTGTCCACCATCTTGTCCGCCATCTTGTCCGCCATCTTGTTCGCCATCTTGGCTGCCATCTTGTCGGCCATCTTGTCCGCCATCTTGTCCGCCATCTTGTCCGCCATCTTGTCCGTCATCTTGTCCGCCATCTTGTCCGCAATCTTGGCCGCCATCTTGTCCGCCATCTTGTCCCCCATTTTGTCCGCCATCTTGTCCGCCATCTTGTCCGCCATCTTGTCCGCCGTCTTGTCCGCCATCTTGGCCGCCATCTTGTCCGCCATCTTGTCCGCCATCTTGTCCGCCATCTTGGCCGCCATCTTGTCCGCCATCTTGTCCGCCATCTTGTCCGCCATCTTGGCCGCCATCTTGTCCGCCATTTTGTCCGCCATCTTGTCCGCCATCTTGTCCGCCATCTTGTCCGCCATCTTGTCCGCCATCTTGTCCGCCATCTTGTCCGCCATCATGGCCGCCATCTTGTCCGCCATCTTGGCCGCCATCTTGTCCGCCATCTTGTCCGCCATCTTGTCCGCCATCTTGTCCGCCATCTTGGCCACCATCTTGTCCGCCATCTTGTCCGCCATCTCGTCCGCCATCTTGTCCGTCATCTTGTCCGCCATCTTGTCCGCCATCTTGTCCGCCATCTTGGCCGCCATCTTGTCCGCCTTCTTGTCCGCCATCGTGGCCGCCATCTTGGCCGACATCTTGTCCGCCATCTTGTCCGCCATCTTGTCCGCCATCTTGGCCGCCATCTTGTCCGCCATCTTGTCCGCCATCTTGGCCGCCATCTTGTCCGCCATTTTGCCCGCCATCTTGTCCGCCAACTTGTTCGCCATCTTGTCCACCATCTTGTCCGCCATCTTGTCCGCCATCTTGTCCGCCATATTGGCCGCCATCTTGTCCGCCATCGTGTCCGCCATCTTGTCCGCCATCTTGGCCGCCATCTTGTCCGCCATCTTGTCCGCCATCTTGTCCGCCATCTTGTCCGCCATCTTGTCCGCCATCTTGGCCTCCATCTTGTCCGCCATCTTGTCCGCCATCTTGGTCGCCATTTTGGCCGCCATCTTGTCCGCCAACTTGGCCGCCATCTTGTCCGCCATCTTGTCCGCCATCTTGTGTCCGCCATCTTGGCCGCCATCTTGTCCGCCATCTTGTCCGCCATCTTGTCCGCCATCTTGTCCGCCATTTTGTCCGTCATATTGTCCGCCATCTTGTCCGCCATTTTGTCCGCCATCTTGTCCGCCATCTTGTCCGCCATCTTGTCCGCCATCTTGTCCGCCATCTTGTCCGCCATCTTGGCCGCCATCTTGACCGCCATCTTGTCCGCCATCGTGTCCGCCATCTTGTCCGCCATCTTGTCCGCCATCTTGTCCGCCATCTTGTCCGCCATCTTGTCCGCCATCTTGTCCGCCATCTTGTCCGCCATCTTGTCCGCCATCTTGTCCGCCATCTTGTCCGCCATCTTGTCCGGCATCTTGTCCGCCATCTTGTCCGCCATCTTGGCCGCCATCTTGTCCGCCATCTTGTCCGCCATCTTGTCCGCCATCTTGTCCGCCATCTTGTGTCCGCCATCTTGTCCGCCATCTTGTCCGCCATCTTGTCCGCCATCTTGTCCGCCATCTTGTCCGCCATCTTGTCCGCCATCTTGGCCGCCATCTTGGCCGCCATCTTGGCCGCCATCTTGTCCGCCATCTTGGGCGCCATCTTGTCCACCATCTTGTCCGCCATCTTGTCCGCCATCTTGGCCGCCATCTTGTCCGCCATCTTGTTCGCCATCTTGTCCGCCATCTTGTCCGCCATCTTGGCCGCCATCTTGTCCGCCATCTTGTCCGCCATCTTGGCCGTCATCTTGTCCGCCATCTTGTCCGCCATCTTGTCCGCCATCTTGTCCGCCATCTTGTCCGCCATCTTGTCCGCCATCTTGTCCGCCATCTTGGCCGCCATCTTGTCCGCCATCTTGGCCGCCATCTTGTCCGCCATCTTGTTCGCCATCTTGTCCGCCATCGTGTCCGCCATCGTGTCCGCCATCTTGTCCGCCATCTTGTCCGCCATCTTGTCCGCCGTCTTGTCTGCCATCTTGTCCGCCATCTTGTCCGCCATCTAGTCCGCCATCTTGGCCGCCATCCTGGCCGCCATCTTGGCCGCCATCCTGGCCGCCATCTTGGTCGCCATCTTGGCCGCCATCTTGTTCGCCATCTTGTCTGCCATCTTGTCTGCCATCTTGTCCGTCATCTTGGCCGCCATCTTGTCCGCCATCTTGTCCGCCATCTTGGCCGCCATCTTGTCCGCCATCTTGTCCGCCATCTTGGCCGCCATCTTGGCCGCCATCTTGTCCGCCATCTTGTCCGCCATTTTGTCCGCCATCTTGGCCGCCATCTTGTGTCCGCCATCTTGGCCGCCATCTTGTCCGCCATCTTGTCCGCCATCTTGTCTGCCATCTTGTCCGCCATCTTTTCCGCCATCTTGGCCGCCATCTTGTCCGCCATCTTGTCCGCCATCTTGTCCACCATCTTTTCCGCCATCTTATCCGCCATCTTAGCCGCCATCTTGTCCGCCATCTTGGCCGCCATCTTGGCCACTATCTTGTCCGCCATCTTGTCCGCCATCTTGTCCGCCATCTTGTCCGCCATCTTGTTCGCCATCTTGGCCGTCATCTTGTCCGCCATCTTGTCCGCCATCTTGTCCGCCATCTTGTCCGCCATCTTGTCCGCCATCTTGGCCGCCATCTTGTCCGCCATCTTGTCCGCCATTTTGTCCGCCATCTTGGCCGCCATCTTGTGTCCGCCATCTTGGCCGCCATCTTGTCCGCCATCTTGTCCGCCATCTTGTCCGCCATCTTGTCCGCCATCTTGTGTCCGCCATCTTGGCCGCCATCTTGTCCGCCATCTTGTCCGCCATCTTGTCCGCCATCTTGTCCGCCATCTTGTCCGCCATCTTGTCCGCCATCTTGTGTCCGCCATCTTGGCCGCCATCTAGTCCGCCATCTTGTCCGCCATCTTGTCCGCCATCTTGTCCGCCATCTTGTCCGCCATCTTGTCCGCCATCTTGTCCGCCATCTTGTCCGGCATCTTGTCCGCCATCTTGTCCGCCATCTTGGCCGCCATCTTGTCCGCCATCTTGGCCGCCATCTTGGCCGCCATCTTGTCCGCCATCTTGTGTCCGCCATCCTGGCCGCCATCTTGTCCGCCATCTTGTCCGCCATCTTGTCCGCCATCTTGTCCGCCATCTTGTCCGCCATCTTGTCCGCCATTTTGTCCGCCATCTTGTCCGCCATCTTGTCCGCCATCTTGGCCGCCATCTTGTCCGCCATCTTGTCCGCCATCTTGGCCGTCATCTTGTCCGCCATCTTGTCCGCCATCTTGTCCGCCATCTTGTCCGCCATCTTGTCCGCCATCTTGTCCGCCATCTTGTCCGCCATCTTGTCCGCCATCTTGGGCGCCATCTTGTCCGCCATCTTGTCCGCCATCTTGTCCGCCATCTTGTCCGGCATCTTGTCCGCCATCTTGTCCGCCATCTTGGCCGCCATCTTGTCCGCCATCTTGTTCGCCATCTTGTCCGCCATCTTGGCCGCCATCTTGTCCGCCATCTTGTCCGCCATCTTGGCCGCCATCTTGTCCGCCATCTTGTCCGCCATCTTGGCCGCCATCTTGGCCGCCATCTTGTCCGCCATCTTGTCCGCCATCTTGTCCGCCATCTTGTCCGCCATCTTGTCCGCCATCTTGGCCGCCATCTTGTCCGCCATCTTGGGCGCCATCTTGTCCGCCATCTTGTCCGCCATCTTGTCCGCCATCTTGTCCGCCATCTTGTCCGCCATTTTGTCCGCCATCTTGTCCGCCATCTTGTCCGCCATCTTGGCCGCCATCTTGTCCGCCATCTTGTCCGCCATCTTGTCCGCCATCTTGTCCGCCATCTTGTCCGCCATCTTGGCCGCCATCTTGTCCGCCATCTTGTCCGCCATCTTGTCCACCATCTTGTCCGCCATCTTGTCCGCCATCTTGGCCGCCATCTTGTCCGCCATCTTGTCCGCCATCTTGTCCGGCATCTTGTCCGCCATCTTGTCCGCCATCTTGGCCGCCATCTTGTCCGCCATCTTGTCCGCCATCTTGTCCGCCATCTTGTGTCCGCCATCTTGGCCGCCATCTTGTCCGCCATCTTGTCCGCCATCTTGTCCGCCATCTTGTCCGCCATCTTGTCCGCCATTTTGTCCGCCATCTTGTCCGCCATCTTGTCCGCCATCTTGTCCGCCATCTTGGCCGCCATCTTGTCCGCCATCTTGTCCGCCATCTTGGCCGTCATCTTGTCCGCCATCTTGTCCGCCATCTTGTCCGCCATCTTGTCCGCCATCTTGTCCGCCATCTTGTCCGCCATCTTGTCCGCCATCTTGTCCGCCATCTTGGCCGCCATCTTGTCCGCCATCTTGTCCGCCATCTTGTCCGCCATCTTGTCCGCCATCTTGGCCTCCATCTTGTCCGCCATCTTGTCCGCCATCTTGTCCGCCATCTTGGTCGCCATTTTGGCCACCATCTTGTCCGCCATCTTGTCCGCCATCTTGTCCGCCATCTTGTCCGCCATCTTGTGTCCGCCATCTTGGCCGCCATCTTGTCCGCCATCTTGTCCGCCATTTTGTCCGTCATCTTGTCCGCCATCTTGTCCGCCATTTTGTCCGCCATCTTGTCCGAAATCTTGTCCGCCATCTTGTCCGCCATCTTGTCCGCCATCTTGTCCGCCATCTTGGCCGCCATCTTGACCGCCATCTTGTACGCCATCGTGTCCGCCATCTTGTCCGCCATCTTGTCCGCCATCTTGTCCGCCATCTTGTCCGGCATCTTGTCCGCCATCTTGTCCGCCATCTTGGCCGCCATCTTGACCGCCATCTTGTCCGCCATCTTGTCCGCCATCTTGTCCGCCATCTTGTCCGCCATCTTGGCCGCCATCTTGTCCGCCATCTTGTCCGCCATCTTGTCCGCCATCTTGGTCGCCATTTTGGCCGCCATCTTGTCCGCCAACTTGGCCGCCATCTTGTCCGCCATCTTGTCCGCCATCTTGTGTCCGCCATCTTGGCCGCCATCTTGTCCGCCATCTTGTCCGCCATCTTGTCCGCCATCTTGGCCGCCATCTTGTCCGCCATCTTGTCCGCCATCTTGTCCGCCATCTTGTCCGCCATCTTGGCCTCCATCTTGTCCGCCATCTTGTCCGCCATCTTGTCCGCCATCTTGGTCGCCATTTTGGCCACCATCTTGTCCGCCATCTTGTCCGCCATCTTGTCCGCCATCTTGTCCGCCATCTTGTGTCCGCCATCTTGGCCGCCATCTTGTCCGCCATCTTGTCCGCCATTTTGTCCGTCATCTTGTCCGCCATCTTGTCCGCCATTTTGTCCGCCATCTTGTCCGCCATCTTGTCCGCCATCTTGTCCGCCATCTTGTCCGCCATCTTGTCCGCCATCTTGGCCGCCATCTTGACCGCCATCTTGTACGCCATCGTGTCCGCCATCTTGTCCGCCATCTTGTCCGCCATCTTGTCCGCCATCTTGTCCGGCATCTTGTCCGCCATCTTGTCCGCCATCTTGGCCGCCATCTTGACCGCCATCTTGTCCGCCATCTTGTCCGCCATCTTGTCCGCCATCTTGTCCGCCATCTTGGCCGCCATCTTGTCCGCCATCTTGTCCGCCATCTTGTCCGCCATCTTGGTCGCCATTTGGGCCGCCATCTTGTCCGCCAACTTGGCCGCCATCTTGTCCGCCATCTTGTCCGCCATCTTGTGTCCGCCATCTTGGCCGCCATCTTGTCCGCCATCTTGTCCACCATCTTGTCCGCCATCTTGTGTCCGCCATCTTGGCCACCATCTTGTCCGCCATCTTGTCCGCCATCTTGTCCGCCATCTTGTCCGCCATCTTGTCCGCCATTTTGTCCGCCATCTTGTCCGCCATCTTGTCCGCCATCTTGTCCGCCATCTTGTCCGCCATCTTGTCCGCCATCTTGGCCGCCATCTTGGCCGCCATCTTGTCCGCCATCTTGGGCGCCATCTTGTCCACCATCTTGTCCGCCATCTTGTCCGCCATCTTGTCCGCCATCTTGTCCGCCATCTTGTCCGCCATCTTGGCCGCCATCTTGGCCGCCATCTTGTCCGCCATCTTGTCCGCCATCTTGTGTCCGCCATCTTGGCCGCCATCTAGTCCGCCATCTTGTCCGCCATCTTGTGTCCGCCATCTTGTCCGCCATCTTGTCCGCCATCTTGTCCGCCATCTTGTCCGCCATTTTGTCCGCCATCTTGTCCGCCATCTTGTCCGCCATCTTGTCCGCCATCTTGGTCGCCATCTTGTCCGCCATCTTGTCCGCCATCTTGGCCGCCATCTTGTCCGCCATCTTGTGTCCGCCATCTTGTCCGGCATCTTGTCCGCCATCTTGTCCGCCATCTTGTCCGCCATCTTGTCCGCCATCTTGTCCGCCATCTTGTCCGCCATCTTGGCCGCCATCTTGTCCGCCATCTTGGCCGCCATCTTGTCCGCCATCTTGTCCGCCATCTTGGGCGCCATCTTGTCCACCATCTTGTCCGCCATCTTGTCTGCCATCTTGTCCGCCATCTTGTGTCCGCCATCTTGTCCGCCATCTTGTCCGCCATCTTGTTCGCCATCTTGTCCGCCATCTTGTCCGCCATCTTGTCCGCCATCTTGGCCGCCATCTTGGCCGCCATCTTGTCCGCCATCTTGGGCGCCATCTTGTCCACCATCTTGTCCGCCATCTTGTCTGCCATCTTGTCCGCCATCTTTTCCGCCATCTTGGCCGCCATCTTGGCCGCCATCTTGTCCACCATCTTTTCCGCCATCTTATCCGCCATCTTGGCCGCCATCTTGTCCGCCATCTTGTGTCCGCCATCTTGGCCGCCATCTTGTCCGCCATCTTGTCCGCCATCTTGTCCGCCATCTTGGCCGCCATCTTGTCCGCCATCTTTTCCGCCATCTTGTCCGCCATCTTGTCCGCCATCTTGTCCGCCATCTTGTCCACCATCTTGTCCGCCATCTTGTCCGCCATCTTGTCCGCCATCTTGTCCGCCATCTTGGTCGCCATCTTGTCCGCCATCTTGTCCGCCATCTTGGCCGTCATCTTGTCCGCCATCTTGTGTCCGCCATCTTGTCCGGCATCTTGTCCGCCATCTTGTCCGCCATCTTGTCCGCCATCTTGTCCGCCATCTTGTCCGCCATCTTGTCCGCCATCTTGTCCGCCATCTTGGCCGCCATCTTGTCCGCCATCTTGGCCGCCATCTTGTCCGCCATCTTGTCCGCCATCTTGGGCGCCATCTTGTCCACCATCTTGTCCGCCATCTTGTCTGCCATCTTGTCCGCCATCTTGTCCGCCGTCTTGTCTGCCATCTTGTCCGCCATCTTGTCCGCCATCTTGTCCGCCATCTTGTCCGCCATCTTGTCCGCCATCTTGTTCGCCATCTTGTCCGCCATCGTGTCCGCCATCGTGTCCGCCATCTTGTCCGCCATCTTGTCCGCCATCTTGTCCGCCGTCTTGTCTGCCATCTTGTCCGCCATCTTGTACGCCATCTAGTCCGCCATCTTGGCCGCCATCCTGGCCGCCATCTTGGCCGCCATCCTGGCCGCCATCTTGGTCGCCATCTTGGCCGCCATCTTGTCCGCCATCTTGTCCGCCATCTTGTCCGCCATCTTGTCCGCCATCTTGTCCGCCATCTTGTCCGCCGTCTTGTCTGCCATCTTGTCCGCCATCTTGTCCGCCATCTTGTCCGCCATCTTGTCCGCCATCTTGTCCGCCATCTTGGCCGCCATCTTGGCCGCCATCTTGTCCGCCATCTTGGGCGCCATCTTGTCCACCATCTTGTCCGCCATCTTGTCTGCCATCTTGTCCGCCATCTTTTCCGCCATCGTGTCCGCCATCGTGTCCGCCATCTTGTCCGCCATCTTGTCCGCCATCTTGTCCGCCGTCTTGTCTGCCATCTTGTCCGCCATCTTGTCCGCCATCGTGTCCGCCATCGTGTCCGCCATCGTGTCCGCCATCGTGTCCGCCATCTTGTCCGCCATCTTGTCCGCCATCTTGTCCGCCGTCTTGTCTGCCATCTTGTCCGCCATCTTGTCCGCCATCTTGTCCGCCATCTTGTCCGCCATCTTGTCCGCCATCTTGGCCGCCATCTTGGCCGCCATCTTGTCCGCCATCTTGGGCGCCATCTTGTCCACCATCTTGTCCGCCATCTTGTCCGCCATCTTGTCCGCCATCTTGTCCGCCATCGTGTCCGCCATCGTGTCCGCCATCTTGTCCGCCATCTTGTCCGCCATCGTGTCCGCCATCGTGTCCGCCATCTTGTCCGCCATCTTGTCCGCCATCTTGTCCGCCGTCTTGTCTGCCATCTTGTCCGCCATCTTGTCCGCCATCGTGTCCGCCATCGTGTCCGCCATCTTGTCCGCCATCTTGTCCGCCATCTTGTCCGCCGTCTTGTCTGCCATCTTGTCCGCCATCTTGTCCGCCATCTTGTCCGCCATCTTGTCCGCCATCTTGGCCGCCATCTTGGCCGCCATCTTGTCCGCCATCTTGGGCGCCATCTTGTCCACCATCTTGTCCGCCATCTTGTCTGCCATCTTGTCCGCCATCTTTTCCGCCATCTTGGCCGCCATCTTGTCCGCCATCTTGTCCGCCATCTTATCCGCCATCTTGGCCGCCATCTTGTCCGCCATCTTGTCCGCCATCTTGTGTCCGCCATCTTGGCCGCCATCTTGTCCGCCATCTTGTCCGCCATCTTGTCCGCCATCTTGGCCGTCATCTTGTCCGCCATCTTGTCCGCCATCTTGTCCGCCATCTTGGCCGCCATCTTGTCCGCCATCTTGTGTCCGCCATCTTGGCCGCCATCTTGTCCGCCATCTTGTCCGCCATCTTGGCCGCCATCTTGGCCGCCATCTTGTCCGCCATCTTGGGCGCCATCTTGTCCACCATCTTGTCCGCCATCTTGTCTGCCATCTTGTCTGCCATCTTGTCCGTCATCTTGGCCGCCATCTTGTCCGCCATCTTGTCCGCCATCTTGGCCGCCATCTTGTCCGCCATCTTGTCCGCCATCTTGGCCGTCATCTTGTCCGCCATCTTGGCCGCCATCTTGTCCGCCATCTTGGCCGCCATCTTGGCCACTATCTTGGCCGCCATCTTGTCCGCCATCTTGTCCGCCATCTTGTCCGCCATCTTGTCCGCCATCTTGGCCGTCATCTTGTCCGCCATCTTGGCCGCCATCTTGGCCACTATCTTGGCCGCCATCTTGTCCGCCATCTTGTGTCCGCCATCTTGTCCGCCATCTTGTCCGCCATCTTGGCCGCCATCTTGTCCGCCATCTTGTCCGCCATCTTGTCCGCCATCTTGGCCGCCATCTTGTCCGCCATCTTGGCCTCCATCTTGGCCGCCATCTTGTCCGCCATCTTGTCCGCCATCGTGTCCGCCATCTTGTCCGCCATCTTGTCCGCCATCTTGTCCGCCATCTTGTCCGCCATCTTGTCCGCCATCTTGTCCGCCATTTTGTCCGCCATCTTGGCCGCCATCTTGTGTCCGCCATCTTGGCCGCCATCTTGTCCGCCATCTTGTCCGCCATCTTGTCCGCCATCTTGTCCGCCATCTTGTCCGCCATCTTGGCCGCCATCTTGACCGCCATCTTGTCCGCCATCGTGTCCGCCATCTTGTCCGCCATCTTGTAAGCCATCTTGTCCGCCATCTTGTCCGCCATCTTGTCCGCCATCTTGGCCGCCATCTTGTCCGCCATCTTGGCCGCCATCTTGACCGCCATCTTGTCCGCCATCGTGTCCGCCATCTTGTCCGCCATCTTGTCCGCCATCTTGTCCGTCATCTTGTCCGCCATCTTGTCCGCCATCTTGTCCGCCATCTTGTCCGCCATCTTGTCCGCCATCTTGTCCGGCATCTTGTCCGCCATCTTGTCCGCCATCTTGGCCGCCATCTTGTCCGCCATCTTGGCCGCCATCTTGTCCGCCATCTTGTCCGCCATCTTGTGTCCGCCATCTTGGCCGCCATCTTGTCCGCCATCTTGTCCGCCATCTTGTCCGCCATCTTGTCCGCCATCTTGTCCGCCATTTTGTCCGCCATCTTGTCCGCCATCTTGTCCGCCATCTTGTCCGCCATTTTGTCCGCCATCTTGTCCGCCATCTTGGCCGCCATCTTGGCCGCCATCTTGTCCGCCATCTTGGGCGCCATCTTGTCCACCATCTTGTCCGCCATCTTGTCCGCCATCTTGGCCGCCATCTTGTCCGCCATCTTGTCCGGCATCTTGTCCGCCATCTTGTCCGCCATCTTGTCCGCCATCTTGTCCGCCATCTTGTCCACCATCTTGTCCGCCATCTTGTCCGCCATCTTGGCCGCCATCTTGTCCGCCATCTTGGGCGCCATCTTGTCCACCATCTTGTCCGCCATCTTGTCCGCCATCTTGGCCGCCATCTTGTCCGCCATCTTGTCCGCCATCTTGTCCGCCATCTTGTCCGCCATCTTGTCCGCCATCTTGTCCGCCATTTTGTCCGCCATCTTGTCCGCCATCTTGTCCGGCATCTTGTCCGCCATCTTGGCCGCCATCTTGTCCGCCATCTTGTTCGCCATCTTGTCCGCCATCGTGTCCGCCATCGTGTCCGCCATCTTGTGTCCGCCATCTTGGCCGCCATCTTGTCCGCCATCTTGTCCGCCATCTTGTCCGCCATCTTGTCCGCCATCTTGTCCGCCATTTTGTCCGCCATCTTGTCCGCCATCTTGTCCGCCATCTTGTCCGCCATTTTGTCCGCCATCTTGTCCGCCATCTTGGCCGCCATCTTGGCCGCCATCTTGTCCGCCATCTTGGGCGCCATCTTGTCCACCATCTTGTCCGCCATCTTGTCCGCCATCTTGGCCGCCATCTTGTCCGCCATCTTGTCCGGCATCTTGTCCGCCATCTTGTCCGCCATCTTGTCCGCCATCTTGTCCGCCATCTTGTCCACCATCTTGTCCGCCATCTTGGCCGCCATCTTGGCCGCCATCTTGTCCGCCATCTTGGGCGCCATCTTGTCCACCATCTTGTCCGCCATCTTGTCCGCCATCTTGGCCGCCATCTTGTCCGCCATCTTGTCCGCCATCTTGTCCGCCATCTTGTCCGCCATCTTGTCCGCCATCTTGTCCGCCATTTTGTCCGCCATCTTGTCCGCCATCTTGTCCGCCATCTTGTCCGCCATCTTGGCCACTATCTTGTCCGCCATCTTGTCCGCCATCTTGGCCGCCATCTTGGCCGCCATCTTGTCCGCCATCTTGTCCGCCATCTTGTCCGCCATCTTGTCCGCCATCTTGGCCGCCATCTTGTCCGCCATCTTGTCCGCCATCTTGTCCGCCATCTTGGCCGCCATCTTGTCCGCCATCTTGTCCGCCATTTTGTCCGCCATCTTGGCCGCCATCTTGTGTCCGCCATCTTGGCCGCCATCTTGTCCGCCATCTTGTCCGCCATCTTGTCCGGCATCTTGTCCGCCATCTTGGCCGCCATCTTGTCCGCCATCTTGTCCGCCATCTTGTCCGCCATCGTGGCCGCCATCTTGTCCGCCATCTTGGCCGCCATCTTGTCCGCCATCTTGGCCGCCATCTTGGCCACTATCTTGGCCGCCATCTTGTCCGCCATCTTGTCCGCCATCTTGTCCGCCATCTTGTTCGCCATCTTGGCCGTCATCTTGTCCGCCATCTTGTCCGCCATCTTGTCCGCCATCTTGTCCGCCATCTTGTCCGCCATCTTGTCCGCCATCTTGTCCGCCATATTGGTCGCCATCTTGGACGCCATGGACCGATGGTGAGGGTAGGGGGGGGAGGGAGAGGGAAGATTTCACCTCATGAAGTACATGCTCTCCTGGTATCGGAAATTTGAAAACAGCTGGTTTGTATAAAAGGTTAGTGTATAAACATTGCATACCTTACGGCGCATTGCATTGCAAGTTGATTGCATACCTTCCGGCGCAGTACCAGGAGCTACCTCTTCCGTGGATGCTCTCCTGGTACTGTACATTCAGAAACTGGTAGTTTTCGAAGAAATTTTTCACGACCAACGGGAAAGTTAGTGTTTAAACATTGTATACTTTTCGGTGGTTTTCGATCAAAATTGCTGCAAAATATGCATGCTCTCCTGGTATCAGGAGCTTGAAAAACTGGTAACGTTTGGCGATATTTTGTCTCGATTGACACGGAAAAAGCATCCTCCTGCGTTGGATGCTCTCCTGGTATCAGGAGCTTGAAAAACTGGTAATTTGTGGCGAGTTTTCTGTCTCGATTGACACGGAAAAAGCATCCTCCTGCGTTGGATGCTCTCCTGGTATCAGAAGCTCGAAAAACTGGTAATTTGTGGCGAGTTTTCGGTCTCGATTGACACGGAAAAAGCATCCTCCGGCGTTGGATGCTCTCCTGGTATCAGGAGCTTGAAAAACTGGTAATGTTTGGTGAGTTTTTTGTCTCGATTGACACGGAAAAAGCATCCTCCTGCAATGGATGCTCTCCTGGTATCAGGAGCTTGAAAAACTGGTAATTTTTGGCGAGTTTTCTGTCTCGATTGACACGGAAAGAGCATCCTCCTGCGTTGGATGCTCTCCTGGTATCAGGAGCTTGAAAAACTGGTAATTTGTGGCGAGTTTTCTGTCTCGATTGACACGGAAAAAGCATCCTCCTGCGTTGGATGCTCTCCTGGTATCAGGAGCTTGAAAAACTGGTAATTTGTGGCGAGTTTTCTGTCTCGATTGACACGGAAAAAGCATCCTCCTGCGTTGGATGCTCTCCTGGTATCAGGAGCTCGAAAAACTGGTAATTTGTGGCGAGTTTTCTGTCTCGATTGACACGGAAAAAGCATCCTCCTGCGATGGATGCTCTCCTGGTATCAGGAGCTCGAAAAACTGGTAATTTGTGGCGAATTTTCTGTCTCGATTGACACGGATAAAGCATCCTCCTGCGTTGGATGCTCTCCTGGAATCAGGAGCTCGAAAAACTGGTAATTTGTGGCGAGTTTTCTGTCTCGATTGACACGGAAAAAGCATTCTCCTGCGTCGGATGCTCTCCTGGTATGAGGAGCTTGAAAAACTGGTAATTTGTGGCGAGTTTTCTGTCTCGATTGACACGGAAAAAGCATCCTCCTGCTTTGGATGCTCTCCTGGTATCAGGAGCTTGAAAAACTGGTAATGTTTGGCGAGTTTTCTGTCTCGATTGACACGGAAAAAGCATCCTCCTGCGATGGATGCTCTCCTGGTATCAGGAGCTCGAAAAACTGGTAATTTGTGGCGAGTTTTCTGTCTCGATTGACACGGAAAAAGCATCCTCCTGCTTTGGATGCTCTCCTGGTATCAGGAGCTTGAAAAACTGGTAATTTGTGGCGAGTTTTCTGTCTCGATTGACACAGAAAAAGCATCCTCCTGCGTTGGATGCTCTCCTGGTATCAGGAGCTCGAAAAACTGGTAATTTGTGGCGAGTTTTCTGTCTCGATTGACACGGAAAAAACATATCTTGGTATCAGAGCTTGACAAGCTGGTAATTTGTGGCGAGTTTTCTGTCTCGATAAACACGGAAAAAGCATCCTCCTGCGTTGGATGCTCTCCTGGTATCAGGAGCTCGAAAAACTGGTAAGTTTTGGTGAGTTTTTTGTCTCGATTGACACGGAAAAAGCATCCTCCTGCTTTGGATGCTCTACTGGTATCAGGAGCTTGAAAAACTGGTAATGTTTGGCGAGTTTTCTGTCTCGATTGACACGGAAAAAGCATCCTCCTGCGATGGATGCTCTCCTGGTATCAGGAGCTCGAAAAACTGGTAATTTGTGGCGAGTTTTCTGTCTCGATTGACACGGAAAAAGCATCCTCCTGCTTTGGATGCTCTCCTGGTATCAGGAGCTTGAAAAACTGGCAATGTTTGGCGAGTTTTTTGTCTCGATTGACACGGAAAAAGCATCCTCCTGCGATGGATGCTCTCCTGGTATCAGGAGCTTGAAAAACTGGTAATTTGTGGCGAATTTTCTGTCTCGATTGACACGGAAAAAGCATCCTCCTGCGTTGGATGCTCTCCTGGAATCAGGAGCTCGAAAAACTGGTAATTTGTGGCGAGTTTTCTGTCTCGATTGACACGGAAAAAGCATTCTCCTGCGTCGGATGCTCTCCTGGTATGAGGAGCTTGAAAAACTGGTAATTTGTGGCGAGTTTTCTGTCTCGATTGACACGGAAAAAGCATCCTCCTGCGTTGGATGCTCTCCTGGTATCAGGAGCTCGAAAAACTGGTAATTTGTGGCGAGTTTTCTGTCTCGATTGACACGGAAAAAGCATCCTCCTGCGATGGATGCTCTCCTGGTATCAGGAGCTTGAAAAACTGGTAATTTGTGGCGAGTTTTTTGTCTCGATTGACACGGAAAAAGCATCCTCCGGCGTTGGATGCTCTCCTGGTATCAGGAGCTTGAAAAACTGGTAACGTTTGGCGAGTTTTTTGTCTCGATTGACACGGAAAAAGCATCCTCCTGCTTTGGATGCTCTTCTGGTATCAGGAGCTTGAAAAACTGGTAATTTGTGGCGAGTTTTCTGTCTCGATTGACACGGAAAAAGCATCCTCCTGCGTTGGATGCTCTCCTGGTATCAGGAGCTCGAAAAACTGGTAATTTGTGGCGAGTTTTCGGTCTCGATTGACACGGAAAAAGCATCCTCCTGCGTTGGATGCTCTCCTGGTATCAGGAGCTTGAAAAACTGGTGATGTTTGGCGAGTTTTCTGTCTCGATTGACACGGAAAAAGCATCCTCCTGCGATGGATGCTCTCCTGGTATCAGGAGCTCGAAAAACTGGTAATTTGTGGCGAGTTTTCTGTCTCGATTGACACGGAAAAAGCATCCTCCTGCGTTGGATGCTCTCCTGGTATCAGGAGCTTGACAAGCTGGTAATTTGTGGCGAGTTTTCTGTCTCGATTGACACGGAAAAAGCATCCTCCTGCGTTGGATGCTCTCCTGGTATCAGGAGCTCGAAAAACTGGTAATTTGTGGCGAGTTTTCGGTCTCGATTGACACGGAAAAAGCATCCTCCTGCGTTGGATGCTCTCCTGGTATCAGGAGCTTGAAAAACTGGTGATGTTTGGCGAGTTTTCTGTCTCGATTGACACGGAAAAAGCATCCTCCTGCGATGGATGCTCTCCTGGTATCAGGAGCTCGAAAAACTGGTAATTTGTGGCGAGTTTTCTGTCTCGATTGACACGGAAAAAGCATCCTCCTGCGTTGGATGCTCTCCTGGTATCAGGAGCTTGAAAAACTGGTAGTTTTTGGCGAGTTTTCTATCTCGATTGACACGGAAAAAGCATCCTCCTGCGTTGGATGCTCTCCTGGTATCAGGAGCTCGAAAAACTGGTAATTTGTGGCGAGTTTCCTGTCTCGATTGACACGGAAAAAGCATCCTCCTGCGATGGATGCTCTCCTGGTATCAGGAGCTTGAAAAACTGGTAATTTGTGGCGAGTTTTCTGTCTCGATTGACACGGAAAAAGCATCCTCCTGCGTTGGATGCTCTCCTGGTATCAGGAGCTCGAAAAACTGGTAATTTGTGGCGAGTTTTCTGTCTCGATTGACACGGAAAAAGCATCCTCCTGCGTTGGATGCACTCCTGGTATCAGGAGCTCGAAAAACTGGTAATTTTTGGCGAGTTTTCTGTCTCGATTGACACGGAAAAAGCATCCTCCTGCGTTGGATGCTCTCCTGGTATCAGGAGCTTGAAAAACTGGTAATTTGTGGCGAGTTTTCTGTCTCGATTGACACGGAAAAAGCATCCTCCTGCGTTGGATGCTCTCCTGGTATCAGGAGTTCGAAAAACTGGTAATTTTTGGCGAGTTTTCTGTCTCGATTGACACAGAAAAAGCATCCTCCTGCGTTGGATGCTCTCCTGGTATCAGGAGCTTGAAAAACTGGTAATTTGTGGCGAGTTTTCTGTCTCGATTGACACGGAAAAAACATCTCTTGGTATCAGAGCTTGACAAGCTGGTAATTTGTGGCGAGTTTTCTGTCTCGATAAACACGGAAAAAGCATCCTCCTGCGTTGGATGCTCTCCTGGTATCAGGAGCTCGAAAAACTGGTAAGTTTTGGCGAGTTTTCTGTCTCGATTGACACGGAAAAAGCATCCTCCTGCTTTGGATGCTCTCCTGGTATCAGGAGCTTGAAAAACTGGTAATGTTTGGCGAGTTTTCTGTCTCGATTGACACGGAAAAAGCATCCTCCTGCGATGGATGCTCTCCTGGTATCAGGAGCTCGAAAAACTGGTAATTTGTGGCGAGTTTTCTGTCTCGATTGACACGGAAAAAGCATCCTCCTGCGATGGATGCTCTCCTGGTATCAGGAGCTTAAAAAACTGGTAATTTGTGGCGAGTTTTCTGTCTCGATTGACACGGAAAAAGCATCCTCCTGCGATGGATGCTCTCCTGGTATCAGGAGCTTAAAAAACTGGTAATTTGTGGCGAGTTTTCTGTCTCGATTGACACGGAAAAAGCATCCTCCTGCGATGGATGCTCTCCTGGTATCAGGAGCTTGCAAAACTGGTAATTTTTGGCGAGTTTACTGTCTCGATTGACACGGAAAAAACATCTCTTGGTATCAGAGCTTGACAAGCTGGTAATTTGTGGCGAGTTTTCTGTCTCGATTGACACGGAAAAGCATCCTCCTGCGTTGGATGCTCTCCTGGTATCAGGAGCTCGAAAAACTGGTAATTTTTGGCAAATTTTCGGTCTCGATTGACACGGAAAAAGCATCCTCCTGCGATGGATGCTCTCCTGGTATCAGGAGCTTGAAAAACTGGTAATTTGTGGCGAGTTTGCTGTCTCGATTGACACGGAAAAAGTATCCTCCTGCGTTGGATGCTCTCCTGGTATCAGGAGCTCGAAAAACTGGTAATTTTTGGCGAGTTTTCGGTCTCGATTGACACGGAAAAAGCATCCTCCTGCGATGGATGCTCTCCTGGTATCAGGAGCTTGAAAAACTGGTAATTTGTGGCGAGTTTTTTGTCTCGATTGACACGGAAAAAGCATCCTCCGGCGTTGGATGCTCTCCTGGTATCAGGAGCTTGAAAAACTGGTAACGTTTGGCGAGTTTTTTGTCTCGATTGACACGGAAAAAGCATCCTCCTGCGTTGGATGCTCTCCTGGTATCAGGAGCTTGACAAGCTGGTAATTTGTGGCGAGTTTTCTGTCTCGATTGACACGGAAAAAGCATCCTCCTGCGTTAGATGCTCTCCTGGTATCAGGAGCTTGAAAAACTGGTAATTTTTGGCGAGTTTTCTGTCTCGATTGACACGGAAAAAGCATCCTCCGGCGTTGGATGCTCTCCTGGTATCAGGAGCTTGAAAAACTGGTAATGTTTGGTGAGTTTTCTGTCTCGATTGACACGGAAAAAGCATCCTCCTGCGATGGATGCTCTCCTGGTATCAGGAGCTTGAAAAACTGGTAATTTTTGGCGAGTTTTCTGTCTCGATTGACACGGAAAGAGCATCCTCCTGCGTTGGATGCTCTCCTGGTATCAGGAGCTTGAAAAACTGGTAATTTGTGGCGAGTTTTCTGTCTCGATTGACACGGAAAAAGCATCCTCCTGCGTTGGATGCTCTCCTGGTATCAGGAGCTTGAAAAACTGGTAATTTGTGGCGAGTTTTCTGTCTCGATTGACACGGAAAAAGCATCCTCCTGCGTTGGATGCTCTCCTGGTATCAGGAGCTCGAAAAACTGGTAATTTGTGGCGAGTTTTCTGTCTCGATTGACACGGAAAAAGCATCCTCCTGCTTTGGATGCTCTCCTGGTATCAGGAGCTTGAAAAACTGGTAATTTGTGGCGAGTTTTCTGTCTCGATTGACACGGAAAAAGCATCCTCCTGCGTTGGATGCTCTCCTGGTATCAGGAGCTTGAAAAACTGGTAATTTGTGGCGAGTTTTCTGTCTCGATTGACACGGAAAAAGCATCCTCCTGCTTTGGATGCTCTCCTGGTATCAGGAGCTTGAAAAACTGGTAATTTGTGGCGAGTTTTCTGTCTCGATTGACACGGAAAAAACATCTCTTGGTATCAGAGCTTGACAAGCTGGTAATTTGTGGCGAGTTTTCTGTCTCGATTGACACGGAAAAGCATCCTCCTGCGTTGGATGCTCTCCTGGTATCAGGAGCTTGAAAAACTGGTAATGTTTGGCGATTTTTCTGTCTCGATTGATACGGAAAAAACATCGCTTGGTATCAGAGCTTAACAAGCTGGTAATTTTTGGCGAGTTTTCTGTCTCGATTGACACGGAAAAAGCATCCTCCTGCGTTGGATGCTCTCCTGGTATCAGGAGCTTGAAAACCTGGTAATGTTTGGCGAGTTTTCTGTCTCGATTGACACGGAAAGCATCCTTCTGCGTTGGATGCTCTCCTGGTATCAGGAACTCGAAAAACTGGTAATTTGTGGCGAGTTTTCTGTCTCGATTGACACGGAAAAGCATCATCCTGCGTTGGATGCTCTCCTGGTATCAGAGCTTTAAAAACTGGTAATTTTTGGCGAGTTTTGTGTCTCGATTGACACGGAAAGAGCATCCTCCTGCGTTGGATGCTCTCCTGGTATCAGGAGCTTGAAAAACTGGTAATTTGTGGCGAGTTTTCTGTCTCGATTGACACGGAAAAAGCATCCTCCTGCGTTGGATGCTCTCCTGGTATCAGGAGCTTGATGCACTTTTACACACCTTTTGAAAACTGTCTCGCTTCGCTGCTGATTTGACTACGACTCCCTGCATTTCACGATGGCGCAATCTTTTTCCATTCCCCAAATTCCAGGTCATCGCCCCAAGACCCGAACCTGTGCGGCTGTCACCTAGCGGTGGTTAGCAGTACCCGTCACGATCGCTCGTCCTTCTGTCACCAACTTTGATACTTCCTAACCTGTTGTTTATATCGTTTAATTCTCGTATATGAACCATGGCAACACCCCACCCCGTGAACCGGTTCCTTGTCAGATTGTATAACCGGATTCACTTATACTCCACGTTTTTCGAAGTGTAAACAACGGTCTTAGTATCTTAGTGCGATCACGTTTGCGCTTATTGCGTTTCGTTCCTAACTTCTACATCCAGTACAGCTAACTTTACTGTCGGTCGCTTTAGCTGTTTCCCCGTAGCGGTACGAACAATCGCTTGTCGTACTCGACCATCTCGCCCTGCGTGAACCTCTATGACCACCGCTCAGGTCCACTCTTTGCGATCACCCTCGATGACAAATACTAAGTCGCCCACTTTCAGTTGCACCTTGTCGTCGCGCCACTTCGGCCGTTTGTTGAGGCAGGGAAAATACTCCTTTATCCAGCGATCCCATAGCAGATGTGTTAGTTGTTGGGATCTGCTATAATTGCTTCTCAAGACCTGAGCCAGTGGAGGATCAATCGCCTTGGAGGCCCCGAGCGGAATTATAGTTGGGGCATCTAATTTTAAAAACGATGCAGGAGAGAAGGGGGACATTGAGGGGACTTGAAATGAGACAAGGCGAAAAGCGCAGTGAGAAGGGGCCTACTCCGCCTACCGTTTGATTCGCCGCTGGGTCGTCCCTAACCATCTTCTTCAAATGATCCGCAATGGCCATCACCATCTTCGAATACAATCTCGGAACCGGCTATATCACCACCAACACCAGTTACCACTGTACCTGCACTCTTCTAAATGGAGCTACAATCATACGTGCGCCAACTTCGAGAAGCTGCACGTGGTGGAATTTACAACTACAGCATCCAAGGAGCACTTTGCCATCGAATTGGTTCGCTCGCAGTGCTTCCGGGATATTCGCCATGCAACACTCAGTTGCAGCGGATACATGAGGACACAGTATCAAAATTCAATGATCATTGTTTGTGCTTTTGGGCAAACCAGATATGTTCATCACCGTAACTTGCAATCCGAGTCTTGATAACAGGAATATAGTCCAGTACGATTTGCAATACAGAATGAGCGAGTTACTAAGTTTTGAATTTCGATTTTTTTGTTTATTTATTATTTATTGGGTTGTTTAACATGGTGTATCCCATTAAACAAACAACGCGAATTTTATATAATAATAATAATTTGTGTTATGCACAGTCGGTTAGATTTGCATAGCTTTTAGCATTTGAAAACTAAAATGCTAGGTCAAGTTTTTGTGTTGAAAGACTACCTCCATGATCATTCGCTCACGTCGATGTTTTAGGCGATGAACAAAAATTAACGGTTGTTTTCTGTGGTGAGCTTCTACTTACTGAACTTTTTCAACAATTGATTATGTTTTATAGCATTCTTTGATCCATTAGGTGCAGGGCCACGAGAGTTGACAAAATGCTGACAAATTTGCCCAATGACTAAATCAACTGGTCAACTGTGAAAATCACTATACCATAGCCGCGCACACAATTGTTTTCAGATTTCCGATACCAGGAGAGCATGTTATTCAAGAGGTGACATCTGCAGCTTGGGACAAATTTGCCCATCACGATTGCTATTGCATACTATCAAACACGTGAGATCGCCAATGCAAGTGAGATGGATGAAATGGGATGTAGCATATGTGCTAACAGCAAAACCGCATGTATTTCATTAGCTCGAAGCATTGCACCATTCTTGACAGAAAACGGTATACGCAAACTTAAATCATAAAGACACATTTGGTAAAAACATAAACAGGAAACAGCTAGACACATTTTACAAAAGACAATTCTTTCAGCCAACAAAGTAATCGATTGCACCACGATCGGTCAGTGCACCATAGGTGACACATTTTATGCAAACGCAGCAATCAGTCAGTAAAGCATAACGATGATTAATTGGAGACAACGAAATGCTAAAACAGCAACCGCATGCAAATGGAATAATTGCGCAAGAAAGCTAGCTACACAGCAATTTGTTTAACTAGGACAAAACCATGGTAAACCCATAATTGAAATATCATCTTATATATCGGACGATACCAACAACACCGGAAAACAAATTATAAACTTCTCGACTATAACACAATGAGCAAAAGAACTTTTGTAAATAGGTTAAGCAAAAAGTACCCATCAGAGTGCGAGTGCACGCGTTATGCGCTACAAAAAGAACGTGCGAGCGATCATATGACATGACACGTCATCTTGTCCGCCATCTTGTCTGCCATCTTGTCCGCCATCTTGTCCGCCATCTTGTCCGCCATCTTGTCCGCCATCTTGTCCGCCATCTTGTCCGCCATCTTGTCCGCCATCTTGGCCGCCATCTTGTCCGCCATCTTGTCCACCATCTTGTCCGCCATCTTTTCCGCCATCTTGGCCGCCATCTTGTCCGCCATCTTGGCCGCCATCTTGTCCGCCATCTTGTCCGCCATTTTGTCCGCCATCTTGTCCGCCATCTTGTCCGCCATCGTGGCCGCCATCTTGTCCGCCATCTTGTCCGCCATCTTATCCGCCATCTTGTCCGCCATCTTGTCCGCCATCTTGTCCGCCATCTTGTCCGCCATCTTGTCCGCCATCTTGTCCGCCATCTTGGCCGCCATCTTGGCCGCCATCTTGTCCGCCATCTTGGCCGCCATCTTGGCCGCCATCTTGGCCGCCATCTTGTCCGCCATCTTGTCCGCCATCTTGTCCGCCATCTTGTCCGCCATCTTGTCCGCCATCGTGGCCGCCATCTTGTCCGCCATCTTGTCCGCCATCTTGTCCGCCATCTTGTCCGCCATCTTGTCCGCCATCTTGTCCGCCATCTTGTCCGCCATCTTGTCCGCCATCTTGTCCGCCATCTTGGCCGCCATCTTGGCCGCCATCTTGTCCGCCATCTTGGCCGCCATCTTGGCCGCCATCTTGTCCGCCATCTTGTCCGCCATCTTGTCCGCCATCTTGTCCGCCATCTTGTCCGCCATCTTGGCCGCCATCTTGTCCGCCATCTTGGCCGCCATCTTGGCCGCCATCTTGTCCGCCATCTTGTCCGCCATCTTGTCCGCCATCGTGTCCGCCATCGTGTCCGCCATCTTGTGTCCGCCATCTTGGCCGCCATCTTGTCCGCCATCTTGTCCGCCATCTTGTCCGCCATCTTGTCCGCCATCTTGTCCGCCATTTTGTCCGCCATCTTGTCCGCCATCTTGTCCGCCATCTTGTCCGCCATCTTGTCCGCCATCATGGCCGCCATCTTGTCCGCCATCTTGGCCGCCATCTTGGCCGCCATCTTGTCCGCCATCTTGTCCGCCATCTTGTCCGCCATCTTGGCCACCATCTTGTCCGCCATCTTGTCCGCCATCTTGTCCGCCATCTTGTCCGCCATCTTGTCCGTCATCTTGTCCGCCATCTTGTCCGCCATCTTGTCCGCCATCTTGTCCGCCATCTTGGCCGCCATCTTGGCCGCCATCTTGTCCGCCTTCTTGTCCGCCATCTTGGCCGACATCTTGTCCGCCATCTTGGCCGCCATCTTGGCCGCCATCTTGTCCGCCATTTTGTCCGCCATCTTGTCCGCCATCTTGTCCGCCATCTTGTCCGCCATCTTGGCCGCCATCTTGGCCGCCATCTTGTCCGCCATTTTGCCCGCCATCTTGTCCGCCAACTTGTTCGCCATCTTGTCCACCATCTTAACCGCCATCTTGTCCGCCATCTTGTCCGCCATCTTGGCCGCCATCTTGTCCGCCATCTTGGCCGCCATCTTGTCCGCCATCTTGGCCGCCATCTTGTCCGCCATCTTGTCCGCCATCTTGTCCGCCATCTTGTCCGCCATCTTGTCCGCCATCTTGTCCACCATCTTGTCCGCCATCTTGTTCGCCATCTTGTTCGCCATCTTGGCCGCTATCTTGTCCGCCTTCTTGTCCGCCATCTTGTTCGCCATCTTGGCCGCTATCTTGTCCGCCATCTTGTCCGCCATCTTGTCCGCCATCTTGGCCGCCATCTTGTCCGCCATCTTGTGTCCGCCATCTTGGCCGCCATCTTGTCCGCCATCTTGTCCGCCATCTTGTCCGCCATCTTGGCCGCCATCTTGTCCGCCATCTTGTCCGCCATCTTGGCCGCCATCTTGTCCGCCATCTTGTCCGCCATCTTGTCCGTCATCTTGTCCGCCATCTTGTCCACCATCTTGTCCGCCATTTTGGCCGCTATCTTGTCCGCCATCTTGTCCGCCATCTTGTTCGCCATCTTGGCCGCTATCTTGTCCGCCATCTTGTCCGCCATCTTGTCCGCCATCTTGTCCGCCATCTTGGCCGCCATCTTGTCCGCCATCTTGTGTCCGCCATCTTGGCCGCCATCTTGTCCGCCATCTTGTCCGCCATCTTGTCCGCCATCTTGGCCGCCATCTTGTCCGCCATCTTGTCCGCCATCTTGGCCGCCATCTTGTCCGCCATCTTGTCCGCCATCTTGTCCGTCATCTTGTCCGCCATCTTGTCCACCATCTTGTCCGCCATCTTGTCCGCCATCTTGTCCGCCATCTTGTCCGCCATCTTGTCCGCCATCTTGTCCGCCATCTTGGCCGCCATCTTGGCCGCCATCTTGTCCGCCATTTTGCCCGCCATCTTGTCCGCCAACTTGTTCGCCATCTTGTCCACCATCTTAACCGCCATCTTGTCCGCCATCTTGTCCGCCATCTTGGCCGCCATCTTGTCCGCCATCTTGGCCGCCATCTTGTCCGCCATCTTGTCCGCCATCTTGTCCGCCATCTTGTCCGCCATCTTGTCCGCCATCTTGTCCACCATCTTGTCCGCCATCTTGTTCGCCATCTTGTTCGCCATCTTGGCCGCTATCTTGTCCGCCATCTTGTTCGCCATCTTGGCCGCTATCTTGTCCGCCATCTTGTCCGCCATCTTGTCCGCCATCTTGGCCGCCATCTTGTCCGCCATCTTGTGTCCGCCATCTTGGCCGCCATCTTGTCCGCCATCTTGTCCGCCATTTTGTCCGCCATCTTGGCCGCCATCTTGTCCGCCATCATGTCCGCCATCTTGTCCGCCATCTTGCCCGCCATCTTGTCCGCCATCTTGTCCGCCATCTTGGCCGCCATCTTGTCCGCCATCTTGTCCGCCATCTTGTCCGCCATCTTGTCCGCCATCTTGGCCGCCATCTTGTCCGCCATTTTGTCCGCCATCTTGTCCGCCATCTTGTCCGCCATCTTGTCCGCCATCTTGTCCGCCATCTTGTCCGCCATCATGGCCGCCATCTTGGCCGCCATCTTGGCCGCCATCTTGTCCGCCATCTTGTCCGCCATCTTGTCCGCCATCTTGTCCGCCATCTTGTCCGCCATCTTGGCCACCATCTTGTCCGCCATCTTGTCCGCCATCTTGTCCGCCATCTTGTCCGCCATCTTGTCCGCCATCTTGTCCGCCATCTTGTCCGCCATCTTGTCCGCCATCTTGGCCGCCATCTTGTCCGCCTTCTTGTCCGCCATCGTGGCCGCCATCTTGGCCGACATCTTGTCCGCCATCTTGGCCGCCATCTTGTCCGCCATCTTGGCCGCCATCTTGTCCGCCATCTTGTCCGCCATCTTGTCCGCCATCTTGGCCGCCATCTTGGCCGCCATCTTGGCCGCCATCTTGTCCGCCATTTTGCCCGCCATCTTGTCCGCCAACTTGTTCGCCATCTTGTCCACCATCTTGTCCGCCATCTTGTCCGCCATCTTGTCCGCCATCTTGGCCGCCATCTTGTTCGCCATCGTGTCCGCCATCTTGTCCGCCATCTTGGCCGCCATCTTGTCCGCCATCTTGTCCGCCATCTTGTCCGCCATCTTGTCCGCCATCTTGTCCACCATCTTGGCCTCCATCTTGTCCGCCATCTTGTCCGCCATCTTGGCCGCCATCTTGGCCGCCATCTTGTCCGCCATCTTGTGTCCGCCATCTTGGCCGCCATCTTGTCCGCCATCTTGTCCGCCATTTTGTCCGTCATCTTGTCCGCCATCTTGTCCGCCATTTTGTCCGCCATCTTGTCCGCCATCTTGTCCGCCATCTTGTCCGCCATCTTGTCCGCCATCTTGGCCGCCATCTTGTCCGCCATCTTGTCCGCCATCTTGGCCGCCATCTTGACCGCCATCTTGTCCGCCATCGTGTCCGCCATCTTGTCCGCCATCTTGTCCGCCATCTTGTCCGCCATCTTGTCCGCCATCTTGTCCGCCATCTTGTCCGCCATCTTGTCCGCCATCTTGTCCACCATCTTGTCCGCCATCTTGTCCGCCATCTTGGCCGCCATCTTGTCCGCCATCTTGGCCGCCATCTTGGCCGCCATCTTGTCCGCCATCTTGTCCGCCATCTTGTGTCCGCCATCTTGGCCGCCATCTTGTCCGCCATCTTGTCCGCCATCTTGTCCGCCATCTTGTCCGCCATTTTGTCCGCCATCTTGTCCGCCATCTTGTCCGTCATCTTGTCCGCCATCTTGTCCGCCATTTTGTCCGCCATCTTGTCCGCCATCTTGTCCACCATCTTGTCCGCCATCTTGTCCGCCATCTTGTCCGCCATCTTGTCCGCCATTATGTCCGCCATCTTGTCCGCCATCTTGTCCGCCATCTTGTCCGCCATCTTATCCGCCATCTTGTCCGCCATCTTGTCCGCCATTTTGTCCGCCATCTTGTCCGCCATCTTGTCCGCCATCTTGTCCGCCATCTTGGCCGCCATCTTGGCCGCCATCTTGTCCGCCATCTTGTCCGCCATCTTGTCCGCCATCTTGTCCGCCATCTTGGCCGCCATCTTGTCCGCCATCTAGTCCGCCATCTTGTCCGCCATCTTGGCCGCCATCTTGTCCGCCATCTTGTCCGCCATCTTGTCCGCCATCTTGGCCGCCATCTTGTCCGCCATCTTGGCCGCCATCTTGGCCGCCATCTTGTCCGCCATCTTGGCCGCCATCTTGTCCGCCTTCTTGTCCGCCATCGTGGCCGCCATCTTGGCCGACATCTTGTCCGCCATCTTGGCCGCCATCTTGTCCGCCATCTTGGCCGCCATCTTGTCCGCCATCTTGTCCGCCATCTTGTCCGCCATCTTGTCCGCCATCTTGGCCGCCATCTTGGCCGCCATCTTGTCCGCCATTTTGCCCGCCATCTTGTCCGCCAACTTGTTCGCCATCTTGTCCACCATCTTGTCCGCCATCTTGTCCGCCATCTTGTCCGCCATCTTGGCCGCCATCTTGTCCGCCATCTTGTCCGCCATCTTGTCCGCCATCTTGGCCGCCATCTTGTCCGCCATCTTGTCCGCCATCTTGTCCGCCATCTTGTCCGCCATCTTGTCCGCCATCTTGGCCTCCATCTTGTCCGCCATCTTGTCCGCCATCTTGTCCGCCATCTTTGCCGCCATCTTGTCCACCATCTTGTCCGCCAACTTGGCCGCCATCTTGGCCGCCATCTTGTCCGCCATCTTGTGTCCGCCATCTTGGCCGCCATCTTGTCCGCCATCTTGTCCGCCATTTTGTCCGTCATCTTGTCCGCCATCTTGTCCGCCATTTTGTCCGCCATCTTGTCCGCCATCTTGTCCGCCATCTTGTCCGCCATCTTGTCCGCCATCTTGGCTGCCATCTTGTCTGCCATCTTGTCCGCCATCTTGGCCGCCATCTTGACCGCCATCTTGTCCGCCATCGTGTCCGCCATCTTGTCCGCCATCTTGTCCGCCATCTTGTCCGCCATCTTGTCCGCCATCTTGTCCGCCATCTTGTCCGCCATCTTGTCCGCCATCTTGTCCGCCATCTTGTCCGCCATCTTGTCCGCCATCTTGTCCGCCATCTTGTCCGCCATCTTGGCCGCCATCTTGTCCGCCATCTTGGCCGCCATCTTGGCCACTATCTTGGCCGCCATCGTGTCCGCCATCTTGTCCGCCATCTTGTCCGCCATCTTGTCCGCCGTCTTGTCTGCCATCTTGTCCGCCATCTTGTCCGCCATCTAGTCCGCCATCTTGGCCGCCATCCTGGCCGCCATCTTGGTCGCCATCTTGTCTGCCATCTTGTCTGCCATCTTGTCCGTCATCTTGGCCGCCATCTTGTCCGCCATCTTGTCCGCCATCTTGGCCGCCATCTTGTCCGCCATCTTGTCCGCCATCTTGTCCGCCATCTTGTCCGCCATCTTGGCCGCCATCTTGTCCGCCATCTTGTCCGCCATTTTGTCCGCCATCTTGGCCGCCATCTTGTGTCCGCCATCTTGGCCGCCATCTTGTCCGCCATCTTGTCCGCCATCTTGTCCGCCATCTTGTCCGCCATCTTGGCCGCCATCTTGTCCGCCATTTTGTCCGCCATCTTGTCCGCCATCTTGTCCGCCATCTTGTCCGCCATCTTGTCCGCCATCTTGTCCGCCATCTTGTCCGCCATCATGGCCGCCATCTTGTCCGCCATCTTGGCCGCCATCTTGGCCGCCATCTTGTCCGCCATCTTGTCCGCCATCTTGTCGGCCATCTTGTCCGCCATCTTGTCCGCCATCTTGTCCGCCGTCTTGTCCGCCATCTTGTCCGCCATCTTGTCCGCCATCTTGTCCGTCATCTTGTCCGCCATCTTGTCCGCCATCTTGTCCGCCATCTTGTCCGCCATCTTGTCCGCCTTCTTGTCCGCCATCGTGGCCGCCATCTTGGCCGCCATCTTGTCCGCCATCTTGTCCGCCATTTTGTCCGTCATCTTGTCCGCCATCTTGTCCGCCATCTTGTCCGCCATCTTGTGTCCGCCATCTTGTCCGCCATCTTGTCCGCCATCTTGGCCGCCATCTTGTCCGCCATCTTGTCCGCCATCTTGTCCGCCATCTTGTCCGCCATCTTGTCCGCCATCTTGGCCTCCATCTTGGCCGCCATCTTGTCCGCCATCTTGTCCGCCATCGTGTCCGCCATCTTGTCCGCCATCTTGTCCGCCATCTTGTCCGCCATCTTGTCCGCCATCTTGTCCGCCATCTTGTCCGCCATTTTGTCCGCCATCTTGGCCGCCATCTTGTGTCCGCCATCTTGGCCGCCATCTTGTCCGCCATCTTGTCCGCCATCTTGTCCGCCATCTTGTCCGCCATCTTGTCCGCCATCTTGGCCGCCATCTTGACCGCCATCTTGTCCGCCATCGTGTCCGCCATCTTGTCCGCCATCTTGTAAGCCATCTTGTCCGCCATCTTGTCCGCCATCTTGTCCGCCATCTTGTCCGCCATCTTGTCCGCCATCTTGGCCGCCATCTTGACCGCCATCTTGTCCGCCATCGTGTCCGCCATCTTGTCCGCCATCTTGTCCGCCATCTTGTCCGCCATCTTGTCCGCCATCTTGTCCGCCATCTTGTCCGCCATCTTGTCCGCCATCTTGTCCGCCATCTTGTCCGGCATCTTGTCCGCCATCTTGTCCGCCATCTTGGCCGCCATCTTGTCCGCCATCTTGGCCGCCATCTTGTCCGCCATCTTGTCCGCCATCTTGTGTCCGCCATCTTGGCCGCCATCTTGTCCGCCATCTTGTCCGCCATCTTGTCCGCCATCTTGTCCGCCATCTTGTCCGCCATTTTGTCCGCCATCTTGTCCGCCATCTTGTCCGCCATCTTGTCCGCCATTTTGTCCGCCATCTTGTCCGCCATCTTGGCCGCCATCTTGGCCGCCATCTTGTCCGCCATCTTGGGCGCCATCTTGTCCACCATCTTGTCCGCCATCTTGTAAGCCATCTTGTCCGCCATCTTGTCCGCCATCTTGTCCGCCATCTTGTCCGCCATCTTGTCCGCCATCTTGGCCGCCATCTTGACCGCCATCTTGTCCGCCATCGTGTCCGCCATCTTGTCCGCCATCTTGTCCGCCATCTTGGCCGCCATCTTGTCCGCCATCTTGTCCGCCATCTTGGCCGCCATCTTGTCCGCCATCTTGTCCGCCATCTTGTCCGCCATCTTGTCCGCCATCTTGTCCGCCATCTTGTCCGCCATTTTGTCCGCCATCTTGTCCGCCATCTTGGCCACTATCTTGGCCGCCATCTTGTCCGCCATCTTGTCCGCCATCTTGTCCGCCATCTTGTTCGCCATCTTGGCCGTCATCTTGTCCGCCATCTTGTCCGCCATCTTGTCCGCCATCTTGTCCGCCATCTTGTCCGCCATCTTGTCCGCCATCTTGGCCGCCATCTTGTCCGCCATCTTGTCCGCCATTTTGTCCGCCATCTTGGCCGCCATCTTGTGTCCGCCATCTTGGCCGCCATCTTGTCCGCCATCTTGTCCGCCATCTTGTCCGGCATCTTGTCCGCCATCTTGGCCGCCATCTTGTCCGCCATCTTGTCCGCCATCTTGTCCGCCATCTTGTCCGCCATCTTGTCCGCCATCTTGTCCGCCATTTTGTCCGCCATCTTGTCCGCCATCTTGTCCGCCATCTTGTCCGCCATCTTGGCCACTATCTTGGCCGCCATCTTGTCCGCCATCTTGTCCGCCATCTTGTCCGCCATCTTGTTCGCCATCTTGGCCGTCATCTTGTCCGCCATCTTGTCCGCCATCTTGTCCGCCATCTTGTCCGCCATCTTGTCCGCCATCTTGTCCGCCATCTTGGCCGCCATCTTGTCCGCCATCTTGTCCGCCATTTTGTCCGCCATCTTGGCCGCCATCTTGTGTCCGCCATCTTGGCCGCCATCTTGTCCGCCATCTTGTCCGCCATCTTGTCCGGCATCTTGTCCGCCATCTTGGCCGCCATCTTGTCCGCCATCTTGTCCGCCATCTTGTCCGCCATCGTGGCCGCCATCTTGTCCGCCATCTTGGCCGCCATCTTGTCCGCCATCTTGGCCGCCATCTTGGCCACTATCTTGGCCGCCATCTTGTCCGCCATCTTGTCCGCCATCTTGTCCGCCATCTTGTTCGCCATCTTGGCCGTCATCTTGTCCGCCATCTTGTCCGCCATCTTGTCCGCCATCTTGTCCGCCATCTTGTCCGCCATCTTGTCCGCCATCTTGTCCGCCATATTGGTCGCCATCTTGGACGCCATGGACCGATGGTGAGGGTAGGGGGGGGAGGGAGAGGGAAGATTTCACCTCATGAAGTACATGCTCTCCTGGTATCGGAAATTTGAAAACAGCTGGTTTGTATAAAAGGTTAGTGTATAAACATTGCATACCTTACGGCGCATTGCATTGCAAGTTGATTGCATACCTTCCGGCGCAGTACCAGGAGCTACCTCTTCCGTGGATGCTCTCCTGGTACTGTACATTCAGAAACTGGTAGTTTTCGAAGAAATTTTTCACGACCAACGGGAAAGTTAGTGTTTAAACATTGTATACTTTTCGGTGGTTTTCGATCAAAATTGCTGCAAAATATGCATGCTCTCCTGGTATCAGGAGCTTGAAAAACTGGTAACGTTTGGCGAGTTTTTTGTCTCGATTGACACGGAAAAAGCATCCTCCTGCGTTGGATGCTCTCCTGGTATCAGGAGCTTGAAAAACTGGTAATTTGTGGCGAGTTTTCTGTCTCGATTGACACGGAAAAAGCATCCTCCTGCGTTGGATGCTCTCCTGGTATCAGGAGCTCGAAAAACTGGTAATTTGTGGCGAGTTTTCGGTCTCGATTGACACGGAAAAAGCATCCTCCGGCGTTGGATGCTCTCCTGGTATCAGGAGCTTGAAAAACTGGTAATGTTTGGTGAGTTTTTTGTCTCGATTGACACGGAAAAAGCATCCTCCTGCGTTGGATGCTCTCCTGGTATCAGGAGCTTGAAAAACTGGTAATTTTTGGCGAGTTTTCTGTCTCGATTGACACGGAAAGAGCATCCTCCTGCGTTGGATGCTCTCCTGGTATCAGGAGCTTGAAAAACTGGTAATTTGTGGCGAGTTTTCTGTCTCGATTGACACGGAAAAAGCATCCTCCTGCGTTGGATGCTCTCCTGGTATCAGGAGCTTGAAAAACTGGTAATTTGTGGCGAGTTTTCTGTCTCGATTGACACGGAAAAAGCATCCTCCTGCGTTGGATGCTCTCCTGGTATCAGGAGCTCGAAAAACTGGTAATTTGTGGCGAGTTTTCTGTCTCGATTGACACGGAAAAAGCATCCTCCTGCTTTGGATGCTCTCCTGGTATCAGGAGCTTGAAAAACTGGTAATTTGTGGCGAGTTTTCTGTCTCGATTGACACGGAAAAAGCATCCTCCTGCGTTAGATGCTCTCCTGGTATCAGGAGCTTGAAAAACTGGTAATTTGTGGCGAGTTTTCTGTCTCGATTGACACGGAAAAAGCATCCTCCTGCGTTGGATGCTCTCCTGGTATCAGGAGCTCGAAAAACTGGTAATTTGTTTCGAGTTTTCTGTCTCGATTGACACGGAAAAAGCATCCTCCTGCTTTGGATGCTCTCCTGGTATCAGGAGCTTGAAAAACTGGTAATGTTTGGCGAGTTTTCTGTCTCGATTGACACGGAAAAAGCATCCTCCTGCGATGGATGCTCTCCTGGTATCAGGAGCTCGAAAAACTGGTAATTTGTGGCGAGTTTTCTGTCTCGATTGACACGGAAAAAGCATCCTCCTGCTTTGGATGCTCTCCTGGTATCAGGAGCTTGAAAAACTGGTAATTTGTGGCGAGTTTTCTGTCTCGATTGACACAGAAAAAGCATCCTCCTGCGTTGGATGCTCTCCTGGTATCAGGAGCTCGAAAAACTGGTAATTTGTGGCGAGTTTTCTGTCTCGATTGACACGGAAAAAACATATCTTGGTATCAGAGCTTGACAAGCTGGTAATTTGTGGCGAGTTTTCTGTCTCGATAAACACGGAAAAAGCATCCTCCTGCGTTGGATGCTCTCCTGGTATCAGGAGCTCGAAAAACTGGTAAGTTTTGGCGAGTTTTTTGTCTCGATTGACACGGAAAAAGCATCTTCCTGCTTTGGATGCTCTACTGGTATCAGGAGCTTGAAAAACTGGTAATGTTTGGCGAGTTTTCTGTCTCGATTGACACGGAAAAAGCATCCTCCTGCGATGGATGCTCTCCTGGTATCAGGAGCTCGAAAAACTGGTAATTTGTGGCGAGTTTTCTGTCTCGATTGACACGGAAAAAGCATCCTCCTGCTTTGGATGCTCTCCTGGTATCAGGAGCTTGAAAAACTGGCAATGTTTGGCGAGTTTTTTGTCTCGATTGACACGGAAAAAGCATCCTCCTGCGATGGATGCTCTCCTGGTATCAGGAGCTTGAAAAACTGGTAATTTGTGGCGAATTTTCTGTCTCGATTGACACGGAAAAAGCATCCTCCTGCGTTGGATGCTCTCCTGGAATCAGGAGCTCGAAAAACTGGTAATTTGTGGCGAGTTTTCTGTCTCGATTGACACGGAAAAAGCATTCTCCTGCGTCGGATGCTCTCCTGGTATGAGGAGCTTGAAAAACTGGTAATTTGTGGCGAGTTTTCTGTCTCGATTGACACGGAAAAAGCATCCTCCTGCTTTGGATGCTCTCCTGGTATCAGGAGCTTGAAAAACTGGTAATTTGTGGCGAGTTTTCTGTCTCGATTGACACGGAAAAAGCATCCTCCTGCGTTGGATGCTCTCCTGGTATCAGGAGCTTGAAAAACTGGTAATTTGTGGCGAGTTTTCTGTCTCGATTGACACGGAAAAAGCATCCTCCTGCGTTGGATGCTCTCCTGGTATCAGGAGCTCGAAAAACTGGTAATTTGTGGCGAGTTTTCTGTCTCGATTGACACGGAAAAAGCATCCTCCTGCTTTGGATGCTCTCCTGGTATCAGGAGCTTGAAAAACTGGTAATGTTTGGCGAGTTTTCTGTCTCGATTGACACGGAAAAAGCATCCTCCTGCGATGGATGCTCTCCTGGTATCAGGAGCTCGAAAAACTGGTAATTTGTGGCGAGTTTTCTGTCTCGATTGACACGGAAAAAGCATCCTCCTGCTTTGGATGCTCTCCTGGTATCAGGAGCTTGAAAAACTGGTAATTTGTGGCGAGTTTTCTGTCTCGATTGACACAGAAAAAGCATCCTCCTGCGTTGGATGCTCTCCTGGTATCAGGAGCTCGAAAAACTGGTAATTTGTGGCGAGTTTTCTGTCTCGATTGACACGGAAAAAACATATCTTGGTATCAGAGCTTGACAAGCTGGTAATTTGTGGCGAGTTTTCTGTCTCGATAAACACGGAAAAAGCATCCTCCTGCGTTGGATGCTCTCCTGGTATCAGGAGCTCGAAAAACTGGTAAGTTTTGGCGAGTTTTTTGTCTCGATTGACACGGAAAAAGCATCTTCCTGCTTTGGATGCTCTACTGGTATCAGGAGCTTGAAAAACTGGTAATGTTTGGCGAGTTTTCTGTCTCGATTGACACGGAAAAAGCATCCTCCTGCGATGGATGCTCTCCTGGTATCAGGAGCTCGAAAAACTGGTAATTTGTGGCGAGTTTTCTGTCTCGATTGACACGGAAAAAGCATCCTCCTGCTTTGGATGCTCTCCTGGTATCAGGAGCTTGAAAAACTGGCAATGTTTGGCGAGTTTTTTGTCTCGATTGACACGGAAAAAGCATCCTCCTGCGATGGATGCTCTCCTGGTATCAGGAGCTTGAAAAACTGGTAATTTGTGGCGAATTTTCTGTCTCGATTGACACGGAAAAAGCATCCTCCTGCGTTGGATGCTCTCCTGGAATCAGGAGCTCGAAAAACTGGTGATGTTTGGCGAGTTTTCTGTCTCGATTGACACGGAAAAAGCATTCTCCTGCGTCGGATGCTCTCCTGGTATGAGGAGCTTGAAAAACTGGTAATTTGTGGCGAGTTTTCTGTCTCGATTGACACGGAAAAAGCATCCTCCTGCGTTGGATGCTCTCCTGGTATCAGGAGCTCGAAAAACTGGTAATTTGTGGCGAGTTTTCTGTCTCGATTGACACGGAAAAAGCATCCTCCTGCGATGGATGCTCTCCTGGTATCAGGAGCTTGAAAAACTGGTAATTTGTGGCGAGTTTTTTGTCTCGATTGACACGGAAAAAGCATCCTCCGGCGTTGGATGCTCTCCTGGTATCAGGAGCTTGAAAAACTGGTAACGTTTGGCGAGTTTTTTGTCTCGATTGACACGGAAAAAGCATCCTCCTGCTTTGGATGCTCTTCTGGTATCAGGAGCTTGAAAAACTGGTAATTTGTGGCGAGTTTTCTGTCTCGATTGACACGGAAAAAGCATCCTCCTGCGTTGGATGCTCTCCTGGTATCAGGAGCTCGAAAAACTGGTAATTTGTGGCGAGTTTTCGGTCTCGATTGACACGGAAAAAGCATCCTCCTGCGTTGGATGCTCTCCTGGTATCAGGAGCTTGAAAAACTGGTGATGTTTGGCGAGTTTTCTGTCTCGATTGACACGGAAAAAGCATCCTCCTGCGATGGATGCTCTCCTGGTATCAGGAGCTCGAAAAACTGGTAATTTGTGGCGAGTTTTCTGTCTCGATTGACACGGAAAAAGCATCCTCCTGCGTTGGATGCTCTCCTGGTATCAGGAGCTTGACAAGCTGGTAATTTGTGGCGAGTTTTCTGTCTCGATTGACACGGAAAAAGCATCCTCCTGCGTTGGATGCTCTCCTGGTATCAGGAGCTTGAAAAACTGGTAATGTTTGGCGAGTTTTCTGTCTCGATTGACACGGAAAAAGCATCCTCCTGCGATGGATGCTCTCCTGGTATCAGGAGCTCGAAAAACTGGTAATTTGTGGCGAATTTCCTGTCTCGATTGACACGGAAAAAGCATCCTCCTGCGTTGGATGCTCTCCTGGAATCAGGAGCTCGAAAAACTGGTAATTTGTGGCGAGTTTTCTGTCTCGATTGACACGGAAAAAGCATTCTCCTGCGTCGGATGCTCTCCTGGTATGAGGAGCTTGAAAAACTGGTAATTTGTGGCGAGTTTTCTGTCTCGATTGACACGGAAAAAGCATCCTCCTGCGTTGGATGCTCTCCTGGTATCAGGAGCTCGAAAAACTGGTAATTTGTGGCGAGTTTTCTGTCTCGATTGACACGGAAAAAGCATCCTCCTGCGATGGATGCTCTCCTGGTATCAGGAGCTTGAAAAACTGGTAATTTGTGGCGAGTTTTTTGTCTCGATTGACACGGAAAAAGCATCCTCCGGCGTTGGATGCTCTCCTGGTATCAGGAGCTTGAAAAACTGGTAACGTTTGGCGAGTTTTTTGTCTCGATTGACACGGAAAAAGCATCCTCCTGCTTTGGATGCTCTTCTGGTATCAGGAGCTTGAAAAACTGGTAATTTGTGGCGAGTTTTCTGTCTCGATTGACACGGAAAAAGCATCCTCCTGCGTTGGATGCTCTCCTGGTATCAGGAGCTCGAAAAACTGGTAATTTGTGGCGAGTTTTCGGTCTCGATTGACACGGAAAAAGCATCCTCCTGCGTTGGATGCTCTCCTGGTATCAGGAGCTCGAAAAACTGGTAATTTGTGGCGAGTTTTCTGTCTCGATTGACACGGAAAAAGCATCCTCCTGCGTTGGATGCTCTCCTGGTATCAGGAGCTTGACAAGCTGGTAATTTGTGGCGAGTTTTCTGTCTCGATTGACACGGAAAAAGCATCCTCCTGCGTTGGATGCTCTCCTGGTATCAGGAGCTTGAAAAACTGGTAACGTTTGGCGAGTTTTTTGTCTCGATTGACACGGAAAAAGCATCCTCCTGCGATGGATGCTCTCCTGGTATCAGGAGCTTAAAAAACTGGTAATTTGTGGCGAGTTTTCTGTCTCGATTGACACGGAAAAAGCATCCTCCTGCGATGGATGCTCTCCTGGTATCAGGAGCTTGAAAAACTGGTAATTTGTGGCGAGTTTTCTGTCTCGATTGACACGGAAAAAACATCTCTTGGTATCAGAGCTTGACAAGCTGGTAATTTGTGGCGAGTTTTCTGTCTCGATAAACACGGAAAAAGCATCCTCCTGCGTTGGATGCTCTCCTGGTATCAGGAGCTCGAAAAACTGGTAAGTTTTGGCGAGTTTTCTGTCTCGATTGACACGGAAAAAGCATCCTCCTGCTTTGGATGCTCTCCTGGTATCAGGAGCTTGAAAAACTGGTAATGTTTGGCGAGTTTTCTGTCTCGATTGACACGGAAAAAGCATCCTCCTGCGATGGATGCTCTCCTGGTATCAGGAGCTCGAAAAACTGGTAATTTGTGGCGAGTTTTCTGTCTCGATTGACACGGAAAAAGCATCCTCCTGCGATGGATGCTCTCCTGGTATCAGGAGCTTAAAAAACTGGTAATTTGTGGCGAGTTTTCTGTCTCGATTGACACGGAAAAAGCATCCTCCTGCGTTGGATGCTCTCCTGGTATCAGGAGCTCGAAAAACTGGTAATTTGTGGCGAGTTTTCTGTCTCGATTGACACGGAAAAAGCATCCTCCTGCGTTGGATGCTCTCCTGGTATCAGGAGTTCGAAAAACTGGTAATTTTTGGCGAGTTTTCTGTCTCGATTGACACAGAAAAAGCATCCTCCTGCGTTGGATGCTCTCCTGGTATCAGGAGCTTGAAAAACTGGTAATTTGTGGCGAGTTTTCTGTCTCGATTGACACGGAAAAAACATCTCTTGGTATCAGAGCTTGACAAGCTGGTAATTTGTGGCGAGTTTTCTGTCTCGATAAACACGGAAAAAGCATCCTCCTGCGTTGGATGCTCTCCTGGTATCAGGAGCTCGAAAAACTGGTAAGTTTTGGCGAGTTTTCTGTCTCGATTGACACGGAAAAAGCATCCTCCTGCTTTGGATGCTCTCCTGGTATCAGGAGCTTGAAAAACTGGTAATGTTTGGCGAGTTTTCTGTCTCGATTGACACGGAAAAAGCATCCTCCTGCGATGGATGCTCTCCTGGTATCAGGAGCTCGAAAAACTGGTAATTTGTGGCGAGTTTTCTGTCTCGATTGACACGGAAAAAGCATCCTCCTGCGATGGATGCTCTCCTGGTATCAGGAGCTTAAAAAACTGGTAATTTGTGGCGAGTTTTCTGTCTCGATTGACACGGAAAAAGCATCCTCCTGCGATGGATGCTCTCCTGGTATCAGGAGCTTAAAAAACTGGTAATTTGTGGCGAGTTTTCTGTCTCGATTGACACGGAAAAAGCATCCTCCTGCGATGGATGCTCTCCTGGTATCAGGAGCTTGCAAAACTGGTAATTTTTGGCGAGTTTACTGTCTCGATTGACACGGAAAAAACATCTCTTGGTATCAGAGCTTGACAAGCTGGTAATTTGTGGCGAGTTTTCTGTCTCGATTGACACGGAAAAGCATCCTCCTGCGTTGGATGCTCTCCTGGTATCAGGAGCTCGAAAAACTGGTAATTTTTGGCAAATTTTCGGTCTCGATTGACACGGAAAAAGCATCCTCCTGCGATGGATGCTCTCCTGGTATCAGGAGCTTGAAAAACTGGTAATTTGTGGCGAGTTTGCTGTCTCGATTGACACGGAAAAAGTATCCTCCTGCGTTGGATGCTCTCCTGGTATCAGGAGCTCGAAAAACTGGTAATTTTTGGCGAGTTTTCGGTCTCGATTGACACGGAAAAAGCATCCTCCTGCGATGGATGCTCTCCTGGTATCAGGAGCTTGAAAAACTGGTAATTTGTGGCGAGTTTTTTGTCTCGATTGACACGGAAAAAGCATCCTCCGGCGTTGGATGCTCTCCTGGTATCAGGAGCTTGAAAAACTGGTAACGTTTGGCGAGTTTTTTGTCTCGATTGACACGGAAAAAGCATCCTCCTGCGTTGGATGCTCTCCTGGTATCAGGAGCTTGACAAGCTGGTAATTTGTGGCGAGTTTTCTGTCTCGATTGACACGGAAAAAGCATCCTCCTGCGTTAGATGCTCTCCTGGTATCAGGAGCTTGAAAAACTGGTAATTTGTGGCGAGTTTTCTGTCTCGATTGACACGGAAAAAGCATCCTCCGGCGTTGGATGCTCTCCTGGTATCAGGAGCTTGAAAAACTGGTAATGTTTGGTGAGTTTTCTGTCTCGATTGACACGGAAAAAGCATCCTCCTGCGTTGGATGCTCTCCTGGTATCAGGAGCTTGAAAACCTGGTAATTTGTGGCGAGTTTTCTGTCTCGATTGACACGGAAAGCATCCTTCTGCGTTGGATGCTCTCCTGGTATCAGGAGCTTGAAAAACTGGTAATTTGTGGCGAGTTTTCTGTCTCGATTGACACGGAAAAAGCATCCTCCTGCGTTGGATGCTCTCCTGGTATCAGGAGCTTGACAAGCTGGTAATTTGTGGCGAGTTTTCTGTCTCGATTGACACGGAAAAGCATCCTCCTGCGTTGGATGCTCTCCTGGTATCAGGAGCTTGAAAAACTGGTAATTTGTGGCGAGTTTTCTGTCTCGATTGACACGGAAAAAGCATCCTCCTGCGTTGGATGCTCTCCTGGTATCAGGAGCTTGACAAGCTGGTAATTTGTGGCGAGTTTTCTGTCTCGATTGACACGGAAAAAGCATCCTCCTGCGTTAGATGCTCTCCTGGTATCAGGAGCTTGAAAAACTGGTAATTTGTGGCGAGTTTTCTGTCTCGATTGACACGGAAAAAGCATCCTCCGGCGTTGGATGCTCTCCTGGTATCAGGAGCTTGAAAAACTGGTAATGTTTGGTGAGTTTTCTGTCTCGATTGACACGGAAAAAGCATCCTCCTGCGTTGGATGCTCTCCTGGTATCAGGAGCTCGAAAAACTGGTAATTTGTGGCGAGTTTTCTGTCTCGATTGACACGGAAAAAGCATCCTCCTGCGTTGGATGCTCTCCTGGTATCAGGAGCTTGAAAAACTGGTAATTTGTGGCGAGTTTTCTGTCTCGATTGACACGGAAAAAGCATCCTCCGGCGTTGGATGCTCTCCTGGTATCAGGAGCTTGAAAAACTGGTAATGTTTGGTGAGTTTTCTGTCTCGATTGACACGGAAAAAGCATCCTCCTGCGATGGATGCTCTCCTGGTATCAGGAGCTTGAAAAACTGGTAATTTGTGGCGAGTTTTTTGTCTCGATTGACACGGAAAAAGCATCCTCCTGCGTTGGATGCTCTCCTGGTATCAGGAGCTTGACAAGCTGGTAATTTGTGGCGAGTTTTCTGTCTCGATTGACACGGAAAAAGCATCCTCCTGCGTTAGATGCTCTCCTGGTATCAGGAGCTTGAAAAACTGGTAATTTGTGGCGAGTTTTCTGTCTCGATTGACACGGAAAAAGCATCCTCCGGCGTTGGATGCTCTCCTGGTATCAGGAGCTTGAAAAACTGGTAATGTTTGGTGAGTTTTCTGTCTCGATTGACACGGAAAAAGCATCCTCCTGCGATGGATGCTCTCCTGGTATCAGGAGCTTGAAAAACTGGTAATTTTTGGCGAGTTTTCTGTCTCGATTGACACGGAAAAAGCATCCTCCTGCTTTGGATGCTCTCCTGGTATCAGGAGCTTGAAAAACTGGTAATTTGTGGCGAGTTTTCTGTCTCGATTGACACGGAAAAAGCATCCTCCTGCGTTGGATGCTCTCCTGGTATCAGGAGCTTGAAAAACTGGTAATTTTTGGCGAGTTTTCTGTCTCGATTGACACGGAAAAAGCATCCTCCTGCTTTGGAT